>NC_137127.1:19175779-19775779 GCF_949319135.1 Squalius cephalus
ACATGTTCAACTACCAACAAAATCCAGTGATGCAAATTACGCAACTTTTTTTTTTTTCTACCAAAATATGCTATAATTTTCATGATTCAAGCTCACAGAATGTGATGATGCAAGAAAGGTTTTGGATTTTTGACATTTAGGCTGCATCACGATTTCAGACGATTACTTTTGAGGCATTTTTTCCAGCGAGAAATTACTATTGAAGTAATTAAATATTTGCTTAGTGATCACCAAAGCTCTCTCTATTTTGTTTTAGATCATTAAACTGTTATGATTTTATAATGGCATCAAAAGTGGAAAACTTTGGTCAAAAATATACATTTACACACAAACCGACCACCAACTGCAACTTTCAGGTGGCATCTTTCTTTTCTAGCTTAACTGTCACGGAATGGAACGCACAGGATTGTGGGATATCAAAAGCAGCAAAGGATATATCTATGCTTCCTTCAACAATCGATCAGATTAAGGTATCTCAGGAGGCAGAAAGTGAATCTAACACTGGATTCGGACATGCCTTGATGCCTTCCTACCTTGCAATGCATTCTCCGAAGGCAGCATTTATAAGATTTTGGAAGCAGCCGTAGATTAAGAGTGAAGCCCCGTCTTCTTTAATCATTTTGACATTGACAAGCACTGTGTTAGACTGCTGAACTTTTAGTCATCCCAATGACAAATAGAGATGCTGCAAAAGCAAGTTATAAGTACCTTTAATGTCAAGTGAGAAAATATAAACATATGCTGTAATATGCCCTTATTAACATGTAATATTTGTATTCATAATTATTTTTCTGATTAATTGTTAAGCTCTATGAGAAAGGCAAGGTAACAAAACATTCAGGGCTTTAATAAAAGCATTCAGGGCTTGAGATAGTGCCGCCCCTGGTATTGGGGACACATGTCTGCAGCAGGTGTTGGAAAGATCTACAAAGTTGCTGGCACTTTGAAAATGGACCAATACTTGGGAATCCTGCTGAACACAATATAGTTGGCTATGGAGGATCTATTTGGAGATCTAGTGTGAATTTAATCCTCAGTCCCCTGCCCCATTGAAAACCCTTTGGGGAATTATTGAATTATTGTGATAATTCATCCAGGTTTTCCAATGAATCTCAGCATTGGGATAAACTTGAGGATTGGAAAGAAGTTAAGCATGACGACACATGTGCAAAGTTTAGTGAATAAATGCCCAGGAGAATGGCTGCTGTAATCAAAAAACAAGAGAGGGCCAGCAAAATATTAATATTAACTGGTTACATTGTAGTCAATGTATGCTTTATTTTGCTGTTGTTTGACTTTTTTTGCATAATACAATAAAACCCATATTTTGCCTTTCTTGGAAAATAATTTTGTCATTTTAATAGCTGAGTGTAGTGTAGTCTTCCTCCTAACATAACATACATACTACTCATATTTTGATTATTTAATAGAACCTGAAGTGTCATTAAAATCAAATATTGTGCAAATATTCCCTCTGGACATCACTTTTGGCCACTAATGTATATTTGCTTTTAATGACACGTCAGGTCAGGTTCATATATATGTACACAGTACACACGCCATCTGATAAGCAAAGTTTAATTTACATATCAATGTCTCAGTATATAGAGGTCAGATTTGGCCGATTGTACAAGACGAGTAACAGAGATATTTGGGTCAGCTCAGAAAGCTAAACTTAGCCTAAAATTAATAAGAAAGAGCATAGGGTTTTTAATGACCACTGAGATAAATTAACATCTGTTTCATGTGTCCGCTGAACAAAAGCAGTTCTCTGGATTGCACATGACTGTACTATCAAAAGTACATTAGTCATATGTAAAAAGTTTTCAGCAAATATAAGTTCATCAGTGGTGACAGATCATTATCCACTGACACAAACATAAGTCATTCATGTTCCAACCTTTTCATCTGATGCATATATTAGTAGCAATTGTTCAATCAGAATCCATTTCCCAAATCATATTTACTCCTTCCCTATCACCATAAAGTGTGCAAATAGTTAGATCATACCAAAATGACACAAAAGCATGGTAAATCAATGAGAGTGTGGATTTTGTGAGTAATATGCTGCAATTTTAAATTAATCATTCACGATAAGACCATTTGCGCACAATTTGCTTCATAATTCCATTACTTCACTCAGTATTTGATTAAGGACACAATGTAACATGGATAGTGATATAAAGTTATTTTGAGCACAGTATGTGATGTTGTTAAGAAAGCTTCTGAAACTTAGGAGGACACAAACATGAGACCACCAGAGTCTTTAGTTTAGGAGAAAAATCTGAGCACAGTGTGTGATGTTGTTAAGCTCTCTTCTGAAACTTTAGAGGAGACAAATATGAGAGATCCAGATTCTCTAGCTAAATAGACAAATCTGAGTACAGTGTGTGATGTTGTTGAGGTCTCTTCTAAAACTTTAAAGGCACAATATGTAAAATATTTTAGCATTAAAATAGCCAAAAAAACACTAGGGGCCCTATTTTAACGATCTGAAACGCAAGTGTCAACGCGCAAAGCGCAAGTAACTTTGTGGGCGGGTCTTGGCGCTGTTGCTATTTTCCCGGCGGGATAAATGACTCTTGCGCCAGGCGCAAATCTAAAATGGGTTGGTCTGAAGAGCTTCATTATTCATAGGTGTGGTTTGGGCGTAACGTGAAATAAACCAATCAGAGCGTCATCTCACATTCCCTTTAAGAGCAGGCGCGCTTGTTCTAAAGCGGATTCCTATTATAACGGCGGGTTTGCCAGGCGCGCGCGAGGAGCGATTCACAGCCGAGGAGAGCAACGCTCTCGTCAGGGACGTTGGGGATGGAGAAACCCACCCAAATTAACTTCGGTTAAAAAGGCGTATGATAATTTGGGTAAATGTGTAAGCTAGATGTATGCTTTTATAATAAATTATCTATCTATCTATCTATCTATCTATCTATCTATCTATCTATCTATCTATCTATCTATCGTAATAATGTATGATTTGCAAAAATGAAAACTGCTGCTTCTGTGTAGATGAGAGAATCAAAGTGTATGCGCGTTGTGCACACGCTACATTGATTATGGCCAAGCATGCGCCCTTAAAATAGCATATGAATAACATGCGCAACGCTCCACTGACTTTAAACCATTTTTTCCTGGTTAGTGGCGCAACTGTTTTCTAAACCTGCAAAATAGCATGAAGGAACGTTTGCGCTGGAACACGCCTCCTTTTTTGCGCTGAACCGCCCAGGGAGCGCAAGTTCATTCCCTAGTTTAGCGACGTGCTTCTGTGGAGGAAAAAACGCGCTTTGCGCGGGTGCAAAATAGGAATGATACATGCGTCGGTGTACAAAGTCAATTGCGCTGGGTGCAAGATAGGGCCCTAGAACTTTTTTTACTAGTGTAATTTTTTTTTTTTACTTGTGTACTTACATTATCCCAAATGTTTCCAAGAATGTTTAAATCCAGATAAATAAGAAATTTTAACCAGGACACGACACTGTGTCCGTGCATCGCCGATCAATGATATCATACCCTCGATTTCGATTTTTGTAGAAACCATGGAAACACCAAAGACGCTTTTTTTATTATTGTTTTATTAAACAGGTGAGCACTTGTTTGGATACATTCATCAACAGAAAACAAATCATTGTTATATAGCTCAACACAGTTAGTCTTTGTCACAGTGTCTGGTTTGTGTTCCCTGGGTCACCACTAGATGTCCTCCCTCCCCACGGTGTCTGTCACATTCTGAACTACATTCCCCACGATCCTTGTTTCTGCATTGCACTCAGCTGTCCCTCGTCACTAATCATTGCACTCAGCCTATTCCCCATTAGCATTGTCATTTCCCTGTGTATATAAGCCTGTCTGTTTTAGTGTTTGTCACAGAGTCGTTATTATATGTCACCCTACACTTCCGATCTGTGGTTCCTGTCTGTTCTGGTTTGTTTCTTGTTTATTTTGTATTTGGACTGCTATGATGGATTTTGACCCTTGCATGTGTAGCAGTAGGCATTGGTTGTGCCTATTAACGCTCGGCTGGGTGGTGATTTGAGCTCTAGTTATGAGGACTATAAATGCGGATTGTGCATGTCACCTATGAGGGCATTACACGTGACGTCATGTCATTGTTGTTGTTCCGGCGCGGTGTGCAAGAGCTGGAGAGGTAAGATCTGCTGGTTAGCGACTCTGTTGCAAATTATTCCTGTGGCACTGGTTGATGTGGACTCCTTTGTTGTAGTGGACAGCGGAACTAATCGGCATATACTCGGCGGCGCGCGTTGTTGTGCGAACTTCTAGAGAAGCGGATGAGTTTCGTGGTTCTTTAATTATGTGCTGTTCAGGTATGTTTAATCTTTTACATTCAATGCCTCAGTCTGACTCAAGTTCGCTTAGTGAGTTTCCTCTTTGTTTTAATTCAGGTGTGTTTCATATGCCTGTTTAAGGTTATGGTGGGTTGTTCGTCGTCATTGTCGTTTGCTGGACGCTTTAATCAGAAGTCCGGTTCAACAGACGACTGCTGAGTGACCACAAACTTACTGCAGACTGCTGTTTTGTTTAACTTCACGGATATACGAACACTGAGTGACCACAAACTTACTGCAGACTGCTGTTTTGTTTAACTTCACGGATATACGAATGCTGAGTCACCACAAACTTACTAGCCCACGTGCTGCTCGACTGCGCAGCTTTATTGACTAGCGTCATTGCGACATCTCCGACCTCGACGGCACCAGTAACGTTAACGTTTCTCTTTTATTCTGTGAGAATTGGTGTGAACATTTTCATTACCGGGGATTTGATTTTGGGTGCTCAGAATGTAAAGAGCTGCATTTAAAGTGGCCTTTGATGCTCATTATTCTTAGTCATCACTGTTTATTGTTTTGATTTAAGTTTTCTTTTTTTTTTCTTTTTTTTTCTAATTCTCTTTATTTGTTTTGTCCATTTTATTATGTGAATTTGTGTTTTGTTTAATTCTTTTTGGCTCAAGTGTGGTCTTTGTGGCCCGGTAAGAGTTAAACAACACCTGGTCTGTGTCTTTCTGAGGCTGTCTAGGATATCCGGTCATCCAATTGTTCTCATGAGAGTACCCTGAGTTAAGTGGTGAACGTGTATATTCAACGATGTTGTGAGGTAACAATCATCTGGAATGTATCTGCCTAAGACGAGAATGCTTTTTATCATACTTGTTTGAGACAAACATTGTGCATTTGGGTCAAACAATTGTTTTCGTGTTTCTTTTTTTTGTTTGTTTTCTTTATTTTGTGGTATATGAGTCTGATGTGTGTTCTTTATTGTAGGCTTGGGCGGCAAGGAGATTAGGGGCGGCAGCCCTTCTCATCTTGGTGGGGGTATTTGGGGAGTGATTGTTGTGCCACCCGGAGGTGTGTGACTGAGTGCAGTGTGAGTGCACGTGTGTTTGTGGTTTCTTGTTTTTTTCTTTTTAGGAGAATAGAGAGGCCCCTTGGGTTGAGGGACTTGGCTGTCGTCCCCTATTTCCGTCGCCAGGAGCGTCCAATTTTGTATATCCTTTTTGTTGATGTTTTCTTTTTTTCTCTTTGTGATTGGTTGGATCATCTTAATCAATAAAAGCGATTTTACTGTTTGTACTTCACCCCTGTCTCATGCCTGACTCCAGCTGATACGAGCCTGTGAGCCTTGTGTGCTCCTAATATGTTAAGGGCGATTCCCTGGTAAAGAAAAGCCCCCAGGGTGGCGTAGTTGGTTTATTTATTTTGTGTTCTCGTTCTAAGAGCCCGTACGCCACAATCGGACGATTATGAGTTGGATTGCCCCGATATTAAAAATACTGTACATGGATCTCTCTGTTTCCCGAGTGTGTTACGTGACAGTCTTACTGTTTACTGCTTGTCTCTCATTAACAATCGCTCGAGATGCCTCGTACCGCTCCAACGGCTTTCAGCCCACCCTGCTTCATACTACTGTAATGGTAATAAATCTTTAATACATTAGCTCATCCAAGAATATGATTTCTGCCCAAGTCCCGTCTGATTCTTTTCCACCGGATGTAGAGGTAAAAACAACAACTCACATAATTTTGTGAAATCACGGCGTCATCAAGCTATGCCTTTGTTTTGAATAAGCGACCTCTAGCGGCAAAAAATTACATAGTGTGCCTTTTAAGTAGACCATTGTGAGAGTTTCAGAGTTTTGTCTTAGGAGACAAGTGTGAGAAGCAGGAGACTCAAGCAAAAGTCTCAATTTAATGTTAATGTAACCTCATTTCTGTCTAGGAGAAACATTTGAGATGTTAAAGAGATCTCATTTTTGTTTTTTTCTTTCCTCTAGGTAGGGATTGCGTCAAAAGGAGTGGGGAAGCATGTGTTTCAGATTAAGTAAAAGAGTATGCATATTTGGTGTGCTGTCCGAGAAAAGGGGTCCAATCTCGGAATTTGGCCCGAGCCTATAGTACTCCCCCCGTATCCCTGGCTGGGATAGGAACCCAGCCGATAGTGATTTGGGGTGGTGGAGGGATGCAGAAAACTATTGAGGAACATAGGTGAGTCAGCTACAAATATGTATCCTCTGGATGTCTGAATCATCACAATTTCATGAATTCTCAAAGTACAACAGTACATGGAAATGAAAAGTCCAGAGAAAGTAAAATCTAAGAGCAATGCTGTCCTCACAATAAAGCAATCTATTTTTTCAGTGTTTTGGTTTTGAACAACAGGCTGTTGCATATTTTGATAAAACAGATGAATATGTCAGAGCAGATCTAACAAGCACTCTCACTTCTTGTTTGCGTATAGAAAAATTGGCTCTTTGGAGATCTCTGGCCTTTGGCTGATCCAAATACATCTCATATTGATCAAAGCCACAGCTAATTCCATTACCCAATACACTGAGTCATGCATGCCTCGACAGAGCAAATTATTATACTTGCCTAAATGCTCCATTAAATCTGTTGGACTAACACTTCATAAGTATGAAGCTTCCTTCTAATAAATAAACATCATAATGTCATCTAGTCCTTCCTCAGTCCTGCATTACACAGTATGCAACCTTTCTACATGAAATACCCAGATGAACTATTACATTTTCCAAAATTTCGACAGTATTCAATAAGAGCACAGAATGTAATGTGATAGGCTTGGCCTTCCATTTACAATGTGATGAATTCACAGGAAACAATGTCGTTTGTAAGTTTTACCACATTTTACAACTCACAGCCACACAAACTATATTTAATCACCACTTGCTAATTTAGAATGGTATTCTAGTGCTGCATTCAACTTAGTTAAAAATGTTGGGGTCATTAAGATTTTTTTAATGTTTTTGAAAGAAGTCAAAAATACAGTAAAAACAGTCATATTTAAATTGTGAAGAATTTATTTATGTTTTTTTTTATATAAAAAAAAAGAATGCCAGGATTATTTTCATCACATTCAAGAAGATGTTTAAAATCATATCTAAATACTTCTGGTTTATCTGTTAATCTGTCATCTCAGTCCTCTGGAAGTAGAAGGTCATGTCAAGCCCATTGTAAAAGTTTTTTTTTTTTTTTTTTTTTGCAAACTATTAAAAAAAAAAAAAAGAAGCCTTTTGACATTGTAAAAGAGTATGTGAAAAGAGTCTAGACTAAAAACACAATTCTTTGGCCTAGTATACACATGACACATTATAGACTTCTATAATTCAATGTTAGCTGCATAGATTAGGTCATCCGGAACCCGGGAACACTTCCCATAAATCCTGGTGTACTTGTTACATCATAAGAAGGATGGCGTCTACGCTAACATAAGTCTCTCTGTTCATCCCGAGGTTTACCGCAGTCCGCCAAAATCCAGGGTGTATCCAGATCTGATGAAGGACTTGCGCCTGGACATGACGACAACGCAGTCCTGAAGTGTCAACTAGGCTCTCCCCTGTGAAGGCCTCCTTCCCTTTCCTTTACCTCACCACGTGGTTATGCTAAACAATTCTGTATTATACATTTTTAAGGCCAGACAAGTAGTTTGTTGAGGGTTGATTTGTAAAGGACTACATGCCAGCACACATATATATTCAAACGTGCATACCTATGGACTGAACAGGTGATGCGCATGTGCATTTGTGTTTGCACAGAGGTTTGCGCAGAGATAACTGATAATCGTTTGCACCTTGGAACCTATTTCCAGGAGTGCGTTCTCGAGCCACCAGGCACTGTTTTGTGCGGATGGGCGGCTGGAGCACGTTGAGGGTTTTCTGTTAGAACGGTGTCGTGTTAGGGGCCCGTAAGTTAATAACTAATGATCTTCGCAACGGAAGTGAATCAATCAATCAAAACTAACTTTAGCTAGACAATAACTTTATCCTAGAGCTACTGTAAAGCCAAAACAATCTCTGTTACTGTAATTTCCTATTATCACTGTGAACCTGCTTTGAAATAATTCATATTGTTAAAAGCACTATATAAATGATATAGGTGACTTGACATTGCATTATGGGAATGCTGTAGTATATATATATATATATATATATATATATATATATATATATATATAAAACATTACTGGTGTGCATCTTAAAGGTGGGGTAAGTCGTTTTTGAAATATGCTATTTGGAAGTTAGTTGGACCGACACAACAACAAATGTGTAGCCAATCAGCATTCGGGGGCGTATGACGGTGGAAGAGAGAGAACAATCAAGAGGGAGATTTGAAATGAAGAAAGACTGCAGAAATAGAGATGAAACACAATACAAAAGAGAAAAACTCAGAAGAAATCACTGGAAAATAAAGGCTTATGTCTGGGCAAGAGCTTTAGGACCCGTGTTAATATTAGAAACGTTGTCCAGCGCTGGAGAGAGTGGGAAGTGGGAAGGCCTGAAAACAGACCTGTTGCTTTGATTCGGGTCCACACGTGAGTAAAACTGGGTTTGAGTGTCATTGTTTGTCTGGAGCTGCTGTGCTGTTGTCAACTAACAACCAACTCTTGTTTGTAATTACTATTGTGTACTGTACGTTCATTTTTTTGTGCTTCCTTGTCATTCGTTCATCATCTGCGCTTTATTTTTCGAGAAACATTATTCTGTTGCGCTTCTGCTATGATAAACAAACATCCTCTCTTGGATTGCATGCCTAACTGAGGCCAGTTAGTCAGAGTCGCCTTGACAACTGCTAGACTAGTGAATGCGGTGTTTAGAGTCATTGTTAGTGCACTCGCACACTTGCAGGGGTATCGGGGTTAGATACCGACTCGGAGCAGGGCTGTTAGGATTGGAGTGTGAGTTTTGAAGGTGAAGCAATGAAGAAGGGGTGTTTGTTTGGGTTGATTTCAAACATCAACATTGGCCAACAGCATATTTAAAAAAATAACTTACCCCACCTTTAAAACAAAACAATATCTTAAAATATGTCAGTGCAAGTTGCTTTCGGTTAAAACAGCTCAAACATGCATTTTAGTCTTGGACTAGACTGGGGGGTAGTGTTCATTTAAATAGGCACATCAAATTTGACAATTCATTTTATCTAAAGAACTTCTAGGTTACTTATGTAACCCCCATTCCCTGAAGGAGGGAACAGAGACGTTACGTCAGTGGATGACAAATTGGGATCTCGTCTGAGATAAAAGGCGACAGGACGTAACGTCTCCATTCCCTCCTTCAGAGAACGGGGGTTACATTAGTAACCTAGATGTTCCCTATCAGACAGTTACATTCAATGTTACGCCAGTGACTGACGAATTGGGATCCCTAATAAAAATGCCACAATCTTCCCAGCACCCCATGTAAGCCGCTTAATCCCCCCACAGCTGCTGGGGTGGAAGAAAGGACAGGGCTTTACCTAGAGAATGTCAATCAACGCTGTTCCTCTTACCCCACACAGTGAGACTTTTTGGATAACGCTGTGGAAGAATGCCTATTTCAAACGGAAAGGGAAACTACGGAGGCCACATCCTGCTCCTAGGGAGGTAACGTGGAGTTACACATATGGACTGACCATTAGGGCAGTGCTACATATGGAAGGTCTCTGTAGTAGATCCTGGTCTCTATGGTAGCTAGGGTGAAGTACAGAGATGGCAGAGCAGACTCTGCCAAGGGAAAGACATGGGTTCGCCAACAGGGAAGCCATACTGTGGAAGAACACACATATGGGATCACAACATATGGGCATCTAGTCTAGCATAGGGGTTGACCTACTGGACATACAGACAGGCGCTAGACCTAGAGTCATATGCCTCCACCGTGTCTGATTCCTGAAGGGTGCTGGAGGAACTCCATCCAGGTTTCACCAGGCAGGGAACTCACCTGGGGAGCAAGATAGGCGCTTACATCCCATCCTCAGAGGGGAATGGCACTGCAAGCGAGACACTGAGCCAGTCCCCTTGCCTATTAGCTGTTTGTAGATGATGGCATCCACTATCCAGTGGGCCAACCTCTGCCTAGAGACAGTCTTTCCCTTCTGGTGGCCTCCATAGCAGACAAAGAGCTGTTCTGAAGTTCTGAAGCTCTGCATGTTGTCCACGTACAAACTCAAAGCATGAACGGGAAACATCAGTGCAAGGGATGGGTCTGCCTCCTCTGAGGGCAGCGTTTGCAAGTTTACCACCTTTGGGCACTTATCCAGGCGGGGGTCTCGGGATTAAGCAAGAGTTGGGAGGCCCGAATTCCAGTCACATTTCGTTGACTGAGAATGCCTGCAGGACCCCTACCCTCTTAATGGAAGTGAGCACAGTCAGGAACGCTGTCTTAAGAGACACGATCTTAAGCTCAACTGACTGTAGTGGCTCAAAGGGTGCTCACTGCAAGGCTGACAAGACCAAGGATAGGTTCCAAGAGGGAATGAGGCGAGGGTGGGGAGGGTTGAACCTCCTAATGTCTCTCAGGAACCTGATGATTGGGCCATGCTTTCCCACAGACTTCCCGTCTACAGCGTTGTTATGTGTGGTGATAGTGGCAACATACACTTTCAGGGTGGAGGGACACTGAGGTGGAGGAAGCACAACTCTGAATGCGCATTTACGAGGGCTTTCTCCGTGAGGAAAACACCACTCAAAGAACAGTAGGCAAGGTCAGTCACAGTGCACAGTTCCTGCATCAACCGCATCTCAGAACTTCTCTTGTGAATAATAAGTGCTTTGGCCTGGTGGACTTGCAGGGTGGCCATCAAATGCAGGGTGAGGTGGCCTGTCCAGCAGCACTGTAAGCCTTAGCAGCCAGAGCTGCTGTTGCCTCACAGGCGCTGGATCAATGTTGCGTATGACCCCACCAGGTGGTAGCATTTTGCAGGCATAAATGCTCTGCATCTGCAAACTCAATCTAGGGAATCCCCACAAACCCCCTGACAGCCCCACCATTGAGGGTAGTGAGAGAAGAAAAACTTTTGAAGCAGATTTTGGCACAAATTTGCTCTCCATACTGAAACTAATTTCCCTCCATACTGTCACAGTTCTTCATGCACCTCGGGGAGGAAAGGCACAGGGACTGGGCAAGGCGATTTCCGTGTCGGGCTCCATCCCCCGAAACCAATCATCCAGCCTCAATCACTCATTCCGATCGAGTCTGAGTTCTCAGCAACCCAGCCAAGCATTGCTGTCAACTTGATTCCAATTCAAGCTCAGCCTCATCTTCCTTTTCAGAGGACAATAGCCCTCTCTCTGTGCTGCACTGGGTTGCCATGATAACCCGTACTGGCACCCAGCAGCTCGACGGCACACAGCACTCTGAGCAGCAAGAGGTCCGCTGGGATTTACCTGGCGGAAGAGCTCCTGCTGTAGTCCTCGTTCTCCCAATTTGTTAAGCAGACTCGCGGCTGTGCTTTTACATACACACAGCAGCTGGGCAAAAGCTAAGAGTACTCAAGCCTTTACAAGAAAGGCGAGTCGCGACCAGTGTGCCAACGTGGTAATGTTCTCATGCCGAGAACATGAATCACCCACGAATGCCGTCTCCGCTAGCATCCTGCACGGGTTCAGGTTCAAATTTTGCTCAAACGGGTGAAAAATATCCAACTGTCGGATACGGGTGCGGTCGGGTTGGACACGGGGGAAACACAGGTCTAAACACGGGTTTAAAACAATCACATGCAAACGTAAAAATATATGCATATTTTTAGGAACACATCTACAAAAATATGCCTGTATTTCATATAGTTGATAAAATAATATAATATCCACATCAGTTTATTTGTGCCCACGCGCCATGCCCTCCCAAGATCTGTAACGTTACCTATAGGCTACTTTAAGTTTTAAAAATTCATCATAACCACGCGCGATCTGCTTGCAGTCGTCGAGATGGATGATGAGGAGTTGAAGAAAAGAATAGCTAGTGGAGATTGTAAAGTTGTCGACAATTATGTCATCAAAAATCAAGTCCAGTGTGTGGGAGAAATTTGGAGTTATCTGAAGAAAATATTGTGAAAGGCTTTGCTGCATGCATTTTCGTGTTGGATAGCCGCAAATGTGGAACTTCATCGCTGAGGAAGCATGCAGGATCTGTGGTAACAAACCAAGCAGTTCTATCGAACAGTATTTTTCAAATTTAACACTGTTAAGTATGTGTGGTGTGCAGGGCGTGTTTGAACCCAAAATTGTCAAATGTAGGCTAGACGAAATTGCGTGGCATATAGTGTTGTAGCCGCGTCTGTTCGATTGGTAAAATGTTAAGGCTACTCAGTTTTGTGGGAACGTTATTCATGTTCTTCATGTACCGGCCTTTTGACAGCTTTGGCTGAAGTTGTCCTTGTGTTAATTGTCGTGTAATAACTTACAGTATATATGACCTGGCAATAAACATTTTTGTAAGTGTGTTTATAAAGTGATTGGCTAAACTTCGGGTGTCGGTTCTATTTTAAGCGGGTCGGGTCGGGTGCGGATTTTAATTAGTGCTGCTGTCGGAAAATGGGTCAGATGTTTTAAGCACTGCGGGTACGGGTGGATTTACAAAATCGGACCCGTGCAGGACTCTGGTCTCCGCATGCTTATGCCCAGGCATGTGAGACAGCGATCGTGGTCGTCAGATGAGGACAGGAAACGATCGCATCCAGAAATGCACGGACAGAGAGGCGTCTTTAAAAAGTTGCTCGCCGTCCGCTTCCTCTTTTAGGAAAAAACTCTTTTAAGTGCTGAAGCACACAGGGGAAAACTCATTTAGCAAGGCTGCTCAGAGTGCACAATGCTCTTTTAGAAAGCTGCACAGTGTGCAAAGCTCTGTCAGGAAGGAGACCACCGCTGACACATTGTCACACCAACTTTTTGTGTGAAACTTCTCCCTGGTTTCATGTACTAAACGGACGGTGATTGTAGAGAAGAATCAGTTCAGAAACGCTCGGCTCCGAAGCGAAAGCTTAATGTTTGAGTGTTTGATGTGCATGGTGCCTTTACACCCGTGAATACAGGGAGTGGTTTGCAATACAAAATCTCACTTGCCAATGTCCATTGGCTTGTTTTGATACCACTCGAAGGTGATTAGTCAAATATGATTGACTGATAGGGAACCAATTCAATCCTGATATCAGAAGCACCAGTGCAATTTTCATTTTCTCAATCATTGAACAAAATGTCTCCTATGAATAAAACTATAATCTTAGCCACCTGATACATCACACTATCATTCATGTCTGGAAAAACATCATCTCCCAGAAGCTGATGACTGGCATGTGGCTGGATGCTGCCAGCGCATCTCCATAAGGCAAAGGTGATGTTTTATGAGCCGTCTTTCATTTGCCTCTCTATTCAAAGCCAAATAGCACTTAAACACATGCAAATAAACCAGCGTCAGTGGTAGACTGCATGGCTTTTTGCCAGTTCAGCTGTAGTTAAAGACTCCCCAATGACACCCAAATTACCTTAACCTCACTCACTGGATGGCGTGACCTCCCTTTAACCGCACCGCCAAAATACGGATTGATATTCTGACTCAATTACACCTGAAACAAAATAAACGTGAACGTTTACAGATCCATTAGCTAAACTGAACTCGGCACAAGAAGAGTCAGAAACATCGTTTTCAATAGCTGCACACATGGTTTCCAAACAGACGTTTGAGTTGACCAGATTTTGCCAAGTAACACATGTTCCTGGATAAACATATTTGATCGATCCTGCAACAACATTCCTGTCCGAAAATGTTGTCCTAACCCTAAACCTAACCCCACCCATAACTTATCCCTAAAATAAGAGTAAAATGATTGCTTTTGGGGGAGATAAACCCAATTATGGTATACTAATAGTCAATAACAATAAACTGGGTTCAGATAGGCTAATTTATTTTAACATTAAAATTATTTTTTATCATTTTGCAAACATTATGAGATACTTTTTCTTAACATTTAAGAAACATTAGATGAACGTCCAACTAAATGTTTTTTTTTTTTTTTAAACAACTTACGAACTACAGTATGTATAAATAATGTTTTTGTGCTAGCGTTTTGAGAACATTATTAAAGACCAGATAACTGAACAAACATTCCATTAACGTTACTGGTACAATGCTTGTTCATAAGTTTGAGAGAACCTTTCCAGAACGTCCTGAGAACATTCCCTGTTAGCTGGGATTAAGATGCTTTGATAGGTAGTAAGAGTAAGAGTAGTGTCTGGAATATGTGCGCCAAAATTTTAGCAGCTATTTGAATGCCAATCTTATGGTCATGTCTTCAATATTTTACCAATTAAATAGTTTGCTTCAGTATTTACACATTTGCTGTGGCTTGATTTAATTGGGCTAGTCTACTTGTGTGCCTCCACGTTCCCTTTTTAATTTCCTACATATCTAATGAGCAAAGATGCCATCATTTACTTTAAGACATCAATGATCCTTTCATTTTTAAACACAAACAATCTCAAACAACAAATCTAATCTATGTTCTGAGAAACATGTTTCATGCAACACTGACAATAGGTAAAAAAAAAAAAAACAATATCCTATAAAAAAATTAAAACAAACTAAATCCTAAAATAGGTAATTGTTTTGTTCACATAGATTACACAATACGTGTCTGAAATCCTAATTTTCAAAATTTATAATTCTTCAGATTTTAAGTCCTGATTTTTTTTTTTTTTTTTAATGTGGACAAGGATTTAAGTGACTGTTTGTTTGTAAAATCAGAACACCGATCCATTCCTCCTCTGGACTTTCAGCTTGAGGTTAGTCCAGCCGAGAACGGACCACCTGGGTGCTAGGAGGAGGTTCACTAGGGGATGCACAGGGTCTCCTTAGACCATTTTGAGGCCCACTCAGGAACCGAAACCCACTCAGGCCCACTCTGAAATCTGTCTAAAAATGATGGATTCAAATTTCACTTCACAGGTCCGAAGCTTAAAAACAGTTTAGACCTGGATAAAGGGGAGAATGAAATAAAGCGAGAATCCGGCAACAACCTGTCACTCTATAAATTGTCTTAATTGGCTGTAGAATTCTCCTGATGAATGTTGCCCCATTAAAACATTCATATTTAAAGTTTATGGACATTGCAATCTGCTCAAATGATGGTAACACTGATTGCTCACCTGTGACACACCTTGCGGCTCTATGAGGACAGCAGATGTGTGTGTTAATTAAAACATTTAACACTGGCCTCATGCGTTAGATTCCCATCCACAGTAGCGGTTGACTTTGCACAACACTCTCTTAACTGACACTCTGAGTGCCATTATGTCAGGTGCTGTGCTTCACTTATTAATGAAATGGGTCTCTTGGCATACCCTGTGATTTAAACTGCCAACTGGAATCCCATTCAATCTCAGGGACTGTTGTGGAGCGAAAACAGCCATTTCAGACAAAACTGCATATATCAGTTGGTTGGTCATGGATGGTTGCACTGCGGGAACAGTAGTCTTTCAGCAAAATTCTTGTAGAAGGTGTTTGAAGAAATTTCATGGATTTTTTACATATATGAGCTATAACCAGGGTTGCACGTAACATGTGGGTCTGGTTCTCAAGGGAGCACCTGGAGATAATGCTTTGTACTCATACTTTACGCGGCACACTTACCCTACAAGCTGTCGTGTCACTTTTCTCCTGACTGCTCTCCTCACTATCTTTTTTTTCAAACATGGTACAGGAATATTAGGCTGCTGTCACTTTAAGACTGCATGCACAAAACGAATATACTGACACACATCCGGTTTCTTTCTCAACTGTTCACTTTTGACATAACCGAGAGAATACTTGCCGAGATGAGTATTTTGACATAATTTTGTGTGTCCGTTTAAGCGCAAGTAAATGCGAAAGTGGAATCAGTTTGGTCTTCTAGTGCTGTCTGAAACACGCCTCTCTTTCTCTCTCTCTCTCTCTCTCTCTCTCTCTCTCTCTCTCTCTCTCTCTCTCTCTCTCTCTCTCTCTCTCTCTCTCTCTCTCTCTCTCTCTCTCTCTCTATCTCTCTCTCTCTCTCTCTCTCTCTGCGTGCACGTGTTTCGGGTGCGTGCGGCTGTGCGCACATAACAGCGCGAGTCCCTATTTGTGCCTCTTCTTCCACATTTAAAATTGTTTGAATGTGTAAATTGCCAGACAAAACACGTCCAAATAATAAACTTTCACTATTTGATGGTTAAACTTAGCAGTTAATCCGCAAATCACATGCATGCTGAACCAGGGGGCCTGGTCCGTAAGGATCAAGGATCAACTGCCATTTGTTGCACCCTTAATAATTAATGAACACACTTATCATTATGATTTCTATCTTACCAGAGATGGAGAAAAATCCTACTCCAGTAAGTAAGTAGTCCCTGTCCCCAAAAATGTATCCCTCCATGTTTTCTGGTGCATCATTTATTTTTACCACGCATGCGCACCTGCACACCAGCTATATGCACCCCTGGCAATAACTTCATTATATTTATATAATTATTTAATTTTATAATTATATTTATTATATTTTATTATGATTATTTTTATTCAAAATATTTTTATACATTTTATAAAAATATAAAATTATAATATAATATAATTTAATTTTCAAGAAACATGATAAAAAACTGTTAAATTTACAGTAAAAAAAAAAAAATAGGCAGCTGTGGTTGCCAGATTCGCCGTAAAATATAAAAAATAGGCAGCTGTGGTTGCCAGATTCGCCGTAAAATATAATGTGACAATGTTTCCAATTTTACAGGATGCTTTATAAGCATATATTTTATTATGTGATATAATGTTAACATACCTACTTTAACTACCAAAATCTGCCTTTTTAACTTAATATGTACAGATGACCACCATAATAATACAAGTGGCACAATAGAAAGCCACATGATGAATCAGAGTTCATTGTAAGCAGCCTGTTCAATACTCATAGACGTGCAGAGGGTCATACACACAAAGACAAAACGGCATCATTGTAACACGCGACACTAAAATTATGCAATAAACATTAACTAAATAACAGAAATTGTAACACAATGTATTTTTTACCATAAATTGTATACAAACATTTTACACAGTGTCGCTGTCTCCAAAATATTGAAAGTTTTTGGTTACAACATAATTTTTCTGAGTAGCAATGTGGAAAGTTGTTCTTTTGGACATTTAAAAACGATTTTAAATAATTACAGATTCAAATCCCTAATCTTGTAAAATATGTATTTGAAAGCTGCTGTTCATCATTGTGTTTTCAACTCTTGTTAGTCGTATTTAGTGTACATTTATCTTTTAAAGTGTTCACCCTAATCGAGACTGCCTATTCAATTAATGTCGTGCTACATAAATACTGCTTAAATTCCAGTTATATTATCTGATTATGTTAAATTACAAATGTAGCCAAACTAGTATTTCAAAATAGCTGAAGCATGATTCTTGTAGTCTGAAATGGAGATTAACACTGTGGGGTATCAATGAAGAAATTATAGCAGAACCAACTCTGTAAATGAGTAACATCTGGTTTGAAATGTAAAGGTTCACACAGTGCTGTGTCTAAAATAAATAACCTGACTGTGAGCGCATTTATGTGGCCTCAGGAGACCGTCAAAGACATAGAGTTTTCCAAATCAACACTCGCCAGGGCAAAATCGAAACTAAAAGCAGATAAAATCACAACAAAATGAATGTGGAGGGTCAAACAGAGATGCCACATCAATACAACGTTTTATCTTTGAGACCTACAGAGAAATACTTACATTTATAAATAACACCCTTTGAAAATGTAGTGAATTAT
This sequence comes from Squalius cephalus, assembly GCF_949319135.1. Lineage (NCBI taxonomy): Eukaryota > Metazoa > Chordata > Actinopteri > Cypriniformes > Leuciscidae > Squalius > Squalius cephalus. The sequence goes on from NC_137127.1 coordinate 19,193,844, forward strand.
TTCAATAGTGACAAATGCCTTCATTTTGGAAAGATATTTTAAAGATAGATTGGCAAAATTGTTTATGTATAAAGTGACAAAAATGTCTTATTTCAAAAAATAATAGGGATGTCAGTCGAATGTGCATCTTTGTGCATCTTTTGTGTTCCTATTTTTCAGAACCTCAAGCCATTTGTGCGAAACCGAAATGGTCCAAAATCCCCATTCCACATAAGTGTACATTAAACAACATATATGTCCCGATTGCCTGTCGGGCAGCATTTTTGCATCAAATTTCTATTTACCATTGCAAACTACAAATCAGTATGCGAGCAACACATGTGACTCAAGCACACACAATGCATTTTAAACATTGTTTACCTACACATTCATACCCAAACAGGAATGAAAGTCAAATCAGACTGAATAGTTTCAGTTAGACTTAACAAACATGCACACGTACACACACCTGTCATAGCCAGTGTGAACTGAAGCATAAGCAGCTGCAATTACCAGGTACCGGCCCCCTCTGCCCCCTGTCGGCAGTGGCCAGCCGTAATTGGCGTACGAGTGAAGGGAAAATTGTGTGGGCGCGCCGCGATGTCACCGAGTGTCACGTGGTGAAATGACTCGTGAGCAACTGCTCAGACGGCCTGTTATTGGGCCTGTCAGCAATTTAGTGTTGCTTTAAGACTGACAATACAACAGTGTGTGTGTGTGTGTGTGATGTGTGCTGACATAAACTGAAATAGAAAAGCGTGCATCTTAGAAAATTTGTATTAGCTTCATTGCTATCAAAATAGCATATTGGAAAACTATTAGTCTTGTAGCTTTATTTGATAATGTCTGACTAAAAAAACAAGCTTCATTATAAGTTTGTTATATTTTAGGAAACTTTGGAGACAATTTTATTTATTTATTCTATAAATCATATTTGAACATGTCGCCTTTTTACTGTGAGACAATATAATGCCCTGTTTTTTTTAAATTATTATTTCAACAAGTTAATTGTTAACGCCTGTGCGCCAATTTTTTAAAAAAAAATTACACATAGATCCATAGAGGACAAAAACGTCCGTGTCAAAACTTCAATTGGGAGCACAGACTTAAGATTGGTCTCATTTAAAAGAAGATCCCTTGGTAGATTGTCGAAGTAAAAAAAATAAAATAAAATAAAAAGTTTAAAAAGTGAAACTTCTTCTTTAGTACGTATTTTATTTTAGATAGTTGCCAAGGCAACGTTTCTAATTTTCAGGTTTTTTTTAAGTTTACGTTTTTCATCAAAAATATCCGTGTTTTATTCTATTTCAGCTTTACTTTAATTAACAAAAAAATAACTTTAACTTTTAGTTAATGATAACAACACTGTGTGAAACAAACAGTTGTATTAACCATTAACAGATACATAAAAGCTTATTTTTAATTCATGTTAGCCAATGTGTTAACAACTGTAACCTTATGTAAGTCTCACCACTGGAATTATTGTGCTATTCAACACTACGTTTGGCCACATTTCCAGATTTCTTAAAATTGCATGATTACACTGACCACACATTATTCTTCATCATGATAATGTAGTTATATACATATTTTTTAATTCCAAGTGAAAACCTCACACCAACTGCCTAACAGTAGGAACCTCTGAGAAAAAAACAAAGTTTGAGTATTCTGGTTATTTCAGTGTTTTCTTTGTGGTTTTGTCCCCAGTTCATGTTTATTCCAGCATGCAGATACAGCTAACACTCAGAATCACATGTTGATGCTTTGAAGTCACTTGAGTGTACGTTTCATCTTTCATGTTGTCTTTTTGTTGTCCTTTTTATACATGAGTACTCTAACAAAACAGGCTTTGTTTGGAGGGTTGGTTAAATCAAGACAACCTTCTCTTGTCTGTTTTTTGATTTATCTGAATCAGATTGATTGTTTTAATGCACCTGCATTTTGACTGATGTCTGGTTTGCCTGTATGCAGCAAAGAAACAAAAGAAAGTGTGTTCAGAGATTAAAGTAAATATCGCCATAAAATCACCCAGTCAAATAAGTCACAACCTTCCTGAGGTTTAAATGACTTTATTGCAGTTTTAAAAATCTTTCTTCATGTTACCGATGTGTGATTATTTCATACGTCTCTTAATGGACGGCAAGGAATTGTACATTTCCTCATGAACGACTACAAAAGGAATGTTGCTATTTTTCTATTTAAAAAAAAAAAAAAAACAGAATACAGGACCACTGGATAAACACCTTTCCCGTAATAGAAAACCCAAATAATTACAGTCTCAGTCAGAGCGGCTTCATCCTGTTTCACACATTCTCAATTATCATTGTTTTTAGGCTAGAGTCTAAATATCGAAGGCACACCCTGAACGCCCCCTTCCCCGCGGCGTCCATGTTTCCAGCTCGCAATGATTGCCAATTAGAGCAGAAATCAATTTATAGTCTCCATTGCTTAATTGATATCATTATGTTTACTGTAGAATGAATAATCGAATATTGTATCATTACATGAAAATGAAGTCGTGCATGAAGCGGGCCCGGCAGGTAGCCGCCGCTGAGAGGTTTCTCGTTAAAAAAAAGTGATTGCTGATAATTAAGGGTTATCATTACATTCCCACTTCCCCAAATGCCGGCATTAGAAATTCAGCCTTCCAAGTTCAGCCTAAAAAAAACAACAACAACTAAAAACGAATAGTTTCTAACATGAGAACCAAATCAAAACGACATCAACGTATCTTTCAGAACAAAGCATTTATTTGATAAGAAATCATTTCAGATTTTAAATATTTACCACAAAAAGCTCTTAGTGGGAAATGTTAAATAAATTACTAGTTGACTAAACAGTCATAAATAAACAGAAATAATCAAGCACGTCTTGGCTAAAGCCCGTCTCCTTAGACTTGTGTTCATGTCTAAGTTGTCCTCCAGGTGATTGTGAAAGACTTTTCAATGGTGTGAGATAGTGGTCCTGCGTCAATCAGCAACTCCTGATTCTGAAGGAGAGAAAGAGAGAGTTATTCGAACAGAAAAATGGAACGAGGGAGTTTGTGATGCAACTTTACAGATGAAATGAAAGCTAAAACGCACACTCATGGTCAAGAGTTACTGCACAAATTCTCTTTAGGAGCTTAAACTCGTGTTTGATTGCAGGCTGGTTCCGTCAATGACCTCATAATGGCGTGATGAAGAAAAATAAATGGTGTTTCGAGCGAATCGTTGGAAAACGCCACCTCTGATCTGACATACGCTGCTGAGGGCAAACGCACGCATGGAGACAGATGGAGCTGCCTCGCCTCTTTCAGACTTATTATGCAGTCGGGAAATACTAAGAAAGATAAATGATTTGGTGTGGGCTGGAACACTAGTTATTCAGATGCGCACAGTTTCTTTGTCATTTCCCCCCCTTCGATTCTTCTCATGGCTGGTATAAATCTCAGTCTCTGGAGCTCATGCCTGCATTCTTATTAATAGAAACGGTCGATGCGCACAACTTTTAAAAGGCATCTCTTTTTTTTTGTTTGTCAGAATGTAAACTTCTCTCTGTATTTCATCAAGCTCACTGTACAGGGTGAGGATATAGAGGACTAGGAGAGACACTTACAAAATACAATGAGGAATCAATTTGCTGAATGCATTCAGATGTTTAGCTTTTAAAGTATTCTTAGATATTTTAGTGATTCTCATTACTGTAATAAAAAAAATATTTTGTATCGTTCTCAGCATCATTTAAAGGCGGCAAACACATACTTCCATGATGCATAAAAAAATCATGGATTACAAATAATTTGAATTATTATAAAATTATTATAAACAATATAAATAATTAAATTGTCATGAAAATGATATCACTTATGAATATTAAAATTAAAATCTCTTTAAAAATGTACAAATATTTATAAATAAAATATAATTTTGTCTTTCTTTGTATTGATTTTGGGGTGAAATACGATCTGGATCAATAAAAGGCAGCAAAATACTTCCAATTTAAATAATATAATCATGTATAATATCCTCAAAAGTCATGCAAATAATATATCTTGAAATATTAAAACAAAAATATTTATATTTTAAATAAAATATATTTTCATATTTCTTTGTATTGATTTTGGGGTGAATTTTGATTCACCCAATTATGAAAGTTTACAGTATACAGTTTACATTTTTAAACGTTGTGATATATTTACATTTTTATTTTTAAATGAATAAACAGAATACAAATTAAATAGATTCTTTTTAAGCAGCACCTCTTGTCCTCCTAATTGTATCAGTGATTCTGAAAATATGGCTGAAGTATATGTTTGCATGAAGCATCTCACCTCCATGTTGTAAGTAAAGGCCAAGTTGGTATCAGGCTTCTCAGGTACTCTCATGGTAACCACAGTGATGTGCTCTTTTACACCCCACACCTTCACATTACCCAGGGTTAACCTGTCAACCTCGGCCAAACCATCATTGAGAACCGTGTTAGTAAGAACACCCTATAAATATAAAAACACAGCTGTTACACAAGATACACACACATGCATATTTAAAGTTAGAGCAAAAATGCTATTGCAAATGATAATTGCTGAAAGTAAAACATCTGGATACATTATATTAATGCATATTTGTGGGGGAAATGTACTTAATTATCACAAATAATCACAAAAACTCTGATTAAAACAAATATGACCCGTTACTTGAGATTCACTCATTTCACTGAAATTGTGTTGTTTCAGTATTAATGTAACATCTGTGCCGAGACAACTCAAACTAGCTGAGTTTGACCTCGTTTTTACAAACAGTTCTCAACTCCATAGGGCCTTGTTTTTTCCCAACGCTCAAAAAATCTCCCCACATATGACATCAAACCCACAGGAAGTCCAGAGAGCTCTGACCTGGGCCAAGCGGCCTTGAGCTGCTACAGCATGAAATAGTTTTGGAACTGGATTTTGTTTCTAAATTGAGAGAGGCCACAGATGTTTGGCTTCAAGTGAGATGGACAATCTTGAAGTCCCTATAGGTTTTTAATGGTAACGGTGTATGACCACAATCCAAATAAATCTGAAAGAACTGCACACATAGCGTTCTGAACATATGAACATACCAAAGACACGTTGAAATTTATCAAGAGGGAACCGTTGTTCTGAACAGTATCTGTAAGGAGAAAGACGGGAAAAAAAGAAGACGATTAAGAGAAGTACAGGAAAGGGCCATAAAAAAAATAAAAAAAAACTGTGATACAATTATTATGATTTTAGAAAAAAAATAAAAAAAATAAACACTTATAAAGAAACATGTTAAGAACATTTTATTGCGTGTAATGCTGATGAGACCTATTATTAAAATTAAATATGTTATCAGTAATAGTATTAACTATGTGGAAAAAGTTATAAATCTAACATAGGTTAATCGGAAATACATGCATCTACTGTACTAACATTTCTTGCAAATCTCCAAAAACAAATCTATATTTTGAAATGAACACCTGGGGAAAGCAAAACACCAACTTGTATTCCTTTTCACACAAATTATGATTACAGGGACAGATTATCATTTAATAAAAACTTACTTTCGAGTGGTTCCTTGCACACTATTATGTTATGATTACCTCAAAATGCTTTGTGCATGATTTGATATGAGTGTCACATAACCAGCTCCATATGTATGACTTTTCTGATGTAGTAAACTTGTCTGTTAACTCACCTTATTGCACTTGCAGTGCAGAGTAAAACTGTGTTTTTATCTCACGTTTGCTTTTGTTAACGCTATTGTTAGGTTTAGGGCCCTATCATACATATGGGCACAATGCAGCGCCTGGCGCGACACAAGTGTTTTTTGCTAGTTTCAGCCTGACGCAGTTATCATTTTCACGTCCTACGCCATGTTGTTTAAATGGCAAATGCATTTGCGCTCATTTGTGCTCTCATGGGCGTGCTGGTCTGAAAACGATTTAGCTAATTTGAGGCAACTGAAATAGACTGTGCCATTGACCAACAAAAACAAATATATGGTGGAATCCAGCTTGTCCCGTAGATGGTCTGCTTAAGCGCTTTAACCTCACGCACGAAAAGATCCATTTCCTCTCTGGAGAAGCGTTCAGTCTTTCCGATTGCAAATTCCGCCATGTAAATAGCGAATCCGACATGGCGCGAGCACAACTTGCTTTTAAAGGGAATGGGAAATGAGACTCTGATTGGTTTATTACACGTTACGCCCAAAACACACCCATTACTCATTAAGAGAATAGGCACAACCCTTTTAGACCGAGCTTGCCGACCATTTTTCCCGTCGTTAAACTAGCAAAAGTGCAATTGCACTGTGTGCCTTAGACTATTTGCTTAGATTGTTAAAATGGATTGTTACATTTCTGAACTACTGCAATATGTACAACAACCACTGAACTTAATGTGTTTTTAGAGTCACTCACTGGACATTTCAATTTGAAGTGAAATGGTGCAAGAAGCAACGTAATACACCCCCCCCCCCCCAACACACACACACACACACACACACACAACCAAACATAACCCACCAATTCCCTCTCCATCATCCCAGAACAGGGATCCATGTGCTGAATCTGCATCATCGAGAGCAACAAGCAGACCCAGAGGATTCTTACGACTACAAGACAAAACACAAAACAAAATTGTGAACACAACATTCATTTACGACATCACAACCATGAACACCAACCTTTAAATGTTAACACTTATTCAGTGTTCAGAATCTTGATCGTCTTGATAAACAACAGTGTGAAGTCATGTCACAGAGAGAAGGTGGGAAATGGACAAATAAAAGAAAATTGACTGTTTGTGTTGTAAGAGACTTTTTGAAAGTGAAAAAAAAAAAAAAAAAAAAAAAACTATGAAGCTATAGAAAGTCAAGTCAAGTTTATTTATATAGCGCTTTTTACAATACAGATTGTATCAAAGCTGCTTCACAGTATTAAATTAAATTAATACATCAATGTTTGTTTCTAGTGGAAAACGTCCACGTTTGGTAATGCTGATCAATAGTATTGTTGATTGATTGATTAATTAAATTAAATATCCCCAACTGAGCAAGCCAAAGGCAACAGTGGCAAGGAACCGAAAAAACTCCATCAGGTGACCTGATGGAGAAAAAAAAAACCTTGGGAGAACCCAGGCTCAGTCGGGGGCCAGTTCTCCTCTGGCGTCTATGAACTAGAGGTCGGATTTAACTGTAAGATTAAAAGTATTATATGAATGCCTGGCTGAAGAGATGCGTCTTTAATCTAGTTTTAAACTGCGAGAGCGAGTCTGAGCAACGAACAGTATCTGGAAGACTATTCCAGAGTTTTGGAGCTAAATGTGAAAATGCTCTCCCTCCTTTGGTGGACCTAGATATCCTAGGTATGACCAAAAGCCTCGAATTTAGTGATCTTAAAGAGCGCGATGGATTATAGGGCGATAGAAGGTCCGTTAAATAGACTGGAGCTAAGCCGTTTAGGGCTTTATAAGTCAGTAGCAATACCTTGTAATTAATACGGAACTTTATAGGTAACCAATGTAGTGATGATAAAATTGGTGTTATATGATCATATTTTCTTGATCTAGTAAGAACTCTAGCGGTGGCATTTTGGAATAACTGTAGCTTGTTTATTGAGGATGCAGGACAACCGGCTAATAAAGCATTACAGTAATCTAGTCTCGATGTCATGAATGCATGAACTAACTTTTCTGCATCAGAAACAGATAGCATGTTACGTAGCTTAGCAATGTTTCTAAGGTGGAAAAAGGCTGTTCTTGTAACATGAAATATGATTTTCAAAAGACAGGTTGCAGTCTAGTATAACACCCAGGTCTTTTACTGTAGAGGATAATGTAACAGGACATCCTACTATGTTAAAGTTGTATTGTGAGAGGTTTTGTGGACGTTTTTTTGAACCAATAAGTAGTACCTCTGTCTTGTCTGGATTTAATAAAAGAAAATTGTGCGTCATCCAATCTTTTATATCTTTAACACACTCTGTCAATTTGGATAATTTAGCGTTTTCATCTGGCCGTGATGAAATATAGATTTGAGTGTCATCAGCATAACAATGGAAACTAATTCCATGTTTCCTTATAATATTTCCAAGTGGCAGCATATATATTGAAAATAACAGAGGGCCTAACACAGATCCCTGCGGCCTCCATAGTTTACTGGAGTTATGATCGATTTTTCTCCATTTAAATAGACAAAATGGTAGCGGTCAGATAAATATGATCTGAACCAGCTTAATGCTTGTCCTTGAACACCAGTATAATTTTGTAGTCGATCTAAGAGTATTGTGTGATCTATAGTATCGAACGCAGCACTAAGATCAAGTAAAACTAGTATTGAGATACAGCCTTGGTCAGAAGCTAAAAGTAAATCATTTGTGATTTTAACGAGTGCAGTTTCAGTGCTATGGTGCGGCCTGAATCCAGACTGAAACTTTTCATAGATGTCATTTTCTTGCAAGAAAGAGCCCAGTTGGGCGGATACAACTTTTTCCTAGTATTTTAGACATAAAAGGAAGATTTGAAATTGGTCTATAATTTGCTAGGTTATTATGATCTAATTGTGGTTTCTTAATGAGTGGTTTTATAACTGCCAATTTAAATGTTCTTGGAACATGACCTGATTATACATTAAACAAATCTTAATAAAGATGCAGGGTAGTTTCTTCACCTGTAGTGTGTGTTGTTCTCTGGTTTCTGCCAGGGAAGGATGTAGCCTCCTCTCACGTGCAGGTTAATTTTCTCTAATGGTGTATCCATATCCACAAACTGTCCTCTCACTCCAACATCTTTGCCCTGGATGATAAATCGCAAACAAGCAGATAAGAGACCCCAATATATAGAGGACAAAGTACCGCAGATTGAAATTGTTGCTGAAAGCCAGTTGCATTATGACTGGTTGTTTAATTCACATGCTAACTAAATCTTGCTAATAAAGATTTGCATGCTTGCTAATAAAATGTTTTCTTGCATGCTGATAGAATGCTTACCGTGTGGTAATCGTACCAGCGGGCATCTGGCACGTAGCCCTTGACCACAGTGGCGCCCTTCACAAAAAAAAAAACAAAAAAAAAAACAATGAGAACAAAATAATAAACAACAACATAAACAACACTAAGAAGAACCATCGATCTCTCTTTACTGATTGCATATAGTGCTATGTGACAGTGTGACTTGTGATTTGCTTATAGCACGAATATAGAGAAGGTGTTTTTGTGAGGATACCTTGTCCAAAGCAGGTGTGATTAGAAGGGCGGGACCCCAGAGGAACTGCCTGTCGATTTCCCATGTGTTTTCATCATTGACAAACCTACATTACAGGACACAGCGCTGAGAACATTATTTATACAACACAGTGCATGCAGATCGTAATGGAAAAGAAGAAAAAGTGAGGAAAAGAGAAGGAGGATAACAAAAACATGAGATGCAGAAAAAAATAGAACAGAACATTCAGTCCAATAGTTCAGGCTGCTAAAAACAGAGTGGAAGTGGAAGGTTACACAGGACAACAGGAAAGTAAAAAGCACTGATATCAAAGCAGGCTAAAAAAATCATTAGATGGAACATCAGAACATAAGAGTTCTGATTAGTCATCCCTATGATTGAGATGTAATTGATAGAGAGGATGGACTGAAAATAGTGTCAGAAAGAAAATATGGTGTAATGAAGATGTATTTGGAGGGAAATTGAGGAGCAGAAGGTCTTAAAGGGATGGTTCACCCAAAAAATGGAAGTTTCGTCATCATTTCCTCACAGGCACTGTTACATTTACTTTTATTGCATGGGAAAAGAATAGCATGAACATTCTGGTAAACATCATGGTTTTGAAATAGTATGAGGGTGAGCAAATGGAAGACAAAATGATTTTCATTTTTGGGTGAACTACTCAGAAACAGGGGTACTGGTAAACACTCACTCGTGCAGCATGGGTCTGACCACAGTTTTTCCGTTAACGTGAGCTTCATACATCAGTGTGTACAAATATGGCAGGAGGGTATAGCGAATATTCAACACATCACGGGACATATTAGCAAACTCTGGGCCCCAGGCCACGGGATCCTGCCTCTGTGAAAGATTACAAAAATCTCATCAGATTAGAAATATCCAACACTACTTCTGAACACAACGTGAATGGATTCTCCAGCAAACCTCGTCACCAGAGCGTTTGACAGGTTGCTAGAGCATTATTAAGTAATTGCCCTGGTGTTCTGGGTGCTTACAAGTGCATCCTAGTATTCTATTCTTCAATAAAGGTTCTTTGCTGGCGTCTATGATTCCATGAAGAACCTTTAAAGTTTAAAGGTTATTTATAGTGGAACAATATTCTTTAAATTATTAAAATGTTCTTCAAACTAAGAAAACGTTCACTGAATTGCTCTTTATGGAACCAAAAATGGTTCTTCTATGGCATCACTTCAACAAAAAAATTTCTGGAACTTTTCTTTCTTAAGAGTTTTCATTGGAATGTACATGTTTTTGCTTATCTATTGGTGACATCTTTTATAAATGTTTTCCTCACAAGTTTTGTCTTAAGCTTGCTCAGTAATTGTATTGCATTGTTTTATGTAAAGCTGCTTAGCAATGTTTATTATAACAACATGTTGACACTAAATCTATCTGTACAGACCAAACTTCTACTGCATGTTCACTTCAAAATGAAAATTCTGTCATAATGTACTCACCCTCAAGTTGTTTCAAACCTGTATGAATTTCTTTCTTCTGCTGAACACAAAAGAAGATATTTTGAAGAATGTAGGAATAACCAAACAGTTGATGTACCCCATTGACTTCCATAGTATTTTTCCCTACTATGGAAGTCAATGGGGTCCGTCAACTGTCTGGTTACCGACATTCTTCAAAATATCTTCTTTTGTGTTCAGCAGAAGAGAGAAATTCGTACAGGTTTGAAACAACTTGAGGGTGAGTAAATGATGACAGAATTTTCATTTTGAAGTGAATTATTCCTTTAATATCAAATTTTCAGTAAAGTTATGTTTTCTCTCTATAATTCATTAATTTATGATCCAGTTCCAAACAAATCAAACTGGAACAACAGCACATATCCTGCATTATCCATTATGAGATCATGGGAATAAATACTTTAGCCCAGAACTATATTTTGCATGATCCAAATCTGTACAGCAGTATCCTGCTGAATCCAGATGTAACCGTACACCACAGTGAGCATGTGTGTGTGTGTGTGAGAATCTGACTCCATATACAGGCAGAATGTTAATTGTCTGCCAGACAGAGAATCAGTTTGCCCCCTCGGTGGCACAATGAGTGGTGTTAAGAGCGGTGGGTGTGAGTTAATGTGCTCACAGATATAAAGGTGAACCATATCTGATAATTATTTCTCAAGTACCACACGTTCACATGTCTGACCACTAATGCGTGCATGCTAACACTTAACTTTTTTTAACACAGAATTTTCCGTCATTTATTATGCAACATTTCCCCGCCATTGACGAAATATGTACCGGTGTTGTAGTCTCCAGTATAGGTAGGTTTAGGATTAGCTGTGGGGTTAGGATTAGGGGGGTGGGGTTTGAATTAGCCAATCAGGTAATGGCTTCATTTAAGGGGGTAATAATTTGGCAGTGAGTCGAAATTTGGCACAACAGTGGAAATCCATGTTTTTCACTAGTGGGCGCTATTACACATCTTCTGAAATAAAAGACAACAAGTGAAGAAGAAGCAAAAACAAGCTATAGAAGCATTGCTAATGCACATGTAAGATGATGTGATTAGCAAATATATAACGGCATATAAATCAAAACTGCCTAATGTAATGTCGAACCCAAGAAGACGTATGACTGTGCAAGCTTTAAGGGTGTTCATATTAGACAATCTACTAGGTCTACTAGATCGGTCCGAATCCAATCCGGACAAAGTCTTTGACAAAAACACAATTTTCTCAGCTTTTTGTTCAAAATGTTGCTTTACTTTTTTATTTATTTATTTATTTTTTATTATTGATTGATTGCTGGCAATAATAACGAAAATATGATTGCGGGGAAGGAGTTACACATGAACTAAACACTTTATGAAGTAAGAACTCCTCACAGTTTCTGTATGTTATGCCAAGGCTAAAAACGGTTCGTGTCTTGTAAACGTCCTTTAAACAAGACATTTTTACCTGATACGCAAAAGAGATATTAAGGCTTGTTTTCAGAGAATGTATCTTGAATATTAGTGTAGTTTGTCTTGTTATACTGACAGATTTGTCTTCCAACTGCTCATGTTTAAAAGAAGTGAAAAAATATGCCATTGCATCAAGACAAAAAAAACTTTATATTAAAGATAAATGATCTGAATACGAGCCTTAATATATTATGCAGTTTGACTTTAAGATCAATTTATCTAAGTCTATTTTTAAACAACAACAAAAAACATTTAAGGAAATGATTTGTGCATATGAACATGTAATTGTCAAGTTGTTTTCCAGGTTAAATATATAATTAGAATATAATATATATATATATATAAATAAAATAAATAATTATTATTATTATTATTATTATTATTATTATTATTATTATTATTATATATTAGGGCTGTCAAAAGATTAATCGCGATTAATCGCATCCAAAATAAAAGTTTGTGTTTACATAATATATGTGTGTGTACTGTGTATAATTATTTTGTATATATAAATACACACACATGCATGTATATATTTAAGTAATATTTGCATACATATACTGTATATATTTATATATATTTTATATTATATATAAATATAATTTTTTTATATATAAATGACACATTTTTCTTAAATATATACAAGCATGTGTGTGTATTTATATAAACAAATTTAATTATACACAGTACACAGACATATATTATTTAAACACAAACTTTTATTTTGGATGCGATTAATCGCGATTAATCTTTTGACAGCCCTAATATTACTGATAAAAGTTACAATAGTATCTCAATTATACGAAAATAACACTGTGTGGGACAACTAAATTTAATTTGTTCAAAAGGTTTTTTTTACAATTGTAAAATAATAATAGTGAAGCCAGCCTTAGTAAATACACTGAATTCTTTGGATTTTTAATGTTTCTAATGATTTTAATGCCCTTTTGACCTGTAGAACCTCTAGTGTTTTCTCCTCTCTCCCGCACAGAGCGAAAACTCCTTCTCCTAATGTAATGGGGAAAGCTAATATCTCTGTGTTAATGTGTTTGAATGAACTAGACCTTCCTCCTGTTAGAGCTAACTGCTGCTCGCAGACAAAAAAGCCAAATTATTCCAAATGTACTGCCCTCTGACTCCATTAGCATGTGACTCAGCGTGATGGAGAGACAGCCGAACTTGGAAGCCTTGGCAGGAGCCTAAGAATTATGACCCTCGCTGTAGAAGCTGGTCTATCTCTCTCTTTCTCTGGCAGCTGCCATCACAGGGAACATTTGCACAGGCAACTGACTTTGCGAGACATTAGGAGTAAATAAGATGGTCTTTTCAAACTTATTTCGGCATCTGTTCATCTGTTAACTCCCTCTTTTGTTTTTTGCCTTATGTGGGATTTATGTTTTCTCCCATTGCGCTTTTTAGGATTAGCCTGAGCAAACAAAGTTTTGCTTTTTTTAAAATAGCTAATAAGCTTTAGTTTATGTCATAGCCATGAACAATTTTTGTTATCATCTGACAAATATGTGGTCATTAATATTAGTCAATTTCCTGCAAAAGAAAAACTTTAAATGATTATGTGTGCTATAAGTGAATTTATTCAGTTTTCAAGAGTAACAACTCCCTTTCAACTCCTTTCAACTCCCTTTTTTTGATTTCATTAAGTGTCTCTGTATCTTATTCAATATCCAACATGTCTTTCTCTCTATCACTTTGTAATTCAGGCCACCTCAACGCCCTCCATCCTTTGCCATTTGTCTCTGGATGACCTTCCATTTGCCTCCGTAGCCACATTAAAGCTAATGACATCTTGGAGGGGTAATTACGGCACCAAGGGGACGTGCAGGGATAAACACGTCCGGGCGCAGGGGTAGAGGCAAGCTGAGGACAGTCTCTTATTGGAACTGTCATTGAGACACGCAGAGGGCACATCCACACCGGTGCAAGTGAATGACTCGGCAGTATAAAAGCGGAAAAAAAATATGCAGACATGCTGTCTTGCAAGCGCTACTGTGCACTTTTGTTTTAATAAAGCCCTCTAAATCCCCTGGTCACTGTCAGAGCTTGTCAAACACTGGAATTAATACACATCATGCCATTTTAAAAGTGTTTTTGTTAGCATTTTTACTTTTGTGTTTTTTATTTTTCATTCTCCAGCCAAAATCCCAAAAGACTTTACACATTGCACGAATGCTTTTATTTTTCTTATGCCTTTTTGTCATTTTTACGGCATAATTTTTTTTTTAGTCTCTCTGAAAAGCATGCGTTAAACTGATTCTTGTTTAAAAACGAATCAGCAGTAAAATGAAATGAACAGTGTCTCACTGACGTGATCTGGAACTTTAAATATAAAGTTCATCCACGCTGTCGTAATGTTAGGAGGATCACAAGGAAGATAATATTTTTCCAAAACGCCTTGCAATCCTGACCAGCATCTATATGGTTTAGTTACTGGAGTAACCTTGTGTGTATTTTCTACTACATGGCATGCATGAATCGCTGGGCAGGGCTAAAGAGGTAAGGATGTAGAAGTAGGTGTTGGTCTTTCATCGCACTATGACATCATAATGGGAGAAAATCTGGAACGAATCATTTTGTCAGCTTGGTTTCAATAAAAGCTATTTTTGGACTAGCGATATCAAAAACATGGAGTAGATAGCAAACGCTATGTCTCCAACTCCCCAATTTATATCATAATTTGGAACAAATCCTAAAGGATTCTAATCGGAATTCATATACTGTATGATTCCGACATAACACAAAACAAAAACTTGATCTTCAGTTCCCCATATCCTGTTTCCAAAAGGTCTATAATTACCAACAGGATAAAAAGATGTTGTTTGATAGCACAAGAAAATGTAAATTAAATACGTTTTAGATTTTAAAAATCCCACAGCTTCCCTACAGATTTCCTTTAATAAAGACATTATTTCAGTAGCGAGACATTATTCCAATAATATATATACTTTTCTGATTAATAAAAATCGATATATATAAAATCGAAATTTAACTTAAAATATAATATACAAAATAATAGAACAATATACAAAAATATTTAACTACAACACACTACTTTCAACAGAACTCTCTAATTACCATAAAATAATCAAAATAAGATCCACAGGGGTTTTCTATTTAACTAGTAGAATGGTGTTTGATTCCCATTAGGATTACATTTACATTTATTCATTTTGACAGACCATTTGTGTCCCATGTCCTACCACCTGAGCTACAGGATCCTTTAGGGCATTATGTGCACAATCCTTTAGGATTGTTAGACTACAATTCCACTCCAAACTCTATTTCTGTTTGTATGTCCTTTGTTTAATCACCCATTAGCAAAGCATTTTTAAATGATTGAAGCCCAGAAGGGTTCTGAATAACTTTGAGCATTTAATTATACCCCCCAAATGTAGCGGTTAGCAACAAAGCTGCCACGTCCACTCACTGAAGAATTTTCCCCACGCCATATCGATCCCACTCACTCCCCAGGCTTATTGGATTTTTGTGACAGGTCCCAGCACTTGCAAAGGTCACATTTTAAACAAGTACCAGAGTGAATACCTGACAGCCCACCTGTCTACGGATCTCAGATATTAGTCAGCAGCCTGTGCGGGGGGCCCTTTTCAAGTGCCACCGTGTGTTTTGAGGCTTTGTGATGGACTACTGTCTGTCTCAGGGATTCAGAGATCATTTTCATACGTCCTAAGGGTGCCACACAGACAAGCGTTCATGTAGCAAGTTGTCATGGCTGTCCGTACAGTAATATTATCTTGTTTCATGCTCTATTTTGATGCCTGTCACTCAATGTCAGTGATTATCAGGATTAAGACCATATAAATCTCAATTAAGGGTCCGTTTCACGCTGTCTGCTGAACAATGGTCCCTCACGTCCATTGCCACATGCCCATCAATTTTCTGTCAGACCAAATTTCTAGATGTGCACGATTAATCAAAATAAAACCAAAACCTGGATTGTTTACAAATAGTAAAGGCTGCAGTTTAATTAAATAAGTATAGATTATTTAAAGTTTGAAAATTAAGTAACGAAGACAGCCATAAATATTAGTATAATAGTTAGTATAGTAAAAGTTGTACAATAAAATTATTATTATTATTATTATTATTTCTCTTAAGTAGACTCTTAAGTCTTTACAGTGAAATATTACAATATTAGCATTTCTTTTTTTCATTTTGTTTAATATAATAATAATAATATTAATAAATATTTTATTTTATTTTATTTATTTTTATTGTCATATTGATATATAATCACAGTTGTTTTGGCCAAAATGTGAAGCCCTGCAAACAAGCACAGCAAACCTTGGAGTTTTTTTTGTATGCATTTGTAAACTGCAATTTTGTATCATAAAAATCACAACGATATTTTCCCTGAAATTGTGCAGCCTTACAAATATTTGTCCAATGTTCAGATCCCATTCCCATGTTCAGATCCAAACATAGGAATTCCCATGTTAAGACTCAAACATTATTATAACGTGATGGAAAAACATGAGTTTTTAAAAGGAAAAAGAGGTCTGAAACAATTTGACTGAGTAAACTCATACTAACCTCATATCTAAGCTTAGAATAAGATATTTGCTTTGGTTAACACTGCTAAGAAAATCTTAAATCTGTCCATAAAAAGGTGCTGTGTGTGTTCTTACTGGCATGTTAATGGTGTTGTGGTTTCTGGAGAATGGGTAGAAAGCTCCGAGCTGCATCCAACGCAAGCACATCTCGTATTCGGCAGGGTTAAAGAAGCCACAGATATCAGCACCGGTCTGGAACACAAGCGGAAAGTGAGAACGAGAAGGGAAAAGAGACATAGAGAGAGTAACACAATTATAGATCTCTGTAAAAACAGGGCCAACTCCAAAACATTAATAAATAAACTCTAGAGTCAGTGTAATGGCCGCATGCTAGTGTAATGCACCTAAATGAACTAAAACATTGTTTGATAGGAAATAAAGCACAAATGAAAAATCAATAGCAAGTGCTGCGGTAGGATGAGAGAGGCACTTACGTAAGAGATGCCAAATATGCTGAACTCCATCATGCCTGAAAGACAGAAAGAGAGAGAATGGGAGGAAGGTGTTCAGTTTCAGTACAGTAGACCTTGTTCAACACTTTCGTCCAACAAAAAACATTGGAGGTTTAATGGAGACAAAATAGATGTTTATACATTAAAATGTAATTTATTCCTGTGATGGCAAAGCTGAATTTTCAGCATCATCACTCCAGTCTTTAGTGTCTCATTATCCATCAGAAACCATTCTAATATGCAGATTTGCTGCTCAAGAAACATTTCGTATTACTGAAATCATTGTAATGCTTGAGTTTTTTGTAGAAACTGTGATACTTTTTTTTCTCTGGATTCTTTGTTGATTAAAAAGTTTAAAAGAACAGCATCTTCCCAAGAACCAGAAATAAATAAACTCATACCAATGATGGACTTCAGAAGCTGGTCCCAGGCAGAGTAGTTGTCTCCAAGCCAATGTCCTGCCCACCGACCACTAGATGGGTACGTTGAACGCGTAATTACTACACCTCTCTTGCCAGTGGTATCAAGCAAAGCTCTGTGACATACACATAAACACACACACACACAGAAGTTACAACTTATTCCAGAACAACCAAGAAATAAATACATTAGTGAATATGGATGAACAGAAAACTCACTTATAAGTGGGTTCTGTGTGAGACCAGCCGTACAAGTTGTGGACATCATAATGTTTGACATGTTTGCCATCAGCAAGGATCTGCTCACTGTTCATGCATAAAGTCTTATGGTTCAGACCCATATGCATGGACTCCAGTGCTGGGAATAAGTATTAATATGAGCAGATTCATTTCAGATGCACAGTGCTAAATACATGTGTTGACCATCTGTGTTGTAAAATCTGTTTAGCCATGTATACATGTCGGGGCGCACACATTGGAACTTACGGGGCATATATGGTGGATTTTCTAAATTGGGATCCCCTAGACATTTTCCTCCAACGGTGCCATGCACAAAACTGGCTGGCTCATTCATGTCCTTCAGAAAGGAAATAACAATGACAATGAAGGCAAAGGATAAAAACATTGATTATATGCATATGTGCATAGACAAGACAGTGGGTGTGGCTATGCTAAACCTTCACTCATTGCATGCTTACCATGACTTTCTCAAATAGGACGTTTTTCTGAATCAACACCCTTGTTTCAACAAAATTCTTAAAAATGTAATATTTCACATTTGATTTTATAGGTATTTAATGGTTATGGTTAGGGTTATGTTGTTTCAAGAGCAACAAATGTTGTTGTGTAATATGCATTGACAGTGAACACAGATGTCCTCAAATAAGGTCTTGCACAATTGTAATCATTGAAATTGCTTTACTTTGCATTCCAACATTAAATATGAAAATGACAAAGCACTCACAATCCAAAGTCCGTCAAACTTCATGATGTTGTTGTAAAAGTCTTTAATCTGATTCTGCCACCACTGTGATGTGCTATTTTTGAAGAAATCAGGGAATGCCACGAAAGATCTGAATAGCTGAAAGTTGATGAAATGAAAAAGACATTAATAACTGTGCTTTAACTATTACTACACTTCAGCAAAGTGCTTTAACCATTGCTATAGTCTGTGCTTCAGTAATTGGATATTACAGTAGTGCAACTAAAATATGCTAATTTGTTTAAATAATGTGCTGATTCACTTTTATAGGAGTGGGTCTGCTATGTTCTGAATCTGATTGGCTGCAATGACTTTGTTTACTACATGCTGATTGGTTGATATACTAGTGGGTGATATACTATAATACTAGTAGTCTGGTACAATGTGCTCATTGGCAGATAACGTGTCTTCAACATGCCGATTGGCTGATAGTATTCTAAGATGTCACACTCATCTCTCTTGACTGCATGTGCAATTATAGTCCATTGTACTGATGATTTCAGTATGAATAGAGTTGCATATGCGGGAACAAGAGAAAAAGATGTCTGATTCTCTGATTAAAGGGAGAAAGGGAGAAAGGGAGAAAGGGAGAAAGGGAGAAAGGGAGAAAGGGAGGGAGAAAGGGAGAAAGGGAGGGAGAAAGGGAGAAAGGGAGGGAGGGAGGGAGGGAGGGAGGGAGGGAGGGAGGGGCAGATACCTCTACTTGAGTATCCCAATCCAAAGAATTGTCCACAGTGACATTGGGAAAGTCAGGCCACACCTATGACAGACACAAACAGCAGCTAAAATCCGTGTTTCAGGTTAATCTAAACTAGAAGGATCATTCCTTCTTGCAGTACATGTCATCATACTAGATCATCATACTATGTCTTAAAACATTAGATAAACAGGTTCTCTAAAATCAAAATGTTTATAATATTGTTTTATTCTGTGATTAAGTTATACTTTTTTCCCTGAAGTGTCTTCATTATCACTTTTTTTTTTTTTTTATCCTGATAGTCTTTTGTGAAATCCCTTTAACAAATGTCGCGTTCCAGATGAATTTGGAATTTCCCGTTCAGCAACTCTGAATTCCCAATTCTTCCAGCAACACTTGAAAATAATCAACGGAATTCTGCTTCAGTCAACACCATTTTGGAGATGACATTGATTAAAGTATATCACTGATGTAGGGGGTTCATTAATTTGAGGTGTTATTCCAGTGGTTATTTCCAATTAGAAGTTAGGAAAATTCATGTTTAGGCCTGTGGAATGCAGCATAACAAAACATAATGACATTGTCCTCTAGAAAGTGACATTTTTGGAAAGAAAACAACAACACAAACATCAATAAGGAATAGCAATGGATTTTATGAATTTGTTGTGGTATTATGTGGTTTGTTTCATTCTAAACATCCATCCTGTTTGAGAAAATTGGTATTATCTAAAAATCGTTTTCATGTAAGCTAATTGTCAAACTCTCCCTGAGAATCAATACATTTTTCTCTTCCTCTTTTCGATTGTCATACCTTTCCCCACACAATGTCTCTGCTGAGCTCAGAAGGCCATTTGATGAAAACGTCTTGTTCCATCCCAAGTCGGAACGCAGGGTAGTCTTGCGTCTCATTGGCCGCTATAGCCGGGTCCTGAAGCACACAAACAAATAAAGCATGTAGTTCTGACAAGGTACAGAATACACCTCACTGCATGCGCCTGGCCAGAATAAGACCAGACTCATTTCAAGACTACATCAATCCATATTTATGAATTCGGCTCTCATTACAGTTAAACGTCCATTACCACTTTATGATAACAACTTTGTTTTTCCAGTAATTGAGAACTGTTTGTACCAAAATGAAGATGAAACGCATCCCCTCAGCCCTCATGTTGTCCACCAGAGCAGGCAGTCCATTGAAGTTCTTTTGGTCCAGCGTAAAGTCCATCTGCCTCTCCATGTAGTCAATGTCCGCATATTGCACATCCTTTAAGGTCAAATATTATGATCATTAAACTTGAATGTGAAGTTCCAAGTTAATTATTGAACAATTTTGTGCAAAAATAGCAATGCTTTGATTTGAAACATAACTTGGTATGCAGATGATAGGTGGTTACTTAAAGCTGCCATCGGCAACATTTTTTTGATCAAATTCAGTGAAATTGACACTATAATCCGACAGAACAACATAAATAAGGTGGTTTTAGAAAAAAACCCCGAGCTTCTAACTCCACCTGGAGCGTGTTATTTGTTTTGCAAAAATCCACCGCTCCCGTCTCATCGGGTCCAATCAGCGCAGGGGGGTGTGAGATCTGACTGTCAATCACAGTTCGTGCACACGCCACAGATCCCACCTCCCTTGCGCAGACGTGCACATTACAATATCACATGCACACGACACGCCTGAAGTTCGCCTGAAGATTGTACGAAGCGTGATGGCGGAGAGAAAATCTACTAACAAGCTTCCAATTCCTCGGTTATTGCTATCTATGGATAGATTAGCCAGGGCAGCCTACCTCCGAGTCCATGGTGTTGATCGATTCTGAAGAGATGGACGCGTTCACAGAAAATCTGGTGCACACGCACTGATGATGGGCGGGTGCTCGTTGGTAGTGGGGGAGGGGCATGAGAGTTGTAAACATTCAAAATTTTGGCTAAGTCCACTCAATCTGCCAGACTTGCCGACTGCAGCTTTAATGAAGTTCCAAACATAGGTTTGGGAGGAGCCTAAACATTCAGTCCTGTCAATCATCATTACAAGTGTATATAAACAGCAGTCATTGCACCATCCCAGGGACATTCCTCCTCCTCCCCATCTCAACCTTTATTTATTTTATTCTTCATCTGCGCAGTAATGTTATAGTTGGGGTTTAGCTCAGAGCGCAAGCCGAGCCTCGGGTTCGAGCCTCCTTCAAGGACAGCAAGCCGAGTTTGTTTACCATTAATTATTAAGGCTGAACGGGCAGGCGAACTTGTGAACTGGCCCATGTCAACAGTCTATTAGAAAATGTTAACAATTTTATCATATGCCTTGCAAAAATTGCCTTGTAGAAGCAACAGCAGACTTCTAAACAAGCCGGACATTTGAAGTATTATTCATTATCAGCAACACAAATGGAGCAGGAAAAGCTACATGATGAACTTTAATACATGGTGTTAGGAGTTCATTCAAATCCTAATAGTGATGCTTGTCTTAGAAAGACCTGCCAATAAAAGATTTTTGTGAAACGATGCACTTTTATGAGTCACTAACCCACTCCTGGTATTTGCGTGTGATCTACTGCTGACGCAAAAATTAAAGAACTCAGACGCAGTCAAATCATTTACATAATGACCAACGCAATCTACCAAGAGCAGCGCAAATTAGCGTTGGGACCACTGATAATGCAGGTGAAAATGCGGACTGTAAAATACCAGCTAAAGAAGCAACAGTACGTTGAAAAGAGCCAGAGGTCAAAAAATTAAGGGTTGCAAGAAGTTGATGCACCAGGTATTGCGTGACTCCTTGTAGTTGACGGTTCCAAGTCGTCTTTTATTTCCTGCAGCAAATTAAAAATAACATGGCTTGACAAACGATATGTTCGAATTACGTCTTCTTCTGGCATTCCAGAGAAAGAAATGAATACGAGAGGAAAATATTTTCTCCCTTCTACCACGCACTCTCTGTTCTCTGCGGTGGCTCCTCTTAGCAGCAACAATTGCAGCCATGTCGCAAAATGGGTTAAGACATGTTTTTTTGGGGGGCGTTAAATAATGGCGCAAATACCAGTAAATTGACTAGCAAACATTAGTAAATTGCGTTGCGTGATTCATTTAAATACTCTACTCCCATAAATTTTGCGTCTGAACGGGAAACTCCTACAAATGCATATGCAATAAGGTCAGCCTCAAAAACAACTCAGTCCACAGCTTTTCAGCGCTAATTTTGCCCTGCCTAAATCCAGACAGTTGTTTTTTTTTACGCCAAAAGAGGGTTTGCGCTGGCGCAAGCTGTTAGTAAATCTGGCCCTAAGTCTTAATACGGTCACAGATTGCTCTGTGTTGTCATTCAAGTTGCACATTACAGCCAAATAACTTGTTGAGATATTTACAGCAAGAAATGTAATATTCCTGAAATTCTAATGAAAGTTTTGAAAGTCGGCGAGAGTTACATAACCATGCTTATTGTTGCGTTCAGGGGGATAAATCAAAGACACACATGCACACACTAAAAGATGAGATTGCTTACATAAGGAATTGCAGCAGCTTTCATGTCCTTGTAAAGATCTGCAATCTCCTTATCATTGGCGTAGCCGTAGCGACAAAGCTGGAATCCAAGTGACCAATAGGCTGGAAGAACCGGGCGGCCAATCATCTGTCAGACAAAATCCACAAAACGAGAGAAAAATATTTTACATTTTATGCAAATACATTTTAGAACATAAATATGCAAGTGGTTTAAGAGAATCTAATGGCCCCTTCTGTCTATGTGACAAGCAAGCTTCTTTTAGATAAATATTTATGTATTTCATTTATGCATGTGAGTTTTTCGGATGTTATTTTGTGTGTGTGTTTAGATTGAGTACACTGTGGGCAATGAGGCATGGAGACTCCAGCTGCTAAACCTCATAAAGCCAGGAATAACACACACACACACACACACACACACACACACACACACACACACACACACACACACACACACACACACACACACACACACACACACACACACACACACACACACACACACACACACACACACACACACACACACACACACACACACACCTCGGTGTACTGCTGAACCACATCTTCTGGAGTAGGTCCTAACACCATGTAGAAGTCCAAGATACCTCCAATGGTGCGATAGGTCAGAGCTGGAGTAGACTGGAAGGTCACATCTAAGAGCGAAACAAGCAACACCTTTTTTACCCACCTACACTTGCAATCTCTCAACGGCAATAGTTGGTGGATTCCTTTTAACAATTTTATACCAGACCAATCACAGTAAATCACAGAACACATTGAAAACATTATATGATAATGTTTTGTGGTTTTAAAGGCATAGTTCAGCCAACAAATTTAAATTCTATCATCACTCACCCTCAAGTTGTTCCAAACCTATATGAATTTCTTTCTTCTCCTGAACACAAAATAAGATATTTTGAAGAATATGGGTAACCAAACAGTTGATGGGCCCCATTGACTTCCATCATATTTTTTCTTCCATACTATGAAAGTCAATGGGGCGCATTAGCTGTTTGGTTACCCATATTCTTCAAAATATCTTCTTTTGTGTTCAGCAGAAGAAAGAAATTCATGCAGGTTTGAAACAACTTGAGGGCGAGTAGGTGATGACAGAATTTTCATTTTTGAGTGAACTATCCATTTAAGTTCTTGTCAATTTGGGTTGATCTTATTAAAACATGTCTAGGTCACAATTCACCCCAAAATCTAAATATAAAAATATACAATTATATTTTGGTTAAAGAAAAGGAGTAAAGTTTGTAACACATTTCTCCTGTAATTATTTTCTTTTCTAACCACAAATTAGTAAATTAACTGGCTTTATGTTATTCATTTTAAAAGTGTCTTCATTGCTTTTGTCCATGCACAAGCTGCTAAGTCAAGTCAAGTCACCTTCATTTATATAGCGCTTTTAACAATATGGATTGTTTCAAAGCAGCTTTACAGTGATAATAGGAAATTACCGTAACAGATTGTTTAGGCTTTACAACAGCTCTAGGATAAAGATATTGTCCAGCTAAAGTTAGTTTTGATTGACTGATTCACTTCCGTTGCGAAGATCATTAGTTATTAACTTAGGGGCCGCTAACACAACACCGTTCTAACAGGAAAACCCTTAACGCGCTCCGGCCACCTATTCGCACAAAACAGTGCCTGGTGTCTCGAGAACACACTCCCTGAAATAGGTTCGAAGATGCAAACGATTATCCGTTATCTCTGCGCAAACCTCAAAAACGCAAACCTGCGAAACGAAGTTGTCGCACACATGCGCATTACATGTTCAGTCCAAAGGTATGTGCGTTTGCATATATATGTGTGCAGGCGAGTAGTCCTTTACAAATCAACCCTCAATAAACTACTTGTCTGGCCTTAAAAATGTATACAAACTAAACACAATTGGCAATACTAAAAATATTAAATATGTGCATTCCAGATTTCCTTTTCTGGTGAACTTGATTTCACCAAGTACAACATGTTCCTGGATCAACATCTTTTTTGATCCTGGAATAACATTCCAATCAACCAATCAGATCTGAGGGACAACTTTACAGTTTATGTCAAGTTTACTATCCATTTCTGCGTTATTATGTTTGCAGTGAGGTATTAAACATCTGCATTCAAATTAAACGGCACTTCTTTGAACTTCTCTGGGTAAAGTGAACCGCATCAAAGCTATTCTCCTGCTGCGCTTTTCAGGATGCTCATTTACTGCCTGTGCGTGTGTGTTTATGTAAGAATTAAAACGTGTGTGAGCACTTGTGAGACAGCAGTTGAATGCAGAACACTTTCTGAGAGCACAGCTCGGTTAAAAGCCACGCTGCAGCACCACCATTATGTGAAAGCAGCTCAAGAGAAAGTTCTGCAATAAGCATAACTGTTTCTCACACAAAAGCTCTGATAAATAGCACCTGCTCTAATCACAACCTTAAGACCTGCTGAAAAACTCCTGTCAGTGTTGGAGCCAGTGGTGAGCGACAAATTTATTTGCGGACGATTATTTGAAAGAGATTTTACAAGTTCACATAATAATTAGATTGAGTAAAAGAGTGTGTGTATTTCGCGTGCTGTCTGGGGGAGGGCTCCGAGCTCGGATTGTGGCCCGAACCCAGAATACTCAGAATACCCAGAATATGAGGGGTGAGTCTGCTACAGTATCTATATATAGGCGTCCAGTCGTACTGATTGGTTAGATCATTTAAACGTGTTACTCCCGAACTTTGTTAATAAAACATAATTTAGTGCTAGGAGCGTGTCTATGATGTCTTAACATTCTGCACACTAGGTGGAGGAACAGAGTTTATATATTTATATATCTATCTATCCATCTTTCTAATTGTAACCTGAAAAATAAATCTTAAACTTTAAATGGGAACAATTAGTCAACTTTAAACTAGCAAACCATTTTAGGCCATCTTACAAAAAAAAGTGGACACAAATGTTTAGTATATGTGGTTGTACTCACCCATGGCATTGCTGTTGAGCAGGAGGACACCATGTGCATGTTTTGATTTCTCCAGACCCATGTAGAAGGGATGGACACCGTAACTGTTCAGCTTAAACTACAGATGAGGAGAAAGAGATTAGAGTTTGTGATGAGATTTCAGTTGTTCTCAGTGTTAAACAGACAATTAAGTGTCAATGAGAGATTTTTATTTGGCTTAAAGGAATGAACCTTGCAAATCCCATCTCTCTGTTTTCATTAACCTAATTGCATCTCTCTCTCTTCATTCATGTAGCTTTCTCTTTTGCCTCTCTTTCTCTGGGCACTGTGTCATGAAGTGAGTCAGAGAATAAGGCTGTTAGCGTGTCCAGTATGGATTAATGACAACCAATAACTGTCACGTTCTGTAGTGTGGCTTTCCAACACGCTCTACTCAGCCAATGAATACAAATAGCCTTTAATAAACAAGGAGAATACAAATACGAGAACCGACAAACACAACTGAAAACACAGGACTATATATACAAAGTATGCTATGATCACACCCTGTCGTAATTACCGTAGGCTTTAGATGACAACATGTGACATTCTATTCTGAGCTATTCACTTCACATCCTCGGACTGGGAATTATGCATTTCTATGGCGACACTATCAATGGCTAAATTAATCTACAGTGGTCAAGTAGGAGCTCTCAGAAAAGTCCCAATTTACAAGCTGTAATTATGAGCTATACAAGACGTGAACACTTTTTACCAGATGAAACCTCGAAATTACGGTAATTTCAACATGGCGTGAATGCACCGCAAGAACAAAGGAAACCAAACTAGACGTAAATATAGAAACAAACGAGGACCAAATAATTAACCAATGACACAGAACTTGTCACAGTGTCTGGTTTGTGTTCCCTGGGTAACCACTAGAGGTCCTCTTCCCCCACGGTGTCATTCACATTAGGAACTGCATTCCCCACAATCCTTGTCTGCACTCATCACTGTTCATTGCACCCAGCTGTTCCCCATCATGATTGTTAGTTTCTGTGTGTATAAATACCCTGCCTGTTTAGTGTTTGTTACGGAGTCCTTGTTGTATATCACACCATTTCTGTTGTCTGTTTCTCGCTTGTTCCTGTTGTGTTTCTTGTTTTGGATTGCTTATTTGGATTTGACCCCTGCCTGGATGATTACGATATTGGATTATCCTAAATAAATATACTGTGCTTGGATCTTCCCTGTCTCCTTGAGTGTGGATCGTGACAGAACAAACCTGTAGCACGAGAACCATAAACACAGAAACGATCGCTGCATTCAAAATGGAATACTTCCTATACAGTATGCGAAAAACATTACGCCAAAAAAGTAGAATATACAAATACATAGTGTTCGAAAAACAGCAGGTGAGAAGTCCCCGGATGACCTACTACTTCTGCCAAGATTCTGAAGTGCACATTCGATGGACACTTTACTATCCCATGAGGCTACAGGAGAGATTTATGAATGGAAATGATGCGTCGCAACTGGCGCTGGTAGGTCACATAACGGTAACAACATGGCGGATGTAGTACATCCAAATTTCACTCATACTACCTATATCCACATAGAGCATACTTTTTTAACAACTGCAAAGTAAACACAAAATTCAAATAAAGCTGGGACCGAGATGGGTCTTGCACGTGTTGCCCAGTTGGGTCCCACCTAGTGGCAAGTGGAATCCTATATGAAATCCATATGGACAATTAACATGGAACACGCAGGCAATCCTATATGAGGCCCACATTTCACAGTACGTGATTTCGGACACAGCAAATGAGACAACTAAACCAAACACAACACTGACAATAACAAGGCGGTTAGTATGACTCAGCCGAGAGATGGAAGAACGTCACTGCAATGGAGTAAATCATTTGTTTGTCACTTTATAAAACCTACTCATATGAGTCAAATGCAATTCCTTTAAGATCACTCCTGGGAGCAGAGATACTGCTTATCAGAGGGCAGATCCATTTCTTCAATATAATATAAAATGCAGTCAAAACAGTAATATTGTGAAATATTGTTACAATTTAACAAATATATATATATATATATATATATATATATATATATATATATATATATTAGAGGTGGGCATAGATTAATTTTTTTAATCTAGATTAATCTAGATTAATTTTGAAATTAATCTAGATTAATCTAGATTAAAATGGCTCATTTGAATTCTGCCGAAGGCATTCAGAATATGTGTGCTACCCAAATAATGACTATAAAAGTAAGTCTTTGAGAACGGGTTTCTCAAGCCAGGTGGCGCATTAGACCAGGGGCTCATCTCCTGTTTCCAAAATGCATCACAAACTGCTTGAGAAAGCTGTTCTACTCATAGACTGTAAAAGGTTACTACTGTACTGTTACCGTACGTAGGCAACATTAGGTAGGCCTATGTTATTATCAACTACTATAGGCTATCAATTAGGGATGGGCGATATGGCCTAAAATCCATATTGTGATATACATTGCAGCCTCTTGCGATAACGATATTATAATAAAACCATTTCAGAACAGGTTACACAGACCCTGCTAAACAACTGCTAAATGTTTTTGTTTTTTTGAAAGGGTGTATGTAGTTTTGAGAACATATATTGTGCAAAACTGTAAGTATACAACATAATTTTGCAGATAAATAAAATTTAAGTACACTAGCTGCAGAGACTTAAGTAGGTCTAATGTTTATTATGGCTTGGAGCTTATGAAACCCCAAATTTAAAATTAGAATATTGTCTAACCGATGTCTTTTCAGTTAAAAAGAAACAACAACGATTCTTAAAATCGGGCGCTTTTAATAAAAAGAGATTATGTGCTACACCACTCACTAAGATATATTGGGAATAATACGCGCGCGCTGGTATTCAGTGATATGTTTCGTTTTGAATTTGAGGTGGTAGAACGGATTAGTCGTGTGTTAACTTACCGAACTGTTACACCACACAGTCTACGTCGGACGGCTTAAATCCGAACCAAGTCCAAATAATGGATGTTCCACCGATCTTTTACACCAGCTTTCACTTTCAGCCGTGTTTACTTAAGATGACGACGAATATGTTGCGTTCCAGCCGGGTGTTCCTCGCGGCCGCGGGTAGATTGCGTCATCATAGCTTGTGTAGCTTGAGCCAGCTCCCAACCCAATTTGGAGAATAGATTAACGGCGATATTTTTTTTATCGCGCGATAAGAGTCTCGCGTTAACGCAGCGCGTTAACGCCGATAACGGCCCACCACTAATATATATATATATATATATATAGCTGAAATTTACATTACTCTGGTCTTCAGTGTCACAGGATCCTTCAAAAATCATCCTAATATGCTGATTGCAAAATATACACTGCTGATCAAAAGTTAGGGGTCAAAGATTTCATTCTAATATGCTGATTTGATGTTCACGAAACATTTCTTCTTATTATCAATGTTGAAAACAGATGTGCCACTTGAAAAATTTGATAGAAACAGTATTAGGATATTTGAAATAGTAACATTATAAATGTCTTTACGTCACTTTTGATACATTTAAGGCATCCTTGCAGAATAAAAGTATTTTTACAGGTTATATACACACACATACAAGTACCCTTGACGATATATAATTTATTTTGTATTAATTGTATTAGTTTACATTTTCCCCCTTTTTTCTCTGCAATGTCACACATTCTATGCAGCAATTAAAGAACAGATATTAATAATAATTGACACAATCAGTTGTGCAAACAGACAACTAACATACAAATTTAACATGAGTCGTTTCCACTCTAATAATCTCTCAGACCCATTCAGAGCATTTGATCTTGATACAAGTTTGACCCACATATCAAAACAATTCTGTCTGAGCAAAGAAGATTTCATTACTACATAAATAAATTCATCTGCATTCATTAATCTATATGCAAATTATATATATTTTTATTTTATTATTGGGTTTAATATGATTGGCCTTAAACCAGGCCCAAGCAATACACTTGCGTCAGCTGAGTAAAGTAATGTGTGAAGTGTGGATGACATATCAATGCAGGGAGGCTTGTAAAACATCACCAGTAGTTCTGACACTCACCCCTGGAGGCTGGTCTTTCGCAAACAGGCCATATTTTTGAAAGTTGAGGTCATGTTTGTAGCTGGGGTGCTCTGTTTCACCAAAACCATAGACATAGTTTGAGGGGAGGAGTGTGGAGATCTGAAGGAGCTGGTCGGAGAATATTAACCCTGGCACAGTAGAGTTCCATCTAGCGAGAGAATGAGATTTAACAAAACATTGAGAACACTCAAGATGTTTTCTGCCTTCTGAAAAACAAGTTCCTTTCATTAAGAAAGCAAACTGTGCATTTATAGTCCTAAAACTCCCAGAAAACCATAGAAAATTGCATCATCAGCACTGCTATTTCTGTACTAAACTCCTGTGCTCATCTACAAAACTGCTTCTTTGTTGCTTTCTCCAATTAATTTGCAGCTGCAATACCTTTGGGAACTTTGACAAGCTAATCTCATTCTAAAATGATTTTAAATAACATTTAGCTAATATTTTAAAATAAATATAAATTATATATATATATATATATATATATATATATATATATATATATATATATATATATATATATATATATATATATATATATATATATATATTTTTTTTATTATTATTATTATTATTATTCAATGCATTTTATTTAATATATCAAGATATGTAAAATCATGCAATTTATTTGACTCAAACAGTGGGCTAGCAAAACCAAGGTTGTGAATTAATTTGATGATATATTGACAAAAAGTATACCCTGAATACAATGCAAGTCGTTTTGGATGAAAGTGTCTGCCAAATGCATACATGTAAATGCAAAATTTATACATATAAATGTATTACATTTATATGTATACATTAAAGTGACATCCAATTAGATACAATATACACTTTCCCCAATCTATTTATATACATTTTAAACTAAAATGTTGATGTTGATTTACAATCCAGAACCTCTCTGGACTCCATGTTACCAGAGTAATTCAGGGATATTACTCACATAGTTTCTCCTGAGCTTTTTCTGATCACTTGGATCCCAAATGGGTTGTTAGAATATTGGACCCTATACATTCTCTTGGACTCGTCTGTCTCTGGTGTAGCTGGTAGATTGAGGGGAATGGGGACTTCGTAGCGTGTATTGACTCGGTCAAAGATCTACATGAACAGGACCAAAATCAATCTTAGTCTTTATCTTAAACTTAAATATATGCATTTATTTTCTTAACAGTTTAAAAAAAAAAACCTATAGCTCAAACAATAGAGTGTGGTTACACCAAGGTTATTCGTTCAATACCCGAGGGAACGCATGTACAAAGTACAGTGTATCTTGATTGCAATGTAAGTTGTTTGGATAATAGAGTCTGCCAAATGCATGCATTTAAATAGTATGTTCAGACATTGTCTTTGTCTTAATCTTAAAATTGAAAAATATACCTTCCAACTTAGGCTGTGTTCACTATGGTATGTGATTTCCACACGGAGCTTGGTGATGTCTCGAGATAGAGAACGCTGACTTGAGAAAGCACTATTGATGTCAAGATCTAGAATGATGCCATTGTCTGTCTCAGATAAAACGTTGGATGTGTAGCCGTGTGTCTCGGCGTAATAACACTTGGGAAAATTGAAAGGCTACAAAAGAGAGTAAAAACAGATGGAGCAATTACGTTACAGCAAATGCAGAAAAAGTACAATAACAGGAAATACAATAGCCTTTCTGTATATAGACTTCAGACCAATCAGTCTCTTTGAAAACAATAGGGTTAAATATTAAATATCATCTCTCTCTCTGACCTGCCAGATGCAGTTGCGGGCTTGGCATTTAGACTCATCGACGCCAAATTCAGGGTGGCAGTCGAACTTTCCAGTGGATGTGAACTCCCAGCTGACTGTATAGCTCTTCCCAAGCTCCAGCTCCAGATTCCTCAAATGCATCACCTAGCAGACCACAAACACCCAATGATTTATATCACACTAAGACAGCAGGAGCATTTACATCAGAATCCTAGCCGGCGCCAATGGCTCCTCTAGTTAAAGGATGCGAATGACAAATACTGTTTCACTGAGTCTCTTTGTGTTACTTTGTGAATGTGCCATAAATTATAGCAACTGATATTAATGTGTTATGTAGTTTCAGACTGAAGTCCACACATCCTCGTGTTGTCATTCCAAGACCTAGAGCTCTGGGAGAAAGCAATGCCCTTCATCATAGCCTAATATGTATGTGCTTTTGAGAGCCCTGACAAATTCAATCACTGGTCCGAGAGCATACCTGGACACTCACTTGGAATGACAGGGTCTCTCCTGGTACCCTAGGGAATCCTGCTCCGTATTAAACACAAGTCAGGCTCTGTTTTGTG
Source organism: Squalius cephalus (assembly GCF_949319135.1). Taxonomy (NCBI): domain Eukaryota; kingdom Metazoa; phylum Chordata; class Actinopteri; order Cypriniformes; family Leuciscidae; genus Squalius; species Squalius cephalus. The sequence continues at coordinate 19,225,947 of NC_137127.1, forward strand.
GACATGGTTTGTTGGACTGGCTCACAGTCCAAATTACTGTATGTTATGTCAGCAGTGAATTATTTTTTAATTAATTTTTTTAGAGATAATTTAAGAATGTCAAATTAGCTAATACATTTCTGAGAATTATGGGATGCCCTTTGAAGGACAGCTATTTTCAGAGGTCTTTTGATAACCTTGGCTTTTAATGGAAGTATTAGATGCTGTCGTGATAGTACTGTGTATTTATATATATATATATATATATATATATATATATATATATATATATATATATATATATATATATATATATATATATATATATATATATATTAGGGCTGTCAAACAATTAATCGCGATTAATCGCATCCAAAATAAAAGTTTGTTTTTACATAATATATGTGTGTGTACGGTGTATAATTATTTTTTATATATAAATACACACACATGCATGTATATATTTAAGAAATATTTGCATGTATATACTGTGTATATATATTTATATTATATATAATTTATATTATATATAAATATTTTATATATAAATAACACATTTTTCTTAAATATATATGCATGTGTGTGTATTTATATATAGAAAATAATTATACTCCATACACACACATATATAATGTAAACACAAACTTTTATTTTGGATGCGATTAATCGCGATTAATCGTTTGACAGCCCCAATATATATATATATATATATATGTGTGTATGTATGTGTGTATGTATGTATGTATGTATGTATGTATGTATGTATGTATGTATGTATGTATGTATATATGTATATATATATATATATATATATATATGTATATATATATATATATATATATATATATATATATATATATATATATATATATATATATATATATATAGTATATTATATTGTATATTATATTGAACAGGAAATGCATTGATGTTAAAACTAAATGATTACCTGTTTGGTAGAATCGTAGTGAACCTGGGACGACAACAGAGGGTTACTAGTGGAACCGACTGTCACAAGCACGAGAACAGGAGCAGTAGTCACTCCCATCACAGTGATGTTCTCAAACTTCAAGTTGTTTGGATCCGTGTATCCATTGTGGGCAACATGCATTGACAAGACATTCTGATCCAGCAGAAAAATATCAGATATTAATACTGATTACAATTTTACAATATGTAATTTAAAAAAAAAGACTTAAATGTTACTGTTTGGATATACTGTACACTATAATGCCATCTAAAAGAACAACAACAACAACAACAAAAAAGTGACAGTAGGATGACGTACTTTATCCACTGAAAACTGGTAGTGAATGTGGGAGCCGGATGAAACAGTATCTAAGAAAGAGAAGTTATGAGAGACAAATAAACATAAATATGAGTCATACAAGATTTTTTTTTTTTTTTTCATTAGCGTAGATCTAATAATTTAGCTTAAACAAAAGATTATTATAGGGCTCAACAATAAGGACAAACCTGTGATCAATTTGAATTTGTTTTAGGCCAGTGTTGCTTTTTCACTACATCTTAAGTTTGTTGCTCATATTCATGTCTTTTTATGCCTTGCAAACTCTAACATTTGTTTTTCTCAGCACTGTTAATTTATTGAACATTTGGATGTTGCAAATTCTGCTTGCAAACCGAGAAGGTTTTCTCAAACGTACAAGTCTTGGATGAATCCAAGCAAAATGTGTGTTTACTGTATTTGCCATGGGGTTAAATTATAACTGTACTTGCGAAGTAAACATCTAACTTTTAATGAAATATATACATTTTGTTCTGCTAAAGAAAAAAATGTAGCTAAGAATAAAATAATTTTTAAGTGAAAACCCTGGAAGTATAAGTAAAAATCTGAAATTCTGGCTTAACCGGGCTTGCAGAAAATCATCCGTATTATTGAGCCCTCTGTAAAGGTAGATTTTTGTTTCTGACAGTGAACTGTCAGAGAGAAAAAAACAACAACTTCTAATTAATAGCAAGTCCCTCAAAAATACCTCGAGAGTCTCCGTCATCCCAAAATAGCTCGCCTGACGCAGCCTGGTTGTCATCGAGAGCGATGATCAGTCCCATGGGATGACGTCGGCTGAGGGAACACATAACTTTCATCACACAAACGTACAACTTTTTTACCAGAAACTGAAAAGCAGATAGAAAACGGATCCTTTGAAGTTCAGATGGGATTCTTGTTTGTGAATAACATGTCACAGACACCGTACAGCAAAGCGGGATGAATTTTAAATAAGTTGTACTGCACCTTGTATTTGTGAGGCATTTGTGTCACCCCTATTTTTTGTGCAAGCACACCCCAAAAGATACTTTGAGAGATAAAGAACATTTCCATGCCTATTGTTGAAGGTGTAATATATTCATAGGGAAATAAAAGCACTATAAAATAAAAAGCTATTGAGAGAAATTCAAACAATTTTCCCTAATGTTTAATGGAAACTCAGGCCTCATGCAGATGAACAGGAATGAGAAGAATGAAAACACAGAACTACCTCTGAGAAGAAAAATAAAAAAGACAAATGTTTGAAACACACAGAGGCAAAAAAATATTTGTATATGTATTATAAACATTGTACTGCTAATAATACTATGGTGATATTGTGAATCATGTTACAACAGTGCAAAATGATGATCATATTCACATGCTAAGGTAACTCAAAGACTATTATTGTTGTGTAATGGTAAATGTACAAAACACCATGAAAAAAAAAAAAAAAAACCTTGGAAACTATTGTACTGGGCATCAGATGTGTTTGATGAAAGCGGGCAGGGCTAAAATATTCCCTGAAAGCCAATTGGCTGTATTTTCATGGATAGTGTTTAGTTACAGTGGTTTAATATGAGTATTTTTTTATGTAATTTTTTTGCCATTTAATGCTATATGTATTTTCAGGTAAAGTCTACAGGAAGGTGTTTTTTTTTTTTTTTTTTTTTTTTTTTTTGCATTACCTGGATGTGGTAGTGACATCTGGTCTTTGAACAGGCAGAATGGCTCCACCTCTCAGGTGTAAACCGAGTTTATCTTCGGGCAGGTGCATGTTAACTTTCACTTTGCGTTCTGTAATCTTTGTCTCCTAAAAACAAATCAAAACATTACACTGTAAATATATACAGTATATATATATATATATATATATATAAATAATGGACAATATAATCTTGTATTTTACAAAAAAATATAAGGCAGTTGGCAGTAAAGGCATTTATAATGTTACAAAAAATGCATATTTCAAATTTTGTTCTTATAATATAATTCAATTCTGCTCTTTTAAACTTTATATTCATCAAAGAAAAAAATAGTATCATGGTTTCCACAAAATGATTAAGCAGCACAACTGTTTTCAATATTGATTATAATAAGAAGAAATATGTCTTGCGCATCAAACCAGCATGTTAAAATTAAATCTTTGACCCCAAACTTTTGAATGGTTGTGTATATTAAGCTATCCATTTCAAAATAATGCAATTATTATTATGTGTCCCTGAAGCTTATTAAGCAGATAATAGCAGATATTTAGTTAGCAACTAAACATGAATTTAAATAAATTTGAATAAAATGTATTTAGACAAAAACGATTATTAAATTATTTTTTATAGTCTTAAAATGTTTTTTTAAAAACAGACAAACAAAAAATATGATGACGACCAGAGTGTTTACAGCTGACATTGGCATCCTAACTGTAAAATGTGTATACAAAACTAATACATTTTAAATTACATCAAGATATATTTATTAATTTCAGGTATCAATTAAAATATAGATTTATTTAGAATCAGCAAATTAGATTTAGGATCAGAGTCATAGTTTATAGATAACTTGGTATTCATCATCACTTTCATAAAAAGACAAAGATAATCTGAAACCCCATATTAATTCATTATTGATTTTACAGTAATAACAATAACTGTAATCACTATAATATTACAGCAGAAACTGAGCTTAACATGCTTATTTTCAGCATGGTTTTCATTGTTAATTCGTCTCACACTGGCTGACTTCCCCATCTCTTGCACAAGACCCCTCACCCCTCTCTCTGACTGTGCGACTAGGTCAATGCCGAGTCAGACATTGAGTCTCCGCTCTATCCATAAGTCATTTCAGATCCAATCGGATTCTCCATGTAGCTCCTCTCCATCAAACTTTCTCTTCCTCTACCAGGGTCATTTAAAACCTGCTTTGCCAATCACGACTTATGTAATCGACCCGTTCTGGGACGCACAACAGACGCAATGGACCAATCCAGTGATCTGATCGCTGGTAGTTTATCTGGATAGAGCACTAACCACACTCTTAAACGAAAAACTCTAGAGGAAGTTTAAAGCACAGATTTTACTGGAATAATTCACACAAACATGTACAATTTTGATGATGGTCTTACCGTCTCAAAGTCATACCAGATGGCATCTGGGATATAGGCCTCCACAGTTGTAACACCCTATATAACAGAAGAACCAGCCGTGTTAAAGACATAAAGACGTGTGAAAGCATATGTGCATGTTGAACATAATGACAGAAATTATTTTAATGGTTTAATAATGAGCATGATTCATTAAACTAATGGGCAGGCCCTCAGGGATGGTGTTTTTTTCCAAGAGATTTGGTCCTCCTGTCATGGTTTTTCAAGCTTCAGAAAGAGAGAATACAAGCGAGATATTGGAGAGTAAGAAGCTGACAGAAAGAGGAGCAGCAAACGAACCAAAAGACAAGATGATTCATGCCTGTGCCTAAGGGAAACCCAACTGTACATTTCTGATGGTGGCACTCTAATATATTCATATCAAGCTGAAAGCAATCTGAACTGAGGAACTGGGTGACTTTAAGACAGGAACAGTGTTTCTTAAAACGAGAGATACTCCAAATAATGATTAACCTGAGCCACGTTTGACACCACTGTAAATGTAAACACTTGGGAAACATAAACAGCCTACAGTTAGTAACTAAACTAATCAGCAGAAGGTCCATGGAAATTGTGTTTTATTTTATTTAGTCCTTTTTAACTTAATCCTAAACCCTAGGGATAACTACAAAACAACTCAAACACACAAGCAAGCAAATAAACAAACAAACAAACGAACGAACGAACGAACGAACGAACGAACGAACGAACGAACGAACGAACGAACGAACGAACGAACGAACGAACGAACAAATAAATAAATAAATAAATAAATAAATAAATAAACAAACAAATAAATAAAAAGTTTGGACTGTAAGATTGTTTTATGTTTTTGAAATAAGTCTCTTCTGCTCACCAAGGCTGCATTTATTTGACCAAAAATACAGTAAAAACAGTAATACTGTGAGATATGATTGCAATTTAAAATAACAGTTCTATTTGAATATATTTTAAAATGCAATTTATTCCTGTGATGGCAAAAACTAATTTTGTGAAATATTATGCAATATATTTTAAAATGTAATTTATTCATGTGATGCAAAGCGGAATTTTATATATACATATTTATAATTATAATAACAATTTTATATATATATAAAATTGTTTTATAAAATATATAAAATATATATATATATTTATATATATAATAACTATATATATATATATATATATATATATATAGTTATTATATATCCTTTATATATTATTGTTTTTATGAATTTTATTTTTACATTTGAGAGCAGTCCTGACCCCCACACAGCGGTGGCTTCTCCCTCTTTGAAGCTCACCAATATTCTTGACTCTTTAATTGAGAGCGAAGATGAGCGAGAACATCTGAGCACTTAAAAAAGATGGCTAAGATGACAAAATCTCTGAAGGTGGGAATAGATTTCCCTAGTCAAAACCCATGTTGAGAAGATCAAAGTTCAACTGATCTGCAAGTTAGATGTCGGGTGTCATTAAATTAATGCTTGCGAGATGAAAAACAACAGCAGTTTTTCTTCCCTGCAACTTGTTTTAGCACCTAACAACTTTTTCAGACCACATGGTCCAGTAATTATCATTTTCATGCATCTGATGCATATGGATTTTGCTGCAGATTGAAGTGTTTACATCACATGCACTCCCTAAAGATTTTAAATAAACCCAACACTCTCGTCTCTTGACGTATGCGCATCGAACTTTCTCAAAACGGGCCTTTTGCCATGTTCTCGTGGGAAGCTCTTTGAACATGAAGGGTTTCAGTCATATTCTTGATAAAATTCACGAAGCCTGTTCAAACAATTCATCACCCATTTTCACATGGCCGCAATCTATATTCAGTTCTAATTTCTTCATAATGAGGTCGACGAACTCATTAGAAAGAGAGAAAAGGAGGAGATGGAAATGAAAAGAGTGAGAAAAAAGTCCCATCTTCCTCGCATTTGTCCCAGAGGAGGTCATCTGCATGTGCACACAGGAAGTCATACAACACAGTGTGTGTGTGTGTGTGTGTGTGTGTGTGTGTGTGTGTGTGTGTGTGTGTGTGTGTTCACTCACAGGATCCAACACAGGTGTGATGAGAAGGTGTGCTCCCCACAAGAACTGCTTGTGCACCGCCCAGGTTTCACTGTCGGAATAGAACCTGCAGAGTGACAAAAGATGACAAAAACATCTTATAAAGCAGTTTGTAGTTTGTTCCTGGATGCTGACTGGTTAATACAACTTTACATACATCCATACACACACACACACATACATACATACATACTAGGGGAGTAACGATTCATCAACTCAATTCATCAGACAAAAACGAAATTTCATGTCCTGTCATCGTTATACTGTGCTTGTAGCGTGCACTCTTTAATTGCACGCGCAAATGCGCCGGCGCGCGCTGTATCACTTCACTAAAGCGTAAAAGAAACACGAGCATGCAACGTCGTAAACTGGTAAGTTACGAAATAAAACTAAAATACCAATAAATTACGATATTGGTACGTCATGTGTGTTGCTATTTATCAGGAGCAGTTTCCATGTTTCTTTACCAGTTCTTCTAAGTATTGTGTATCACCATGGTAGCCTAATTGTTGTTTGTTTCCATAACAAAATGCCACTTACTGGTTATTTTGTATTTTTATATGACTGTGGTGGCTCATACCAAGATTGTATTAACAAAAACTAGTTTGGGACTACTATTTAATAGCTTAACCTCGCAGTGCCTATCAGTATTTGTCATATTCTTACAATTTTTTTTTTGTATGTTAAGTAAAGGGGGACAGAACTTGTGTGTCAACAATTTTTGTGTAAACAAATGTATTATAATAGGCCTATATAATTCCTAAAAAGGTGGGTCGCGGCTTGATGACCATGGGGAAATGTGGGTCCCATGGCCAAACTATTCAAAACATCATTCAATGTTGTGATAATCGTAATTAATAATCGCAATTACAATTTCAAGGGAATAATCGACAATTATGATTTTTGTCATAATCGTGCAGTCCTACTTTATTCAAATAAAATGTGAATGCATTTGACATTAATTGTTGTTTACTTGTTTGTTTATATCCATAATTAATTGATACCTGATTGATTCCCTAACAAGAATTTTTGGCTAAAAAGTCACTGAATCGATTTCAAGTCACTGAATCGTTTCGGATCGTATCGTTTTAAATGAACCAATATCATCCTTGAATCATATCGACAACCACGAATCGCGATAAGAATCGAATCGTTGTTAAAAAGAATCGTTACAGCCCTAATACATACATACATACATATATACATTAAGTTAATAAACACAAAACAAATGTTTGTTGTTGAGGCTGCCACTGTTTGCACATGCTTACGAACTCACTCATGCATCAAGGGACGCACTACGGTCTCTCCATTAACGTTGGCCTTGTAGAACAACGTGTAGAGGTACGGCAGAAGGTTGTATCGGATGTTAAGGTAATGCCTGGAGGAGTTCACCAAGAGGGAGTCAAGGCCGTATGCTGCAGGGTCCTGGTCCTGTTAGAAAAGGGACATCAAACTAGTCATGGAGAGTAAGCTAAAGAGCAAAGAGAGACCGAGAGGTAAATGGATTTTTACTGTGGCTACTGATAATATGTTCATCATGGTGGAGAGCCATCGGTCCCGGAGACAGCCGAGGAATGATTACTCTCTGACTAAAAGGTCAAATCTTATTCATCTAATTTCGCCAAGAATATCATTTTCCATTCATCCTCATTTGCCCTCTCAAACTCTCGCTCCGGAGGTCTGATTGCTTCTCTCACGCCAATCTCACAATGATGATTAGAGAAATAAATCTTCTACAAATAGCATTTAAAGAGAGAGGACACGTTTGTAATTCCGAGCATTGCCGTTGGGCTAGTAACACATAGCAGAAATGTTAGAAGAGGAAGACGCTTTGTACACTTAGACTGAATGTTTGTTGGTATTTAGAGGTCGGGACGTACACTGTAACCTTGTGCGTTGTGGTTACGGCAGAAGGGGTAGAACGCGCCGACTTGCATCCAACGTCTGCAAAGCTCCTCTGTTGAGTTGTCGAAGAACCCACAGATGTCCGCTCCATTCTGCCGAATAAAATCATGAGATTCAGTATCTCTCCAGAGGAGGAAAAATCACAATGAGAACTATGTTTCTCCAGAACAGCTAGGTGATTAAATTGAGAATTTAAGGTTATTTATTTATTTATTTATTTTTTATGAAAAAGACACCAGTCAACTCTTAAACGTCTCTCTAGAGCAGGTGTCACCAACCCTGCTCCTGGAGGGCTACTGTCCTGCAGACTTTAGGTCCAACCCTGTTCCAACACACCTGCCTGTAATTATCAAGCAACCCTGAACAGCTTGATTAGCTGGTCCAGGTGTGTTTGATTGGGGTTGGAGCTGAAATCTGCAGGACTGTAGCCCTCCAGGAGCAGGGTTGGTGACACCTGCTCTAGAGTATAAGAAAAGACCACAAAAAATAGCTAATTGTTGCCAAAATACCAAAGTCTGCTATTAAAAGCCTCAAATATGAACTCATTCCAAGACCGAATTGTCTCATTTGTGAATCTCAATTGAAATTTAAAAATAATAATCAAAAAAGCTTTTTTTTTTTCTCTCAGATATAGTCAGCTTTAGATATTATTATAAAATTGGTGACTTATTTGTGTTTATTTTTGACTGGCTTATGGACTTTTCAGAGAGGCAGATCCTTAAAATAAGTTACTCAACCCCTTCAAGATCACAGATGTTTTTTTGTTTAACGATATTATTGTTGTTCAACATTCACTACCCGTTAAAACATCACACTCTTACTTGATCTAGACAAACTGAGCATCATTAGAAAGATTTAAGACTTCGATATTTGACTGTTTATGATAAATCTGGTTTGCAGTGACATTAATTTCTTAATTTATGCCAGGAGTGCAAAATTATTCATCTGTAACATTCAATATCTTGAATAGGAATCATCATTTCAATCACGTTTTCTCCAGTTTATTTGTGTTCACATACATGCAAAATATCTCCTGATCTTTGAAAGAAAAATTCGATCTAAGTTGAGATTAAGTGGAGAGTTTTGCTGAAGTCTCCTATTTCTTAGATGTTTCTACTGAGAAAAAGACTCATGATTCTTCATAAGATATCTGTGCTCAGATTTGCAAGGGCACCAAAGTCTGAAATCAGAATCAGAAATGTCTCAATATTTGATCAAATATTTCTTATCAAGCCCAACTGATCTGAGATGCTCTCCACGTTAATTTTTCAGCTTTAAAAGCTATTAGCAACTCAGATTATACTCTTAAACTTTACAATCTTACTGTATGTCATTTATGAAGTTTAGTGTAGTTGGAATTTGTTGAGAAACATCTGAGACAATGTAGATAATTAAATAAGATTGCAATACTGTAATATACTGCATTTTATTTGAGAACTCACAAGCTATGAAATATCAAACTCTGGCCAATATGGGACAGTTATATACTGTTATAATGATAATAAAATAAGAGGTTTAAAAACGATATACCTCAAAGTACAAATCACGGTACGTTTGGTGATCAGATAATATTGTGCAAGGCCTGCTTTTAAACGCAGCAATAACAAGAGATGTTTACATCGTCTGTCCAATGATGAATTCATTGGATCTGACTGTTGAGTCAGCCAGTCAATGTTAACTCAATTCAACCTGAACACTGAGTCCAAACGCCCATTCAATTTCTCATTGCGTTTCATGGAAACATAATCAAAACCAAAAGCTTTTTCTAAATGCTTTCCATGTCTCTCAGTGGGGCTGTTGCGTTTTGAAGAAAGACTGGTGTCTACAATCGATTACCAATGTTTTGAAAAGTCATTTTATTTGGACACATAAACTGAATGAAACCACTTACGTAAGGGATTCCGAAAAGGTTAAACTCCAGCATGCCTGGTATGGCCCACTTAATGTCATTCCAGTTGGCACCGTTGTCGCCCAACCAGTGCCCAGCGTATTTGCCCACCCCGGGGAAGGAAGAGCGGGTAAAGACCATGGAACGGCTGTTCCCAAACACTGCTTTCGCCGCCCTGGAAGCAAAAACACAATTTTAGAGCTAAAGGGAGTGTTGGCACCAGAATAAAAAGACATAAAAGAGGGCATTTAAAAGACACAAAGCCAAGTAGGGTGGCCCAGGAAACCATAAGAGATGAAAAGACATACAAGCAGGAGTTAAGTGGGAGTTAAGCTGAAGGAGAGAGGAGGCGTAAAGGAACGAGAGTGGAACAAATCAATGATGTAGAAATTACAAGATGAGTAAAACAGATTTCCTGCTGAAAATAAAAGGAGCAAGCATGTTACAACTCAACTCTCTTCACCCCCCTTTGAGGAAAACATCCTGCCATATGACAGTAAAACAATGAGTCACGCGTGATGCAACTTGAGTCACTACTGCTGACTCAGAGCTGTCGTGTGCTGTCCTACATTCTTCAAATAAATCATTTCAAAACTGACCCCCCACCCCCCACCCCCACACACACACATTCACTTTTTTTCTTAATTCTCTATTGAAAAAAAAAAAAATAATAATAATAATTTACTTGCATTTGTATACACTATGAACAAAATAAATGGTTCAGTTTTCTTGTATTAATTGGACATTTAGCAAATATTTTGGAAATAAATTAAAGTTTTTGCTGAAAAACACAAACAATTATTTTTCCTTTATTATCATTTAACTTTGTCATTTAAATGTAAAGTAAATACTAAAATAGTAGGTAAAGATATTTACCAATGGATAATACAAAAAACAAATAACAACAATATTGCATAACTCTGATATTCTCTATAGCATCTGCATTCATTGCATCCATATCCACATAATTCATATCTATTCCACTGTCACACAATTTTTAAGAGAACAAACACATTTAAGCAATTCCCCAAAATGCACAAATAATTTATATGACTCCAGCAGTTTTAAAATGTTTACTCGCAAACAAAAAAAATTAATCATATTTCTGAAGTCAGTTCTCCAGAGCAAAAATATGCATCCTACACAATGTCTCATGCCAGAAAAAAAAAAAATAAGATCTTAAAATGACATCAAGGGTATATGATCAAGAAAGTCCCTGCATCTTATTTCCAACTTTAAAAACATGCTTGCAAAATTAAGAAAATGTGTTTGTTATAGAGAGGCAACATTGTGCAAAAGATGGTTAAAGTAACTTTGGTAATACTTTAGTTTAGGGTCCAACTCTCTCTATTAAAGTTGCTTATTAGCATATAGAGTGTGGAAAAAACTAAACTTACTTCTCAGTGGCCAGGACCATAGAGTACCCATAGAGACTGTGGACATCATAGTGGTTCCCCCATTTCTGTTTAGCATCCATACATAAGGTCTTACTGTACATCAGGTCATCAAGGACATCTTTAGAGCCGAATGGAAATAAAGAGTACGGATGTTTACAGATGGCGAGGAAATGCTTAGCTGATATGCATCTGCTATGAATAAATCTAACTGTAGATGCATTTCAGACTCACGTGGGGTGAATGGAGGATAGTTGAGTTTGTTTTCAGAGCAGCCTTTAATGCCTCCCTTCACAAAATTGGCCACCTCATTCATGTCCTTAAAAATAAAACAGCAATTAGTTCAGCGCTCCCTAATTCAGGCAGCAAATTATCTCGAGATTAAAGCATCACCCTTTAGGGAGGCTTTAAAGTCAACATGAAATGGCATTCGGAACCATTTTACTTTCAGAATGCAAGTCAGAATATTTCGTGAGAAAAAAACAAGATGGGCAGAACTTGATTTTATCAACCAGGAATTGATTGGATGGAGTAAAGTTTATAGATTTTTAATATTTTTGAAAATGCATTTTCTATAAAGCTGCTTTGAAATGATATGTACAAATAAACTATACAAATAAACATTCATTGAAATTTTGATATCATGTTGACTTTAAAGCTTTTATACTGTTCTGTACAGATCAGATGGAGTTTAAAATCCTACAGCGATGTTTATAGAGCTTTGCTGTGTTCGAATATCATGATTAATACATATTGAGTCAGTGACATATCATATTGATTCAGAGACTGTAGGAAGTTGGAGATATGAATCAGAACATTTTTCATGACCTTTCATGACCTTTCTACCAAGTCGTAAAATGATCAAGTTCAATATTTGGTCACGGGCAATGATCTCTGTGGGTTACTTACAATCCAGAGAGCATCATGCTTGACTTCTTTGTGGAATCGCGAAATTTCATCAACCCACCAATCAATGCAAGCCTCGTTTGTGTAGTCAGGAAACACGGTTTCCCCTGGCCAGACCTGTGACATGAGACAGAGGGGAGGAGGAAATATACAGAGTAAATAAATAAATATGCATTTATTAAAAGTAGCCTATATACTATTTCTTTTTATTATTTGGGTAAAATTCCCATGTTTTATGAGATTCAATCACAAACATCACAATCTTTCACAGATGACACTTAGCACTGCCAATTTCATTTTATTTATGTCTTTATGTTTTAAGCCATGGGCGTTTCCATTTCCTCTTGTGTTCTTTTCTTTTCCTCATCTCACATGGCTCTGAGGTGCATGAAAGCGTGATATTAAACTCTAATGTAAAATCAATGCACACATTGACCTGAAATAAAACTATAAAAAAGCAATTAGCATCTGCCTCTGCCTAACCGGCTAAATAATCACAAGTGATATTGCCATGTGATATGTGTCTTGTTGCCTTCAGGGGTGGTTAATAAATGATCTAACTCAAGGTTACAGATGTTAAATTAATGGCCTCTCTCATGGCTATCACATGGCAACTCCAAATGTCCTTCACTTTCTCGATGTCTCTTTACTTATTCTACTTCTTTATAAATTCCTGTTCTAATTTTTACAAGGTTCAATTTTGTTTTTACAGTTTTGCATGACACCACAAGGTTCATTCTTAAACTAAGTCAGTAAATACAATAGAATAGTTTCTTAAAATAGAATTGTGTTCATGTTTAATGGGTTAAAAGGTGGATGGTAAGTTTTTCCTTTACGTTTATCGCGTACAAACGACAATGTTGTCAAAACGATTCCCGTTCACACGGATTAAAAATGTTGTTGGCGATGTCACTTTGTAAAGAAAAACTATGTGCCTATAGATTAAACATGCGTAATACACATGTGCATGACGTCAACGTTTTACAAATTCAAACTTTTGTAGTTTACACAGAGACAATAATGATTTTCAGTCCCCCAAAATGCCATTGTTGTGTAAATGAATGGCTAAAACACATAAAAAGTTTTCAGTTTTTTGTTGAAAACAGTGTTGTGTAAACGGCCCCACATTCAACTTGACGATTACAGGCTTTTAGTTATTTTAAGTAAGCACTGTTGTACAATCCTCCACCACAAAACTGTAACATAAACAGTTAATAATTATACTTATTAATATATAGATAGAGAAAGAAGATAGAAGTCTATTAAGCTCATCAAGGCTGCATTTATTTGATTAAAAATACAGTCAAATCAGTCAATTGTGAAACATTATTACAATTAAAAATAACTTTTTTTTTTTATTTGAATATAATTTAAAATGTCATTTATTCCTGTGATGCAAAGCTGTCCAAATGCAGATGTCCAACAACAATTACTAAAACCAAACATTGTGAAAACCATTCAGTTCAGTAAGTTTTATAAATAAGAGCCGGTTTTCAATTCCAACCCTAATAACAATTAAGCAACAAAATACCACGATCAGGAGTATCTTTGGAGGATCTTACCTCTCCCAGTAAAGGTGTTTCACCGTCTGATTCAGTGACCCAAACTTTAGCAGCATGTCCCCTCTCAAGTGTTTCATAGGGTCCATTTATCCTTGAACTTGTGGACACAGCAGGATCCTACCAAAAAGGGTACTTTTAAACACTCTCAAAAAACACTGAAAAAACACTGAAAACACTGAAATATATGACTCAAAACTTGCCATTGCCTACAGTCCAAAAATCTGAAATAACTTGCCAACCTATAAAACTCTAAACCTTAGCATAAACATAACTTCGATATCAATGGCTTACCAGTATGACGATGTATTTCTGCCCTTTATCATGCATGTAGTCAGCAAACTGAGGCAAATCCTTAAATGTATCCATATCATAGGTGAAGATCTTTTTGTTCTCCATGTAGTCAATATCAGTGATCTGGGCGTCCTGAAACACAAAACATGTGGACATAAATAATGGTTTGGCGTTGAGTCCCTTAAAATCAAAGTTTTCTTCTCTCATTGAACATCCTGTTTCACTTCAGCATCAAATCATGGAAGTTAAATAGGTTGTTAATGTTAATATATGTATCAGGCTATTCTCGCTGAAGTCTCGCCCATAACTAATCCTTTATGCCTCTTTTGCATGCCAACATTGTCCATTTTGATTTTTGAAGGCTTGACTTCCATCGAACATCAGCAGATGGTGAGATTCTCCTGCCAGTAATTTGCTCATGCTAATCAGATGGAGATGCAATATCCTGACATGCTAATGCCCTCTTTGTTCGAATGACATCAAACATTGAGCTTCAATACATCTTTTGGCAATTAAAACCCTACCATAAGGTGCTAAACGTTTCTAACTGCGTATACAAGTGAAATTCACATATGTAAAGTTATTATTAATAAAGCTTTGTTCCGTGCTCCCGATCGTGGCTTTGAAGTGCAGGATGGAATCAAATTTTGTAGAACAAAGTGATGAACCCTCCTTCTGTTCCTGGCACTTACATACGGAAGGCCGGCCTGTCGGTTCCTCTCCACGACTGTCTTCACATTGTCTAGGCTGCCGTAGTCCCAGCGAGAGATCTGGAAGCCCAGAGACCAGTATGGAGGGATGAAAGGCCTGCCAATCAGCTGGAGACACATAAAGCAATGTTAAACACGCTGAACATCACAGGACTCCCTCAGGCGAAAGGTTCATCTGGGCCTATATGATTTTTAGTACAAATTTATGGCGTTCTCCTGATCACCCTGTCAAAGTTTATTTTGCAATAACTTATTATGGCTGCTTACCAAAAAAATAAAATAAATGGACAGGTGTTATTTTGGTATCATTCTGTTTTACTTTTTTATTATTATATATTTTTTTTATTTTAGTTAAACTTTTAGTGATTTTGTTGTGTGTTTTTGTCATTATTATTAGTATTATTATTTATATATATATATGACTATATAGGTCTTATCCATTTTTATTTCAGACTGAGTACTACAAATAAAATGATGTCTTGGCAGCTAGCTGAAAAAAAAATGTCTTTTATATATCAGCTTATGTATATTTTATATTTTATATATTCAATAGTTTTAGTTTATTTTTGTGTTAATGATAATAACCTTGAAATGGTCATGAAATATCAATGTGATCTGAAATAGTTGTATTGTGTGATCAAAAAGAGAGTGTGGAGAAATAGGGAGGACAACAAATTATAATATTGCTATATGTATATTTCATTATTGTTTTATCTTTGCATTTAATAATATGTGTAATTAATAACATAACATTTAATGGTTATATACTGTACAAAAACATTTGACGGCATAATTCTGCAAATGACCAATCAGAATCAAGTATTCCAGAAAATTGCGTAATACATTTTTTTGTTGTAAATTTAATTGAAAATATTCATAATATGTTTTTATAATGTTTATAATTTATAGTATAGTGGTTTAGCTGTCATTTTCCAAAAAGTAAATAAATAAATAATAGACTGCAGAATACTATAACTGACCAATCTGTATTTTTGCATAATACATTTTAGTATTTTGTTTAAAATATTTCCACAGTAAAAATATGTAACAATTCATGAATGAATAAACAATCTATAAAATGTATTATACAAGATTTGATGCATTCAACTTCTGACTCTGTTACAATATGAAATGTTTAAAATGTTTTTGATAAGCAACTTTAGACATTTTACTAACTATAAATAACTTTGCAACTACATCTCAACTAACTCTGATTAGAGTATTAGACAGTTAAGTTAGGGTTAGGCTTAGTAGAATAAGTTGTACTTGCAAAATTTCTAAGTCAGTGTCTGTTAGGGGACCATCAAAATAAAGTGTTAGCAGATATACAGTCTACTAATACCTAATGACTGCTAATTTGCATGTAGTTGCAAAGTTACTTATAGTTAGTAGAATGTTTAAGTGGACTATCAAAATAAAGTTTTACAACTTTCTCTTTTTTGCTTTCAGATCGGACTCGGGTTGTCCACATACTTCCATGTGTAGTGTGTACTGCCCACCTCGCCATGTCTCTATCTAACATGTAAAAGCATTTCTAAAATGCAGACACTTTTGTCAACAAGTGTTGTTAGAGTTTCTATTTATATGCGACAGCAACGCTCACCTTCGTGAACTCGCCCACCACTGCCTCCGGTGTGTCTCCAACCAGGATGTAGAAGTCCAAAACTCCTCCAATAGTTCGGAAGGTTACAGCCGGAGCAGGCTGGATAGTCACCTCTGCACACAGACATTAAAAAAATGAAATTACCCTAATTTGCTAACCTTAAGCAAAAGCAGCCATTCCAAACACACAAGCACATCAAGACGCACTATATATGCTGTGCACAGACATTGCAAATCATGTTGTTAAAGATTATGACTTTAGCCCACGGCAAAGCTCATGTTTGTTACTGGGAATGCAAAAAAAAAAAAAAAAAAAAAAAAAAAAAAAAAACAATGGCAATGGCAATGACAAAATAAAATGACTGTTTACCCATAGCATTGCTGTTCATGAGGAAAACTCCAATGGATTGGCCGCTCTCATCTTCCAGACATGTGAAATAGGGGTAGTGTCCGTACAGGTTGTGTGTGCCCTGGGGTAGGAAAAGGCATTAATGTTTGTGATGGCAAATTTCAACCTTTTATCAATTAATGAGACAATTTAGAACATTTATGTTGCATTGTCTTGAACACAAATGCCAGGGCTAATCCCACACAGAAGTTTTGTTAAGTAACCTAAACAATGTGCTTCATGTTAAATATTTAAATTAATTGTTTCATTCATGTTAATATGGCAAAATTAACCTGACTACATTGGGTTATTCCAACAAAAGTATATGAGTAAGATAAGTTATAAATAGCTCATTAAAGGTAAAGTTAACCCACAAAACGACAATTCTGACATAATTTAGTCATCCTCATTTCTTCTCTGGAACACAATATATAACTTATGCAGTATATTTTAAGTCCTCTGATATCATGCAATAATTTTTAAGTTGTAATTCACTGAAAATCTTGATATCTGCCTTAGATCTCGGAAAAATATCTATGTTGCTCAGACTGATTCATTTCTTACATTCAACGCTGACTCACTGATCCGATTGCAGCAATTATCAGTGAACAATGAAAATTTTATTTCAATCATATGACTTCAGAATATTTGGAATATGTTGCATGATGTGTATGAACTACTTCTATGATTATCGTATGATGCTTTTGCATCATTTTTGAAGCTTGACATCCTTAGTCCTTCATTCCAGAATGGCCAGGATATCCCTCAAAAACTTGCCTAAAACGTTGTATTCCAGTGAATAAAGTAAGTCATACTGGTTTGGAATAGTGAAAATATTGTGACTCACTCCATTGGGAAAAGCATCTCTTGTGAAGATAGGCCAGGTCCTCCAGTTGGTGTCATGGCGGAAGGTCTGATGGACATGCTCTCCAAGTCCATAAATATTGTGAGAGGGGAGTTTAGCTGAGAGCTGAAGGTACTGATCAGCAAAAACCAGCGGCCCAAGGGTTGTGTCAAACCTGATGGAGCAAAAGGTTTAGAAATGTTGTAAATAGTAAGTTTATAATTCATTTTATGGGTGAATGTCATGAAACCCTTAAATAACATGTGTACAGATTCACCCTTCTAGCATGTCATCAAGAGGGGTCTGAAAACACTGAAAATGCACATCCAAACTACATGAAAACACAACTATCGACTGATAGGATCAGAAGGATCATCTTCTGTAACGTAAGGAAAATTACTGCCTATTCCCAAAACCAAATCTAAACTGACTGCTAAGAATCTTTCTGTGACAAACACATCTTCTTATCTAAACTTCTACTTGGAGTATTAATATCACCAAAGATAAGGTAATCAGCATATTACGCAACTACACTTCTTATGAAATACCAATATATGCTGAAACCTCTATATGAACCATGCATTTCTATGATTAAAGCCATTATTGTTAGGCTTTAAAGTAATACAATTCAGGAGATAAAAGATTACTGATCCATTTATTGTTTTGCAACATGCATACAGACAACATGAAAATGGTCACGTAAAGGGAAATGTGGCTTTTATTGACTGTGGTTCCCTATTCTTTGGAAATAAGGCCCATTTCTCAATGGGCAATCCTGCTATTGAAAGTTTTAATAAAGAAAGAAGCATCTACTTTGGATCATTTGATGTACGTATAAAGTCTGTTTCACACATATTGCATCTGCAGCGTTTGAGCATTGCAACAGCGGTCACATATTGAGCTTTCACAGCGTAACACAGAAATGTAGCTTTGTAATGGAAATAAACTGATGTCTAGCTTGCTACACTGATAATGTCCTTTGATTAATGCCACAAATTATGAAATGGTTGTCAGTTTGAAAACTAATACACTTTTTTTGTAAAATGTAATTTTTAAATGTTTAAATTACTTGTATTGCATGTCTGTACTGCAGAAATATATTGACAACAAAGTTTAAATGGCATTCTCACTCAGTTTTAGTATACAGTGTGCACTAAAAGTTTGCCCATGCCTTGCTGCTTCTGCTATGCTCTCTTATTAAATATGAATGAGTTCTGTTTTAAAAAGGCCCCCAAACTGAATATACATTGCTTATGTGACAGATGCAACATCCATAAAGCTGGCCTGATACAATCAAACAATCAAATTCGACTTGAACATGTGTAAGAACTAGGAATCAGAACTGGTCATTTTCCTGCCTTTCATTTTCAACAGTGTAAAAAAACAAAACACAAACGCACAGATGGCGGCAGACAATAACAAAAGGAAACAAAACAATTTCCATCTACAGCATGTAGACAGCGAGAAGAAGACCAGCTCCTTTACAAAGAGCTTGTTTGCATTGCTTCAGAGGCTTCTTTCTAGTTTCTGTCTTTTTTGGTGTTATTGTGATTGCTCTTTATATAGTCAAAGCAACATTTTCAAATGATTCTGTGCTGTATAGTTAACGATGCACTGAGCTCACAAAGAGTCAACATATAATCCATCTGTGAAAATTAAGAGAAAAGACAAAAAGCTCCCAAGTGGACGCCACTTACAGGAGTTTTTCGGGAGATGTTCTCCAAACTTTCAGTCCAAAGGGCTTATGGATCAGCTCCATTCTGTATTTTAGGGTGCCGGTGGGAGGACTGGAAGGGAGATTCTGCACATGCTCGTGAGGAACCTCATACCTGGTTTGCTTTGGATCAGTGATCTGGTAACAAAGAGAACATTGCACGCCATCATAAACATGTTTACACTGACATGATGTCGTGGCTATTTGTGTCAGTTGGTCAACAGACCTTAAATCGAAAGCGGTTTTCTGTCTGCATTTCAGCGTAGAAGGTCAACTCTTTAATATCAGCTCCAAATAGAGATGGGGCGTCCATTCTTGTCAGCTTGGCCTCAATATCTACAGCAAAACATTTTCCAAAGAGGTCTTGGTGAATTGTCTGCTTTACTTACTACATGGTAAAATACAAACTTTAAAATACAAAGTTCACACTGATTGTTTGGTGGGTGTGTGTGTGTGTGTGTGGGGGGGGGGGGTTACAAAGAAACGGGAAAGAAACACATTAAACCATTACAATTTTGAAGTAGAAAACCTGAAAGTATTAACACTTGTGACCCTGGATCACAAAAAACAGTCATAAGTTGCACGGGTATATTTGTGGCAATAGCCAAAAATACATTGTATGGGTCAAAATTATTGCTTTTTCTTGTATGCCAAAAATCATTAGGATATTAAGTAAAGATCATGTTCCATGAAGATATTTTGTACTGTAAATATATAAAACATTTATTTTTGTGAGTGAATGCAGCACAATCATGAACATAAATGGACAACTTTAAAGGCGATTTTCTCAATGTTTAGATTTTTTGCACCCTCAGATTCCAGATTTTCAAATAGTTGTATATCGGCCAAATATTGTCCTATCCTAACAAACCATACATCAATGGAAAGCTTATTTGTTCAGCTTCCAGATGTTGTATAAATCTCAAAAAAAAAAAAAAAAAAAAAAATGTGACTGGTTTTGTGGATGTAAGGTCTCATTTGTTGTAATGTATTAACTAACATGAACTAACAGTGAGCATTTTTTTTTATAATTTTTTTTTTTTTTACAATTTAAAAAAGAAAAAAGACATAAATCTGTGAGCAATGGAAAGTATATTTGTGCATTTTCTGAAGGAAATGTAAGATGTGTGGGTCAAGTCCTTCATTCAATGTCAATTGAATTTTATATGAGGTATCACTTATGTCCATAGTACAAATGTTTACAAGTTGTATAATGAAGTTTATCTTAAACCCATATTATGATCAACAGTCATGGTAAGCAAACACTGCTAATTAAAAAAAGCCTTCTTTTAAGCCTTGAAATATCTCAATTATCTTTATTTATTACCACAAGACCATGGGTCAGTTGAATTTGATTCACACGATATCTGCAGTTATAGAATAATAAAAAGAGACTGTTCTACCTGATATAAGCTTGATCAAGGGTACAATGGTGATATCTCATGGTGACATCCACTATTCCACACCACTCCCAATTTATAAATATTCTCCGTGTAATTGGCTCGTTACAAAAGATGTATTAGGAAGACTTATCTTAAACCCAATGATACGTGCCATAATGTTTTATTACAGCAACGTCTCGTTTCAGGCTGAACTCACGTGTGCTGTCAGGCTTGTTTTCACTGACCACGCTGTAGCCGTGGTTTTTGGAGAAGAAGCACCAGGGGACGTTAGTCTCATTCAGGGGGCTCCAACAGCATGCTCTTTCTGAACATTTTTGCTGTAAGGACACAGAGGAAGATTCAGAAAAGCATGCTGGAAGTTTTTATGGAATGTAGTAGGCATGTCCACTGCAGTTTTACCTGGGAAGCACCGCCATCTGGAAAACAGTCCACTCTCTCTCCATCTGGAATTTTGGGACATTCCGGGACAATGTCTGATCCTGAATCTGAATCTGAAATAGGAAATAACCATCATGATATAAATCTTTAACAGATTTTAAACCGCATACAGTGAAAACAGTAACATCGTCCAATATTACTACAATTTAAAATAACTGTTTTCTATTTTAGCTTATTTTAATGTCATTTATTCCTGTGATGCAAAGCTGAATTTTCAGCATCATTATACTCATCATACTTTAGTCTTCAGTGTCACATGATGCTTCAGAAATCATTCTTATATGCCGATTAGCTGCTCAAAAAACATTACTCATTATGTCAAAAGCAGCTGTGCTGCCTAATAAGTTAATATTTTATTTTTATTTTTATATAACTTTCTTTAATAAAAACAAATAAAAACACCTGTGACCAAACATCAGTTGAATTTGATGTTAATTCCACAACAACATCCTTTATGTGTTTTAACACGAATGTCTTTTAACCCCTTCCTTAAAACGTAACTGTTGCAAAATCACTAGTAACCAAACTCTGGCTTATTGCCATATACAACATACATTTACAAGGTCAGAATTCTTCAAACGTGCATAGTACATAACCCAACAGATGTTATTTTGTAATCATTGACCATGCAATCTGATATAATCATAAATCAAAGACCACATTTATCTAAATTACCTGCTACATGTGATGTTTTCCAAAAATATGTGTGTGTATATATTGCTTTTGTAACCTGATCTCCATCAGTACCCTGTACCCCTAAAACAAGGTCATGCATGAAACCATAGAGACTCCCCCCACCCATCCATCTGTCCGAGGCTCAATTTGTTCCCTTTAAATATAAACCACTTGACCAACATCAGGGCGGTAAATTGAAATTGAGAGTGACAGCTGTCATAATAACCCTGTCTGTGCGTGCTTGAGTCCTCGTCCCCATGTGAGCCATTCCCCAATGTCTCTGTATAGTCTCTGCTTTTGGTTTTCTCACTGCTGGGTGTCCTTGATAACAATCAGGGTGGACATATTTATTTATTTATTTTAGTGGAACAGACACACATTTCTCACTGTCCTTGACGAAGTGGGCACAGTTTTTTGTCATTAATAAACTACTCCTCAAGAGCTGTAGTCCCACTCGACAATATGTTTGCAATATATATTTTTTTTAAATCCATAGTTTATACATGTGTGCTCATGTCTCTGCATGTCATCATTCAAAGAGATAATACTGGCATCTCATCACCTACCTTCTCTCATCACCCCTGGTTCCCCAGTGGCCAGTACAACGACCAATGCGACAGCGACCACCAGCACCAATGAAAACAACACCATCAGGGTCACCTCCAACCCTGAGAAGTGCCGCTTTCCCATCTGATTAACACACACACAAAGTATAATCAAACAGCATCCTGTAATTCATCTTCCTGCACGTCTTTGACATACGCAGTACATGTCCTTGAGTCGGTGTATGAAATGCAGAGAATAATATTCAAAAGGTTTTTCACTTTTGCCATATTTTGTTTCTTTGTCACTAAGTTTCAAGTTACTGCTTTTTGAGAATTATTCTTGTACATGAAAGGGTTAAAGATGTGAAACATCCAACAATAACAACAGGACAAAACATTCAGAAACATCTGGAACACACACACTGTTTTTTTTTTTCTGTCAATTCTGCATTAAGTCTGTTAATGTTGTCCAAATGTTGTTTAGCATGTTTCTTCTCTATTTTCTGCTTTGTTTCGTTCAAAAAGAGAATTTCGTTCATCAGTAACAATCTGTTTTCAGTTTGATACTGTACCATCTACACTTTGTATTGTCTTCCATCTTTTATTTGAACCCAACTTCAACAAAACACCCAATTTTTCAGTATTTAAAAAAATATTGTTGACTTGAATCGATTCACATGACAAAAAAGAATAGCGACCTAATTGTTCTTATGGATCAAACAGTCTCGATTTAATTTCAGTACTTCAAAGTTGAATTGATTGTTTTTTTCATTTTCACAGCAGCTTGTGGTTTGAAACAATCCTATCAAGATAACATTTTTGGAAAGCATTCTTGTCTAGCTAAACAACTGAACATTTGTACATGCAGCAAATGGCCTATGAAGCGTCATAAACGTCAAGATAACAAAAATCATCTTTCGACAGCTATGTATTTCAGCTGAATTTATACATGGACGTCTGATATTAGTTGATCATTTTTTACAAATTATTTCATTTAAATATATTCTATTTACCTTCACTGTTGTTAGTTGGAAATTCACTGTTGTTAATTCCTTCTTTTCCAGTCTTGTGTGCAGTTGAAGTCGGAGCACACTAAAGAAGAGCAGAGCTGGAATGTCTGCTTTATGTTGCAAAGGAATGAAATTAAAATCCTGGGTGGGTGTGTTTGTGTTTTACAACAGCTTTACAACCATGATTTGTTTTGCAAGATGAGTCTCTACCAAAGGTCGTGGTTATAAAGTAGTGCCCCTTGAGACAAAGTGTCTTTGTATCCATTCTAGAATCATTCACAGACAATGGCTTAACCATTTGTTCCTCACGTTGTGCTGTTAGTTTATGTAAGCATAACAAAACATTTCTTCTTTATTGATGATGTTTATGTTATCTCATTCACCTGAAATTATATTAATGGGTACTTTATCATTATAGTATTGTTTATCAGTACATTTTACAAATCCCCATGCTGAATTAAGCTGTCAAATGAACAAGCTGTTACGGAAAGTCTTTAGCACCACATCTGTGTTGAATAAAAATCATTGTGCAAGATATTTTCCGTTCCAAAAATATTACATGAACTCTTTCAAACTGCTTCAAAGAAGCAATTAGACAAGACTGGCTTCATGAGACATTCAGATTTAAGCTTGAAATGTGTGATTTCCTTTCAGTGATGTGTTGAATGAGAGCTTAGAGACATACAATTATTCTCAGACTAATAAGTATATTTTAATGAAGCAATTACATGTGGCGTTTATGGGCTTCTTTAAGACTTTATTAACGCTAGAAGTGCCAGAATTCCATAACTACTAGAACTGCCGCAAGTGGTCATTTTGACCGCTAGATTCCAAACTCTATATCTTTAATGATCAATACCCAATTGAGAGATTAATGCATTTATTGTATTAGGATATCTTTTAAAAACAAAACAACACCAAACTGTACATTTAAACAATTTTAATTATACATTTATAAATAACAAGTAATAAAAACTCAGTGAGTGTTTTAGCGCAATTTTCTGACGTCATGGGATCACAACACTAAGAGATAGTAAATGTTTTTATGTTTGGTTTTTTTTGTGTGCGTTCCCGAGATTAGACCTTCCTTAACATAATGCCGAAAACCCGAAGTCTCTAGGTGGTCTGGTTGAGGAGGAGATAGAAGTGCAAGATTGGTGCGCACAGACAGAACAGAAATCATGAGTTAACAATCGCAATTTTGTCCGTAGGAAAATTGCGCTAATAATATCATTAGTAGCCTACCGTAATTATCGCATATTCACAACAGATAGGCTATATTTCCATATCCATTCAACATAACTCAGAACAAGATAATAACAACTAAAAGTATCTTAATTAATTATAAAACATTTTATTTTAATATAATAACAGAGAAAATAGGCTAATAGAAAAAGCTGGAAACGAGCTGATCTAAAACAAAACAAAGAAGAACCAAGAAGGAAGCGTAGGCTACAAAAACATAAAAATGGCCTATATTACAAATTGTATGTTAGCTATTTACATCAATATAGTGCTTGGCTATTTAAGCTTCACAGTCAAGGCAAGTGACCTCTCTTCTCCTCGCACAATTTCCACACACAGGTTTGCAGCATTTGCAGCAGGTGTCGTGGGTTTTGTTTTGACTGCAGCTTCTCCGAACATGGCACTGCCTCCGCTTTGGTGTCTCCTGCAGTGGTTGCTTCTGCTGCTGACTGGAACCTTGTGCCAACTGCCATACTGCTCTTTTCTCCTCCATGAACTGTGCTCTCAGCTCCTCTGCAAGTTGCTGAGAGACAAAGGTCAACCGCGGGAAATGTAACAAAAGAATACCGCGGAATTCAGTGCGGTCAATATGACCGTCTATGGCCGAAATAGGTAAATATGTTCATTTGGGCTTTTTTGCCTTGTGTAATTTATATGAAAAACATTTTAAATGAAAATACAGACACTTTTAGGAAAAGTCAAGTTATTCTGCCGTGCAAAGGCAAAAGACCGTAACTTCGTTTTTGGTCGAAAATGAGTTATTTATATTTTTGGCACATTCAAGACCTCCTTTATCATGTGGATAAGTATCTTGAATCAATTCCGTTGTTTTTTCGAGAAAATAATGAGTTGTCTTAACAGTAACTTCCAAAAGCCCATGCGAAACAAAGGCAGAACACCATAACATCAGTTACCGCTCTTTGGCTTTGTTTTGGAATGCTCAAATTGAGTTACGGTGCTCTGCCTTTGTTTAACTGTGCCGGTGTTCTATCAAATAATGCTACCTACCAGATTGTACGGTTATCTGCCTTTGTTTTAATGTCCATTAAAATTAATATTACGGTGTAGCCTGTAATACACCTCCCTCTAACTTCTGATGTCCTCAGAGCTTTGTCCTGCACAATTGCGGTCAGAACATTATGGTCTGAAACCGCTCCATTGACAAACGTGCGATATCGATCGCGAAGGATTATGCAGAGTTGACAGAAAAACATTATTGCCGTATCAGATGAATACAACCAAGAATTAAAGCCCCGCCTCACTCAGTTTGGGTACTGGACCTGGTTGAAACACTCATGCATCTAGCTGGCAGAGTGCCAAAACTTCGCCGGCGACTTCAGCCCCGCCCTAAACACGGTCGAGCCAACGCTGGACTAATATATCTATGGAGGTATTTTGTCATGTCAAATGTATTAATAATGCCATCAGAATGCAACCAAAGCACAGGATAGCAATAAGTAGATGGCTATAAATAATTGTAAATCATACAAAATAAATGTCATGATCACTAGATTTTATACAGGTGTTACTATAATGATTTTGTTAATGGTGATCAGCAACCAAATATTGATAATGTGGAAGTTACTGCCTTTTGCCTTGGCATGACTTCTCACTTTTTGCTGACATACAAAGGCAGAGTACAGTAACTTTAAAATAGTGGTCAAAAGTCAAGTTTGAGCTCAAGATTTTTTTATGTATATAATTTTCATTACTAAAACATCTATTTGCCAGATTTCCAGTGTCCTACCTATAATTAATTTGGCGGGACAACTAAAAAACTTTAAAGTAATTTTTCTCAGTTCCACACTCCAGCGACTTAAGGTCTTTTGCCTTTGTAGGGCAGTATTGCAGATATAAAATTCAAAACGGTCAAAATAACCGTCATGGCACTTCTAGTGTTAAGTTGGATTGTTTTATGATCTGAGGATTGACCTTTGAGCTGAAAAAGACGAGACGTGCATGAAAAATTGTCTTTTTGAAGGTGTTTTGTTACTTGTTGCCTGTCTGTTTTTTTGATAGATAGATAGATAGATATATAGATAGATAGATAGATAGATAGATAGATAGATAGATAGATAGACAGACAGACAGACAGACAGACAGACAGACAGACAGATATATAGATAGATCTAGTCGCCAAAATCACATCCCGTTGTTTACCTACTATTTCAGACCATGGGTCATCAGTTCTACAGAAAAGCATTGTGTGACGGACTCTGCTTAACCTGACCCGCAGAGTCTATTGTGTGATGTAGCACTCGAAACTGAAGCAAACTGTCAGGTATAATAGCTCTCCTTCACCTCACTGAAAACTACTTGGTGGTGATGATACCATTAGAGTCAGAGCTAGTGCTGACTGCATCATGCTTTCTCTAGCGCTAGCACAATGAGCCACAATGAGCTAGCATAGCGATTTCTCCAGATGTGCCTATACGCCCGCAGTCAAGCTTTGATGGCCATATCAGGTTAAGAGCAACGCAAGCAGCTATCAGAGCTGAAAGCTGGTTCCAACTGAAGGAATCAATACCTTGGGATTGAATTGCCAGCTCTACTTTGAGGTACTAGAATTGGATTGGAGCTGCAGGTCCAATGTGTGAGAGAATAGATTTGGAGTCGGCTGTGGGAAAATGGATGCGGAACAAAACTGAAACAGATTCACAATTCACAAATCCAGCCAAATTGCATTGAGTGTAGAGACTGCAGTGGATAATAATGGAAGACGACGAGACAACATCCCAGAATATAAGAAATATAATCAATATATAACTGATTACATATTATTAATCAGACACATTTAGCAAATGTGCAGATACATTATTTAATAATAATAATAATAATAATAATAATATCACAAAAAAATCTAATAAAAGAAGACCAGTTCTCATCTTGAAGGAATGCAATATAAATTAAAACGAGATTCCTACACATTCTTTTTTTTTTTAATTCTTAGTTTCTTTTTTGTATATATATATATATATATATATATATATATATATATATATATATATATATATATATATATATATTTTTTTTTTTTATCTTAATTGATTAGTTTATCATGAAAAGCCTTTCTTTTGTACATTGTGTAATAGGGGTGTAATGATACAATCATGTCACGATCCGATACATACACTGTAAATGATTTATGTTGTTTTCACAGTATTATTACTATATTTTCAGTGAAAGTTTACTGTAGAAACAGTTTACAGTAAGTTGCTGTCAATTTTATAGCTTTTACATTATTTTTGCTGTATTTCCAGCTTTGTCACTGTATAACTATTCACAGGAAAGTTGCTGTCAATTTATGCTTTTCTTTGGTGGGAGGAAGAAAATAATTACAGTAATTCTTATACTCCTGTTAAATTGATGACAGTAATATTCCAACAGACAAGCCCGACAGAGGACATTTTTTGGTTTATTGAGGTTATTTCATCTTAGGAATTTTATAATACATTGTTTCATAAGGTAACCCATAGATTAAGGCATTTAGCATATAGTTAAAAAAAAGTTTAAATTTGCTTGGGTGTTTTTTTCTTTATTTATTTTTTTTTCTTTATGGTTGCCAGATTTTGTCACAAACCCAACTAATCTCAAAGGTTATTATAGCCTAAAATGTTTTGATGGTAGATGTAGTCCCATCCAATGATCAATAATGGTTTTTATTAAAACCAGCTCATCATTGTCAGTATTTAAGTCAAGAATGAAAAGACACTTGTGTGATTGTTAAAATGTTCTATATGTGTGGTGTCTTAAATTGTCTGCCATTATTGTGATGATTGTTGTTATTTATTATAATAATTTGGTGTGGTATTAACTGGAAAAAAAACAGAGGGGAGGTCTCATTATAAGCCCTTGGGGGTTTCGCACCTCTCCTGCATAATCCATATGAATTGTTTAAATAGCTATTTGTTTTATTCTTTTCTGTTATTGTTTGTGCTAAATAAAAAAAAAAAAAAAAAAAAAAAAATAATAATAATAATAATATAGGCAATGTAAAATAGATACAAATCGATTTCCATTATTTATTATTATTTAGCCTGGGAAAACCCAGACAACTTCCGGCAAATTCAGATTTGCTCGAGAAGTAGTCTGGCAAAGAGCTCATTCAAGCCCATTTCCATGACCTAGAAATCGCGACACCAATCAGAAACGTTGAGGCGGGCTTTACACAATGACGATTGCTCTGATTGGTTTTAGGTCTATCCAATTGCGCCCAGAGGCATTTGAGCGACGTCCATTCAACTTTTAAATGCATTATTATATTCAAATTGCAAACACATGAGGACAGTCTCCATGAAAGACCCACTGGCAGATGAACGTGCTACTACATTTCTCTCCGAAACGGTAGGAAATTAAATTAGATTTAATAGAGGATTTTAACTGTGACACAATGATTGACAGGGCAGTTTAAGTGACAGGATGCATGCGACAGATCCGTCCGATAAAGATGGCGAAGTAGTATGTCCCAAAGCTTGCCTACTTTTTTGCTACACATTCAAAAGTAAATACCTTTTCTTCACAAAAAGAGTACATACTTTTATGGCGTAGTGTAACTTAGGCGAATTGGGACGCAGCATATGGCTTTACACGATGACGATCGCTCTGATTGGTTTAAGGTCTATCCAACTGCGCCCAGAGGAATTTGAGCGACGTCCGTTGGTGACGTCCCTCGGGAAATGATTTGTCTATGGAGCTTTGCCAGACCATAACTCAGTTACTACTGAGAATGGTCTGGTTTTAACCAGGCTAATTATTATTATTATTTTGCTTTCGATTTACACACTTAATTACATAAAGAGCGAATCGCACGGGATATACACCTGGCAACCAATCATCTAACCGTCAGCCGTCACACTCAAATTTTCCATTTCACCCTGACTGAGAGAGACTTTGAGGATGGAGCACGCAGAACCAGCCAGGTAAGATGTAAAATTGTGTTCAAAATCTTAAAAATTTGTATTTCTAAATGTTTTACCATTAACTGTTAAGTATCCTAATCGGTGGTGAGTTTGATATAAAGGTAAAATTAAGGTAACGTTAGCTTTTTAAAGCGAACATTCTAGCCAGTTAGCCAAAATACTAGTTATCACAAGGTTTGATGTTAATGTCAGTTGTTATTTTCAAGTTTAGAACAAAGTAATCGAAATGTTCTTGTTTCTGAACACTTGTGTGTAACTTACAACGTGTGCGTGTTGCCTGTCGCGATCGAAGCCTCATACAACAATATGTTTACATATAACGTTATAACATAACCCTACTGGTAAGTTATGTTATACACGAATTGAATGGACAACCACAGTGTTATTAGTCATATTATACATTTTATATCGTTAGTACGATGCACACTTAAAGTGAATACACAGGTAGTGAAAGTCCCGCCGAATGAATTCCCGCGTCTTGGCATCGTCTCGATTTTGCTCATTCGTTTTCATTCACTAATTCAAGTGGACTGTATTAGTTTATTTATGTCTGGATACAACCACTGCCAACGGACTGTGGTTAATTTAGTTGTATTTTTGATATTAGTTTGATATTCACGAAAATGACCATTATAATCCCCGTGGGGCAGCACCAGAGAATTCTTAACGCAGCCACGCAGGTGCTAAGGGGGTGCTAGATCATTAACGGGGGAGCTGCGTAAATTGAACAAGCACAACATTCAGCATTCAATAAAATTTCGACACCCAATTTCGAGGGAAGACGCAGTTTCGGGGTGAAGGACGGAGTGAGAAAATAAGGATGCATCAATTTGTGTATTGGGAAGCACTCATGCTCTTTGCACGGCACAAATCGACATTTTAAAGATCAGAAGATTCATTGAGAAAGTAATCTATCTGTGTACGTCTATGCAGTGTTGAATATGTTTTTCATTTCTTTCAGCGTGTACAGTTTGTTCGAGATTTCAGCGTGCTGAGGATGAGTTTTGCTCCTACATTAAAAACAGAGGTAAGTCATTTCAGTTATTGAATAATAGGGGTGTAACAATACATCGATATGGATCTATGCATCGATCAAACGTCTAACGATATGATGCATCGATACCACACATAAAATTTCAATATACGGTACCTTTATTTTGACACTCCACATCCTCACGTAACTTTTCTCCGCTGAAATAGACATCTGACAATATTGACTGAACCCTTTGTCACAAAAGCCGGTATTTTCCACTTTCAAGGCATCATGAGTTCATGTTTTACAGCAGAAATGACAAGCCCCGAAAAGTCTGTTTTAGCGAATCAGTGCACAGTATTCAGGTCAGGTGACAAGGCCGCTTGCTTGTCACTTTTGAAAAGACGCGCCAGCTGAGAGGAGTTTCGTCAAAGCTGACTAAAAGTGATCGAGGATGGATTTCAGCGAACTTGATGAACCCGTGATATCTTCTTCGGGCGTAAAAGGAAAATAAAAGCTGAAACTTTTTCACGGAATCTTGCTAAAACAGCACGTTAGTGGTGAGGGAAAAGCTCTCTGTATTGTGTGTACGTTAATCACAACAACAAAGTTTGACAGGCGTAGATGTCAGCTGAGAAGATTAACGTTACAATTGGGAGAGGGTGTGCAATTTTCAAAGAGTTCAATT
Source organism: Squalius cephalus (assembly GCF_949319135.1). NCBI lineage: Eukaryota > Metazoa > Chordata > Actinopteri > Cypriniformes > Leuciscidae > Squalius > Squalius cephalus. The sequence continues at coordinate 19,257,487 of NC_137127.1, forward strand.
AAACTTTCATGTTATATATTTTTGCATGTATTAGTGTGAGTTAATAAACGTAACTGGTTGTGTACACTTGACAAATAATATCTAAATATCGATTAATCGATCGATATAACCCTGAATCGAATCGTAATCGTATCGTAAAAATTTTTTGAGGTATCGGCAAATATCGTATCGCTGGCTGAGAGAATCGTATCGTATCGTGATTAACTGTCCGATTTACACCCCTATTGAATAATGCACTAAAATTCATAAAAGTAATCTATCTGTGTACATCTATGCAGTGTTGAATATGTTTTTTCATTTCTTTCAGCGTGTACAGTTGATCAAGATTGCAGCGTGCTGAGGATGAGTTTCGCTCTTTGCTTGGCCCTACCAAGTCTGGAGTGTTTCTAGTTTAATGAATTCAATTTTAATAAAGAATTTTAAACTGACTTCTGTGTGTTGTCATAATTGACGTAACATTTAATAATCAGTAATATAACTGTGTGAAATATTTTTTGCATACACGCCTTTAGCTTTCATTCTTTTTTTATATATATATAAAAATACCATAATCAATTGTACTGCATAGTAACTTTACAGTATTTTAAAATACAGTGCAAAAACAAGCACTGTAATTAATTTTACAGTATAAAAATGCTGTAAGTTATTATACAGTATGCTGCTAACTATTGTATTTTAAAATACAGTGCAAAAACAAGAACTGTAATAAATTTTACAGTATAAATAATATACTGTAAGTTATTATACGGTATGCTGTGAAGTACTGTTGTCAGATTTACAGTAATTTTACTGTGGAATAAAATACTGAAGCTTGCTGGATATTTGTTGCCAGTAAGTTACTGTTGATTTTACGTTAAATTTGTTACAGTGTATCACAATACTGAACTTTCGATAATATATTATTGTGATTATATATCGATTATTATATATATACTCCAAGACACATGTGAAAAGGTTAACAAGGTGACTTGGTGCTGATAACCCAATGCATAGGACAATGATGACACCAGAATAAAAATATTCATGATTCTGAAGCTGAAAATACCAAATTATTTTAGATGAATATGCTTCTACACTGTCACGGACTAGATATATTCAAAATAATGTAGACCACTTTTTACTGGTAACATCAGACATTTGGCATTATCAGGACCCACAAATATTCACCCATTGCATTAGTATACATTATATTTAACACAAAATATATAGAAGTTTAATGTAGTACAGGCACTAAACTCTGTATAGGCTACTTTATTTTTTTCTCTAACACAGTAATTATCATTTTGGGTAAACTGTACACAATACACATTGTCACTATCCACAATACATATTGTTGTATTTTTGTATTGCGATATATTGTGACACAATATATTGTTACACCCCTATTGTGTAATCTCAGTAAAAATAATAACAATATCAACGATATAATCATCTTGAGGAAACACAATGGCAATCATATTGTAACGATGTGATAAGCAAGCAAGAAGCAGAACCAAGTAGATAGTCTTTATTTCAAAATATATGAGAACTCAGTCAGGGATAACCGCTAACCACATTAAAATCATAAACGAAAACCGGCAAGGGACTGAACATAACAGCCATAGAAACAAACGAGGATAAAATCAGTAACCCAGAAAACCGAATCTAAACAGAGCAGGGAAACAGGAACTAAAGGAAACAAAAGAGAATTTCACAATAAGAGCTGTGACACATATGAGATTCCTACACATTCATTTTTATTATTATTATTTGATTATTAAAATAATTTATTTTACATATTGTGTCATTTTAATCAGAGCTCTAACTGTATAAGATTGAAAAACTGTAGTAGATTGAAAAACTGTAGTTTTCAAATCCTAAAAGATTTTCTTTACTTTCCTTTTGATGCCCTAAAACACAATTTTCTTCTATTAAAATCATACTAATCATACAAGATTTATTTTTAAGTTTTTATGTTGAGTTTTGTTAGCATCCAGAAAGAAAATCTCATTAGAAATCAAATTTAGATAATTAATTTCCAACAGGAAAATCCTGGACATATTGGATTTTCTAACCTGAACTTCACTGATGTTTATATCACCTCCTAATCTTTATTGTACCTGCATAAACACATAAAACCTTCCTTATTAGTTCATGATAGAACAATAATGCAAGTCGCTATAATAGTTCAATGTGTGTGATATAATACAATAAAATCACATGCAAGCCACCTGTCAAAGTTTACCTTGGACTCTATCCTCTAATGCAGTGGTTATCAACTGGTTTGGACATGGATGGGACCACGACTCGGATTATACATATATATATATGCCCGTACTAGATACCCCTCTATATACTGCGGGCATTCTGTCCCAGGAACTCAGGTCAATTTGACTGAAGCAACAAACGGCGAGTCATGCATCATGATAGCACGGCAAGTTATGCAGTTCTCATTCCTGTTATCTCTGGGAACCGAGGTTACGTTAGTAACCGAGGATGTTCCCTATTGATACGGTTCACTTGTACTGCATCACTAGACGCACTGGAAATCCAATCACACAGTGCTTATAACTGCGGGACGTCAATCTTTCTAAGGCCTTGGCCCAGGACGCTTGAATAAGGGCCCAGGGGGCACCAAGACTAGGTAGGGTGAGGTAAACGCCCGACATTAAGAGACTCAGAGAGTATGTCGGTTGAGCTCATGTAGAGGTCAAAGCCCAGCTACACAGATAGGACCCGTGCTTAAAGAGCAGGGATGTTCAAGCTATAAAATCTGGCAAAGGTGGACGGCGAGGACCAGCCGGCCGCCGCACAGAATGCCTTAGGTGCATAGCCATGTCTTGGTTTGAGGATGACTTTGCAGTCAATAGGCCCAAATTCAGGGCAATTCAGAAGCACTCACAGAGAGCACTTGCAAGTCGCACACTCGCTTGACCAATGCTAGGTCTAGCAGGAGGGCGGTCTTTAGCGAAAGGGGGCGCAGTTCAGCCATAGACTTGTCCCATATAGGAACCGTGAGGGGGCGAGGCAGGTTTAGCCTTCTGGACCCCTTTAGATAGCGAACAACCAGGTTGCTCCTGCCTACGCACTGGCCGGCCACAGGAGTGTGGAATGCTGCTATGGCCGCCACACAGACCTTGAGCATGGAAGGGGTGCGACCCTTGTCCACCAGATCATTCCTTTTGATTGGGAAAGGACGTCCTTCCTCATGGGAATTGGCCACAGGGCTGCTGTGAGCAGCTGCATCAATTCTGGGAACCATTACTGGTTTCGTCAGAAGGGGGCCACCAGAAGGACTGCGCTGTCCTCTCTGATCCGTCTCAAGACCTGAGAGAGCAGCGCGAGTATAGGGGAAGGCTGGGCCATTTGTATAGGGGATAGGGGAAGGCTTTAGAGTGTAGGAGAAGGCTGGGCCATTTGTTGGCCAGCCCGTCCCTGTCCTTTGAGAAATATATTGGGCAGTGAGCATTGTCTTCTGAGGCGAAGAGGTCTACCTCTGTCCTCCCGAAGATGCTCCAGATCATGTGAACCATCTGGGGATGGGGTGTCCATTCTTCTGAGGACACATTGTCCCGGGACAGCATGTCTGCCCCTTGGTTCAGTCTGCCCAGCACATGTTGGCACAGGTTGAATCATGCCCATACGAGGAGGTGTCTGACTTGCTGGAGTCCACCTTGGTGGTTTATGTAGGACACCACTGTCATGTTGTCCGAGTGGATTAAGACATGGTATCCTCTCAGGTCTGAATGGAAGGTTCTGAGCGTCATAAAGACTGCAAGCATTTCCAGGCAGTTGATGTACAGCAGCTTCACCGCACTCAACCAGGAGCCGGAAGTCGCCTGTCCTCGCATAGTGGGGCCAGGACCATGATGAAGGAGTGGTTCACCATGATACGGAGGCATCCGTGATGCCAAGCTCCAGTTTCAGATTCAGCCAGTACTGTGGCCCGCATGTGTAGGAGGCCTAGCTGAAGTACTACTGATGTGGAGGCCATAAGGCCCAGCATCCCCTGAAACATTCTGAGGGAGTGCGAAACCCTGACCTTGAAAGACGCCGCGAGCTTGTTGGATCCCCAGAGCTTGCTCTGACGTGAGCATGACCCACATTTGGGCCTAATTGAGAACTGCTCCCAGGGACGAGATCCGCTGAATGGAAGACAATGAACTCTTGGCATCGTTGATCCTGAGTCCAAGGCATTCCAACTGTCTGAGGAGTAAGGATCTGTGAGCATCTAGCTCGGCCTCTGACTGGGCTAATAAGAGGTAATTCAGGATGCACACTCCTTTCTGTCTCAGGGGGAGAGGGCCGCATCCATGCTTTTCTGAAAAGTATGCGGTGACAGAGATAGTCCGAATGGAAGGACAGTATAGTGGTAAGCCACCACTTCCAACGTGAATCCCAATAATGGTCTGTAATGGGGGGCTATCTGGATATGAAAGTAGGCATCTTTCAGATCCACTGAGGAAAAACCAATCCCCCGGGCACACTAACATCTCGAATGGCCGTTTTTATAAGGGCACAGTTTAGATGCCTGAGATACAGGATGGGCCTGAGGCCGCCATCCTTGTTTGGCATGAGTAAGTGGCGGCTGTAAAAGCCTGACTCGCTGTGGGTCGGAAGAACAGCTTCTACAGCCCCTTTCACCAGTAAATGCATACATTTTCCCATTGCGTCTGATGACGCAGTATGAGTGAACCGTATCGATAGGGAACAGCATATTAGAATGATTTCTGAAGGATCATGGGACACTGAAGACTGGAGTAATGAGGCTGAAAATTCAGCTTTGCACCAAAGGAATAAATTACATTTTAAAATGTTTTCAAATGGTAAGAATATATATATATATATTACGCAATATTACTGATTTAACTGTATTTTTGATCAAACAACTGCAGCCTTCTTTCAAAAAAAAAAAAAAATAATAATTCTTACTCACCTCATACTTTAAATAAATGCAACTTAATTTATCATTAATTTATTTACTATTACTCTGTATTTAATATCTGTGAAAATATACCAGACCATTAAAAAGTCTCACTATAGTCTTAGAAATGTCTTCTCTGTTTTTCTTAAACATTATTGGGTTGTTAACTTAAAAACCTGGCTCTTACACTGCAATTTAAACCATAAAAAGTTTCTGGCCAACTGGTGATGTTATATTTACTTGCCAACAACAAATTTTACTCGCAGTTGGCACTTGGCAAGTGTTAATTCTGGATGCTCTGTGTGTACAGTATGAAAACAGAGTATGGTTGTGTATGTGAGAGCCCTTCTCCTGTGTTTATCAGCTCCAGCTGAGAGCAGTAATACACTCTGACAGCTAATTATCTCCTGTACTAGTCTCACAATACAGGGATACAATCTCTCTCTCTCTCTCTCTCTCTCTCTCTCTCTCTCTCTCTCTCTCTCTCTCTCTCTCTCTCTCTCTCTCTCTCTCTCTCTCTCTCACACACACACACACACACACACTGTTCTCAGCACTCCAGGAAGTAATCGGAAGACTATTTTTCTTTAAATGTTTGTCTAGAGTCATTAATCAATTATTTAGTGTTTGCATTTGCCTCAAACATTTTCTGACATGTGAACCATTAGATACCCCTGAACACCTATAAATCACATTGTTTTACACTGAAATCCAGGTGGCACTTAAAGTTGGACATTTAAGAAAAATGACAAACACTCTTTTTTTTAAAAATGTGAGTTCACTTATAATGGTTATCAATGATTACGTGGGCCAAAATTCTCATAATTATAATTTGATAATTTAGTTTTTCACAATCATATTCAACCTTTCTTACTCTTAAAATTCAACTTCCTTCCTTTCTTTCAAATATGGGATATTGTAAGAAAAAAAAAAGCGGTGAGGAAATACAAAACAATTAAAATGAGTAATAATAAAACTAAAAATAAACTTTATCTGCTATAGAGTGGGCTCAAGGTTAATCATATCTGCAAGTGCAGAAGTGATAGAGCCGTATATGAAATATTTACACAATTAGACCTTGGTCTCTCTAAACACACCTACATATAAATGCATAGAGTTCAAAACATACATATTAAACATTACTCTGGATCCTAAACATACTTTATACTGCTCACAGATCATTTTATAAATACTAAATAATCACACTCAATGTCTCATTACCCTGTTAAAAAAAAAAAGTTCATGTCATTTTGACATAACCTTGTGTGTATTTGACAGTTTAAGTGCAATAAGACGTGAAAGAAAACTTATTTTAATAGAGAATGCGAAGCTGACGTCACACTTCTGGGTAACTGCTTTGTTTAGACGCCATACTGGGAGGATCGCATTGCCTTTCTGCTATTGAGTTTAGGGCAGTATTTTCATTTTCGATTTTTGAGTTGTGATTGTGAAAAATGTCGGTATTGTGGGTCATTCATGCGGCATTGAGAATTGCCATAGTAACTCGCATCATCGTTCAGAGAGAAAACTCTTTAATAACTAACATTTGTGAGTATGACTCTCACTCGGCTTGTGAATTAGTAGAACTTGCATGCAACCACTGCAAAACTGTTCACAGGCTTCTATGGATTTGATTTTGGTTGTCATTTGTTGAAATAAATACCAAAAAAATACAGTGTGTCGGTGTCTGTCCGCTGAATGTGACCCACAATCTTTGATTCCCCTCTGTGGCCATATGGGAAAGTGAATTTTTACAATGACAACAATAAAACTTCAGTTACATTTACACGTTTCCAACAAAGAAATGAATCGACTTCTATCAGCTTGTTGATGGTGTTATCATTTCTACCATATGATGGATGAAGCAGCAGCGAGCGCCCCAGCGTGTGACACTGTTCTCATGGTAACCAGATCAACATTGTGAAAGGAATTCAGTGAAAACATCAAATGATCATGCGATGTGATAAAATAGCTTCTCTTCCCTGCAAACGATGCCATGAAGAATGTGAATATTTAACTTCAAGTCAAAAACAAATCAAAAGGTAAGCAGGTATTCGTATTAATTTCAGTACAAGTAGCAGAGAGTGACCCTCCCATAATGATGGCACCGCCCCAGCATGCAATGCAGCGTGACGCAGCTTCACATTCATTCACGCGCCGTCTGACATCCAGATTTCTGTTTGCATGCTTCGGATGTGTGCACTCAGAAAACCATATATCAGAAGTTTAGACTGATATGGCTTTAAAAAGCATGCAGATAATACACTTTAATGATGATGATGAACTGCAAACTGTGGGGTATTTTGAGCTGAAACTTCACAGAAACGATTTGGGGACACCTGAGACTATCTTGTAAAAAGGGGCATAATAGTAATAATATAATAATAATAATAATAATAAAAGTACTAGAGGTCTCATACTTCTGAACCCAGTGAGCATCTCTGGCTAGATTTTATCAAGGGTTTTGTAGAAGGTTCATACCGGTCTCAAAGCCTCAAAGTCTACTGGATCAATATCTTAATTTCTCCACTCACCCCGGGACACGCAAACGTTTGTGCCACACGTAGGAGCTGAAAGATGATGCAGCAGTTATTAATTATGGTGATAATGAATTATGGTGTGGCGTCTGTTGTTTGTCATTGAGATGTGACACACTGCGTTGAGAGAGGTTTGTTCTGATGTCCTCAGTGTTTATGGTGACCCACTTCAGCGCAGCCCATCTGACACTGAATGGGACACTGAAGTATTACGCACAAAGGACAGGAAGAGAGGAGAACCGGAAGAAGTCGGAGGAACTGAAGGATGAATTCAAATGAATAACCTGAAGGCAATATAATGAGCAAGAAATAAAGGGCAGGTCAATGTATTTTAAGCATGACAACTTATTTTAGACTGAATGAATATGAGTAACTGGAAATGATGACCCACTCTGGTAACACTTAAACATACAGTTATAAAGTACTTACAAATCATTATTGTTTATTGAGATAAAGAGTTCCGATAATGGTTTATTAGAAGTAAAAAGTTCTCACTTTAAATTAGGTCACAGAAAATGGGACTAAACCTGGTTTAGTCAGATTAAAGTTTTTTTGAAAATTACAACTTTGTGTGTAGAACATAATTTTAGTCTCAAATGTGCAACACCAACTTGTGAGTGTAAAATATATTCAAACATTTCTGAAGACTTAGATTATAGCATTATATTACTGACACTATATTTCAGGTCATGGACCTCTTGTAATTGTATGGCTTATTGTCATTTCTGAAGCTTGCATTATGAGTCAACATTCACTTTTATTGGATGTAAAAGAGCAGCTTGGACTATGTGCTAAGCTTATTTTTTGTTTCATGGAAGATTTTATACCTTAAATTATTAAATTATTATCCTTTAAGGGATGGTTTTGTTTTAGTTTTTTGTTTTTTTAAATCAAAATTTAGCCAATTCTTGTATCATTATGTGGATCATGATATACTCACTCTGAGCTTCCAATGGTTGTTGCCTTATTGATGTGCATTTGCATTGACTTTGTCACTTCGCCAATGGTTGCTGTCACCTCATGTCATCTCAAATCGCCAACTCTCTTTGAAGCTGAATGACTTCTGGTCACTTTGAAGCTATAAATCACCCCTTTAGAAGGTCAAGCAGCCTCCAGTTCCAGAGGGTAGCCCACCCCGTGCTGCTTTCAGTGCAGATTTCACCATCCATACAGGCCTTTAACAGTAGGATAAACCATTAGTTTCACACATTGTATATATATATACACACAGACATGCATGCAGACTAGAAACAGCCACAAACCAGTAGGATGGAGGTGGATCAAAGTGCAACACTTCTTTGCTCTTCTGGAGCAAGAGAGAAAGAGTGAAACTACACTCCACAGCAGCCACACACACAGTCAGGAATGAACAAGTGTATGTTTTTTTTTTTTTTTTTTTGTATGATGTCATGGATCGCGTTAGCTGAGAAAATCTTGTTTTTGTCAAAGATTACATCTGGATGAGATTCAGAACGATCATCAAGACTTAGATCACACCCCCAAAGTACAGTTTGTAACAATGTAATGTTACATTTAATTCAGTAACATTAGGCAGCTTTGATCTATAGGCTGTTTAATGGTGATGATCGCATTATATTACATGCTTACATATGATATTGCTTGTTTCTGCTTCTTCTTTGCCTGTGTTTTGATCAGGAGATTCAGTACTCTTTCAGAAGATTAATAATAGCGCACCCTACCATATAACAGTGAAAACACAGAAAGCCGAAAATTTCAGTCAATGGCGGGGAAGCATTGGGCTCTATCAAACACCCGGCGCGATGCGGTGCCAGGCGCGATGCAAGTGTTTTTTGCTAGTTTCAGTGTGATGTACATGTGATGAAACAAACTAAAAGTCAAAACTAACAGAACTGTGACAGAATGCCTCTTCGCGGAAGGTGCGTCCTCGCGCCGTAGAGAGAAGGAGGTGTAGAGTATGAGGAGATGATGAAATAGGCAGAGGATACTGGAGGTGGTTCTGGAGGTGGACGGCTGACTGGGAGGAGGCAGGACAGAAGAACCCAGGGCGGTGATGATGGTGATGGAGTCCAGGGAGGAGCCTTGAGCCGGAAGTGGCAGATGGTTACCCAGGCCACAGCCAGGATGGTGGACCACGGCCGTGGTGCTGGAGGGAGGAGCCATGGTGGTGAAGGCCTCAACGCCACCTTGGGGACGAGCGAAGGCGACGAGGGTGGTGGAGCCCATGGCGCAGACAGAGCGCTGATGAAGAGGAGTGACGCAGAAGACAGTGGCCGCGACGGAGCCGCAGTCCCGAGGTGGACGCAGGGATCTGAAGGGCTGAGGCTGAGTTGGAGCAACCGAGGGTGGAGGTGAAGCACGAGGGAGGGCGGAGCTAGCCGTAGCGGTGGAGGGCCGGAGGGCATTTGACGGCCCGCAGGTAAGTGGCGAAGGTGACGTGATGTCTGACTCGGGTGAAGTCGAAGGTCTGAGGGAGCTCAGCGAAACCGAATGCTCGACGGTCACAGCAGACATCGAGGAAGGGAGGAGCGCAGGTGGAGGAGTCAGGGCGACGGGTCAAGGTGGAATGACACGATCTGAAGTAGGAGGCGGAGCCACGGGATCCCCATGCCCTGGGGGAGGTGGCTCACAGCAGGCCTGTGGTGTAACCAAGTCACTGAGAGGAGGCAACAGAGACACATCAGGACTGGTGGGAGACAACTCGGACAGGGCAGCAGACGTGGCTGAGGTCTGGGAAGAAGGCTGAGATGATGAACTGACAAGGACATTTAGAAGAGGAGGTGGGAGAGGGAGGCTGGGTGGGACCAGTGAGTCCAATATAGAATAATCAGACAGATGAAGGGTTAACTCTAAATTATAGTCCAGAAACTCACTCTCAGTAACGGGCAGGTGGGCGGGGCTCCTAACCAAACCCTCAACTTCCACACATACTCCCTCAGCGCAGGATGGGACAGCCGCCTCACACACCTTTTTTGATGGGCTCCCCTCAGGCTCCGGTGTGATGTCAGGCTCAATCGCTCCGTCTAGCGTGGGCTCCAACATCACGGTGGGCTCGTTTCCAAGATAATTTAATAATCCACAAGGGAATACAGACAGCTAGTGCAGACACAACCAAACACATACGAGACCGGACAATGAACAACAGACAAGCAGGAACTTAAGTAGCGTAGATAACGAGGTGCTAATTAAACACAGCTGAACTAAACTAACTCATAATGCTTGTGACCATGGAGACGGGATACATGTGATGAAACAAACTAAATGTCCAAACTAACAGAACTGTGACACTAACGCACTCTTTAAATAACAAAAAAAATATTGCACTTTTGACCAACTGAAACCTGGTCTAAAGTCAATGGCGCAATATTTTTTTTTGTTATTTAAAGAGCGTGTTAGTAATATGCGTCTATAGGCGGGTCCACAACGCACGTACACTTTGTCCTGTAGATGGTCTGCTCGTGTGCTTTAACCTCGCGCATGAGCAGATCCGTTTCCACACTAGAGAGAAGCATTCAGTTTTTCCGCTTGCAAATTCCGCCATGTAAATAGCAATCCACCATGGTGCGAGCGCAACTGGCTTTTAAAGGGAATGGGAGATGGTTTATTGCATGTTACACCCAAAACACACCCATTACTCATTAAGAGAATAGGGACAACCTTTTTAGAACATGCGCCGTGCGTGCCGACCATTTTTCCCGTCGTTAAAGTAGCAAAAGTGGATTTGGACACGCCCTAAGTGCACTTGCGGCATGCGCTTAGATCGTTAAAATAGGGGCCCATAGTCTCACAAATTACGAGAATTTCCGTCAATGGCGGGGAAAGAGTTACTGTAGGCGTGAAGATCTTTATATAATATTTGTAATAAATATAAATATTTGTACAGAGATGTCATTGATAAATAAATAAATGCTTACTATCCGTGCATCCCGTGAAGTCTTAAATCAACCAACTCTACATTGAGGTGTGCTGAGACATGCACACAGACACACACACACACACACACACACATACGCAAACACAGCAAAGTTTTCAGCTGTCTGTGGCCTCAAGAGTAAAAAAAAAAAAAAAACAACCTTGTGCTGACACAGAATTGTGCAAACACACACATCAAAGGATCCCACACTAAAACGCTGTGAAAAAAAAAGAAAAGTTTTTCCTGAAATGAAAGGCAAGTGAGTCAACTAGAGAAAAAGAAAAGCAGATGGTGAATGAAACACACTTAAACACACACCTCGCGCACACACAAACCATTGTGGCCGACAGAAGCGGATCAGTCAGGCAGATCACGGCGGGATCGGTGGGTGCCTGGCTGACCCCACGGCCACAGGCGGCAATGGAAATGTCGGTACGCTGCGTCCAAGTATGCTCAGAAAAGCCTACTGTCAAGATTGAGAGAGAGAGAGAGAGAGAGAGAGAGAGAGAGAGAGAGAGAGAGAGAGAGAGAGAGAGAGAGAGATGGCAGCGGAAGGCTGTCATAGGGAAGGCCTGGAGTCATGAATCACCCCAAACAGATACACCCACTGTCCACATCAGCCCTTAAACAGAGCCAGAGTGGCAGAGGATGTGAACTAGATCTGTATGACTTATAAGCATGTACTGAATAGGTCAACAAAATGTAAATAAGACTGACCTAATGCATTAGCATCGATGAATAGAAAATTTGGGAAAACGTAATAAATGTTTGCATGCTCTCTGCAAATAATTCACCACAAAAAAAAAGTCACACAACCTGTGTATGTTGTCATCTGTATTATTCAATGCATGAATTTGCACTAAAATATGGAAGAGTTTGAAGTAAAGGTTATCTGTAGGGCAGGGCTTTTAAAACTCTTTCTGAATCAAGGACCCCTTTCATACCCCCAAACTGCTAGAATCCCAAAAGTGACATCCTACAATCAGAGAAGTAATTGTTACCATGGAAATGGCTGTAATCCCAGTGACTTCCCCTTTTGTGGAACTTTTGGCATGACGTTGCAAAATTTATGAAAGGTCATCATTGTGAGTTATTGCAGAAATGACTCAAGAGTCATTGGCCCAATCCTAGTGTACGGGGGGCAAATTCAGTCATACATGACAAAACCTGACAGACGGCTGCAGTCTAATGCCTGATCTCTGCTCCCATTTCCACATATTGTGTTGTGAAAACAACATACTGTGAATAAGAGCAACACTCGCTAATTAAAATGAAATAAAATTATAAGGTAATCTCTCACGCTGTCAAAGGCCTCAGTCATTCAGCCTTGCGCATTTTCTGTCACAGGAATAGGAAATAAACACACAATTACGGTACAATTAATGATACACTTACACAACAACGTTCTAAAAAACGAAAAAGTTTTTCCTTTGCGTTATATGTGTACAAACAGCAATGTTGTCAAACAATTCCTGTTCAGACGGATCCGCAAAAAACACTGTATTACACCGTGTCCTAACTACACGCGGCGCGATAAAAGGTATCTTTTCCATGTTAATCAGAGTTTTTGTCCTAACCAGGCATGGCGGCAACACACGACGATTCTATTTTAGAAACGGTTTCTATTTTTATGTGACGTCGCGGCCGGAACAACAAACACAAAGTGTGGCAATGATAATCTCAGGTACTGTTTATGTGCTTTATTTAATGTTAAAAGCGTGTAATGTGACTTTGAATATCATTTAGTGCTCCAGCTTTGTAGCTGTAAAAGCAACAATGGATATAATTCACCTCAGATCTTGAAATTAAACAAATGGAAACAAGAACGTTAAAACTGTGAACAAACAAGTGTATTATATGACAAAGATTGTTTTAGTAACTCAGCAGCCTACGTATTTTTAAAATGGTGTAATATTTGTGAATTTGATTATGTAGTTACTTATCCATTTTCTTGCGAGTGCCGTCAAGATTACTCTCTGGTGCTGTGCACTTGCCGCGAGACTCCGCCCACACGCTGTTCTGATTGGCTGTGATTTTTGATTGACGTTGGGGGTTTCACAGTCGCGTCGCGTCTAGTGTGGACAGACACACTGCCTGTCGCTGGAATCTTACCGCGTCGCGTGTAGTTAGGACACGGTGTTATGCATGCCAGGCCATTAGGTGGCGATGTAATTTTGTAAATAAACACTATGTGCCTAGACTGAAACTGTCCATTTTCACAAATTTGCGTTTTTGTAGTTTACATGGAGACAATAACAGTATCGCAACACGCATCCACTTTGAAACGCATTATCAAATGATCGCATTTTCAGGCCCCTAAAACGCAGTTGTCGTGTAAATGAACAGGCAAAATGCATTAAAAGTTTTTCATTTTTAGCTGAAAACGGTGTTGTGGCCCCTAAAACTAAACCTAAACAATGCTGCAATATAAAGCAGTCCCAACAAGTGTTTGGACATTCAGGCCACTAAATGTATGAATTTCATAAATTCATTCAGACGTAGCGTTAGTTCTGGCAGGTCACGTTAGTCAAGCTCGCATCAGCTGATCCACATCTACCTATAGGAAAAGACGCCTATCACCGTATACATATATAAGCTCCTTCAGTATTATCAGCAGCTATCGCGTTTCTCAGGAACTAATTACCCTCCTCCATCCCCAGCTCCTCCTTTCGCCCAGTCAGTATGGCATTCTGATTCCCCTTGAATCAGAATAAATTCTTGAATTATGTTGTACTTTACAATCTTGAATTAAATATATTTGCAAACATTCATGTTGGTTCTGTTCTGTTCTGTTACCCCAAGGGGGATTATTGCTGTTCTGCCTGCTCTTATCCATGCTAGGCTGCATGGATGCGCAGGGAGTTCTCACCCAGAACGGAACCATACCGCCAATCCAAACTGTATGCTAATTGTCAATTGTATTTGACGGTAGTGGTCCTGACAGAAATGCAATAAAATACGAAAGCAAGTTGCACATGAAAATTCCACTTGCTTTGATATTTTATTATCTAATGAAACGTCATCCATACTTTAAGCATGGCTAAAATTACAAATATTTTTTGGGGCCACTGTACATCTCATGTGCACAAAAATCACACTGAATCATTCATTAAATACACAACACCATATCATATTCTGATTGTATCTAGTTAAACAAATAAAAGAATGAGCTAAACTCCAAAATGGCAGCAAATTCATTTATGAATTCAGTTTAGAGCCTGTTGTTTTTGCATTATGAGAAAGAACATCTATTTATCTCAGTATGAGCCACCTTCAATTTGACTGTTGGATCTGCAATAACATATCTTTCCTGAAAGTGCTTCAAAACCAGAGAGCTTTGGAAACACTCGACTGTAAGTGCATAACATCCATTTTCAGAATTCTTTTGCTTGTACACTTCACATGGATGAAGTCCACGCTGAAAATTGAGGAGAATGTTTTAGAGCTTGAAAACAGAAAACCCATTTCAACCAATAACTATTCAGTTGCTTGTTTGCATAGTGTTTTTCAATGGTGTGTAAAACTCTCATTGAAAATATTACAATGTACGCTCAGTGTAGTGGTACTCAAACCCTCATGATCTTAGTTTTGGGAGAAAAAAAAATAAAAAAAAATAACAGCTTTGACGTCACTGTAGTGGCAGCTGGAAAATCCTCATATTCACAAAAGAGAAGCCACTCACACAATATAAGTCATTTGAGATCAGCCTGTGGGAAAGAAAAAGCACAAATGAGAATATTTCTTTAATATCTCTACTGTCCTATACATCAGTGAGATTAAATGTTAATTTGAAGTCATCTGCTCCTCGGATGTTTTGAGAAAGACCCCTTTAAATTAAACATAATTGACATCTGCATCCAGCTCCTTTTAGCACACACACACACACACACACACACACACACACACACACACACACACACACACACACACACCCTTACACCCTTCTGGGTGAATCTGACAGATCCTGTCAAGACTATGTCGGTGTCATATTTCACCCCAAAATAATAATAATAATAAAAAATCATAATGAAAATATCACCTATTTTTTGGCTATTATAAATTATTAAAGCTATATATATATATTTAAATGATAAAATATGTATGTACGGTGGCAGTATTTACAAAATGTTTGAAGAAACAATCTTTACACAGTATATTAAATTATTTCAGTACATTAAGAAACTGAAAATCATCCCATTAAATAAGAATTACAAAAACGAAAAAAGACCCTAAAAAAGAAGAAAAAAATATATAAATGAAAAATAAAAATCCATTTTAGGTTTAAATATTGCCATATGTGGCTGCTCACAGTAAATTTTTCGTCTTCTTAAGCGTGTCAAAATTCTAAGAATGCAATTTTAGTCGTATTCCTAACCTTAAGCACAAGTGTGATTCATAAAGGTTCCTATGTGTTAAGACGAGGTCTCAACTCGAGTAACAAGATGGCAGCAGAGAGGAGGAGACCACACCCTTTCTGAAAAAGGCAATGTTTTGGAGTTACATAATGACAGGGATTTGATAAAAATGTATTATTATTTTTAAGGAGACATATATCAATAGAAAAGGATTCCACATCATCAATGCAAAGCAATTATTTAAAATAAATTTAAATATGAAATGTTTCGGTGTCTTACTTAAATTATTTTATTATAATTACATCAAATGATTGGTGTCGTGCTGCCGTGACTACCCTTCCAGGCTTTTTGGGTTGACATCATTGTAGTCCTGAGTGCCAACTCATTTAGCACCAAGAGTCAGTCTTAGAATTTTCTGAAAGTTTCTTATAGCTTCTTTATAAATAGCTCTCTTAATCAAGTCCTACTTGTTACAAGGATTTTTTTGACACTTAATTCAAAGCTTTAACCTATTCGTAAGAGCCTAAGACGGAGCCTCCTGTTTCTGTAGAATACCTTAAGTGTGTGCACAAAAAAAAAAAAAAACATGCATACAAAACGCACAAGCACACAACACTTCCTCTTGTGCATCCGCTGCATGCTAACCGTATAGAGAGGAAGTCAACAGTGCCAGATTGAGGAGTAAATGTCAGCGTTACAGTTATTAATGATGCGGCTACGTGCAGCTGTCGCACGCAAATGTAAACAAACAATGCTCTGATTTGCATTAAGCAGGTACGAAAGCGTTTGCTGAAAAACTGATTGATGTGGGTTTCATCATCACCTAATGACAGATGACGCAAGTGACCTTGCTTATGTAAAACTTCCACCATTAACCCACTCGCGAATAAACCGCACAACTCTGGCTCAGTGTTGCACAGATGCAATGAGTTTGAAACCTCCCTCCCCCCTCCCACCACAAGAACTTACATCACAAGAAAGTGCACACACACACACACACACACACACACAGTCACGATCAAGTGCTTGAATAGATATTTCTATTGAGCGGTGGCAGGCGCTGCCAGCTTGGATCGATACACTCAGCTGTGTCTGTACCGTTCTGAGGTGCATTCTAATAGCTCCGAGATCCAAAGGAAGTTAACTGCCTGCTACAATACAGTACACAACACCCTCTTTCCAGCATTCGCACAAACCTCTCTGATGCATTATAGCAATAAGAACGCCTGGTAATGTGATCAGAACATTTCCAGGAATATTCACCACCTCGTCTCTCATAAATGAGCATCTGTCTGTCTGTCGATCAATCGATCTGTCGATCTATTAGCCTACTAATTTATCCATCAACGTACCTACAATCCATCCATTCATCCATCCATCCATTTAAGCTGTATTGACATGGAAAAAATTTACATTGGCAAAGTGTCAGTAACATCATAGGCTGCCCTGTAACAAGAGCAGAATCCAGAAAAGTAAGTGTGAATGCTTTTACACTGCTGCCACCGCAGATACACACGGATGACACCCCCGACTTCTCTCCATTTATCTATCTGCTCTCATTCTTTGTCCTACATGAACGAGCTGCAAAAAAAAAAAAAAAAAACAGGAGACAAAAGAAGAAAAAGAAAACTGCTTTCTGCTCACACCTAAATATCAGCCAGAACACAATGCTGTCTAACACAATACTTGCAATTGCACAATACTTGCAATTCTCTGCCTCCCTCCTACTGTCTCTCTCCTCTTTTAAACTAAACTATCACATGCGTAGACATGACATGTGAATGGCTGCTCACATGGGGAGGTTTGATATCTATCAGCTCTGACTTATTGCACCTCAGCACAGAATTTTTTTTTTTTTTGTAATTAATACATTGACATTACACAAACACAGTTTTCATATACAGTAAATGACACTGTATTTTCATTAATTAACTTTGCACTGAAGTAATGTGCATTATTAATACTGTGAATGTATAATGGGATTTGAAACATTTCAGCTCTCAGTTCATAATTCAGAAGAATATAAATGTTGTTTGGTAATGGGAAATGAAAGACTTCACAAAGAATTTTAGCAGATGCAAATCAAACTTTGAAACAGTACAATCCTAAGGATAGAGCTGGAGTTAATTTCTATTCCGTTTGCATGCAAATTGATTTCAGCACCTTGGACAGCAACCTTCAGCACTGCCACGAGTCATTACATTCTCTATTCCCTCTGGCTCTGAAGCCATCTTCACTATTCTGACAAGATCTGTAAAAATGCTAGCAAATAATGAAAAGCATCCATGTAACTCACAGAAGAACATACACATGTTCACAGTGACCCCCAGAAAGGACACTTAAGCCCCACTTAAAATTTCTGAATGCCATTGTATTAGATAACTAAATATCAAAGCAAATGGCATTCATTTTAAAGCCAGCAGGCATACACACACTTTAAGTAAAGTAAAATAGGAAAATAAATCATAAAACAAGTTTGTTAGGAATATGAAATAGATACTGTTGATAATGGAGACAAAAAGTATGTTGACACTTTGTATGTGTTATTAATGTAACGCTCATACAGTAGGTAATGCGACTACACCTGTGGTTACATTTCCATATGAAAGGGATACTTCACCGATTAGCATTAAGCTTTGTATCAGTAGAAACCCGGTAGTATTTTAAAATGACCGTGCTTCCCTCCCTCATGTCCCCCTGAGACGAGAGATTTCTGTATTGTGTGTCTGGAAAAAGAAAACTCAGATGACGCAAACATAGTCATTTTGCGTCATCAGAGGCTTTTTTGCCCAGAGGTTAGAGACTACAGCCAGTAGTAGGAGCTACCGGTAGGCGTGGCTTGGGAGTGGCCTCGTAGGGCAGCGAAGCAAGTGCATTCTGGGAGTTGTTGTCTTTCATCCACATGAACCAAAACTAAATTGTCTGGCTTTTCTCAGTCTAGAAGGCACCAACTTCAAAAAAAAATTCACATTTCTACTACATAAATGACCCGATTTAAACACGCATTCATCTTTCCAGCGGTGAAATATCCATTTAAGGTGAAATTATTTCAAATCACCAATAAAAATCATCAAAACACTAGCTTATTAAAAGACATTGAGCAATGAATGTTATGAAGAAAAGTAAGAAATATGTCATACAGAGCAAATAGTAACCAGAAATGCTTGCATATTGCATATTGATTGCATATTGATCTTCATTCAACTGCACTCCAACAAATATATTTTCAATTTTGGGTACATTCCAGAAGATCTGATACTATCTGATTCTACATGCTTGGCCTGTTTAAATTCAATTTTATATTCCTCCCCCGTTTCCTTTTTAATTTTCCCCCTCAATCCACCTCCTTGGGTTTTGATAATTTTTAGCTAATTAGGCCCTTTGAAAAGCCTAAGAACAAACCATCAAGAGGAGGAAGAAAGTAAGTGAAATTTGAATGAATCACAACAAACCCCCACAGCAAAGACCACATCAAAAAATAAGCAAGCCAAAGACGGCAGCCATGTCGATGGTTCGCCAGGACCAAGCCACAAAACAAAACAATGACATTGATGTAGGAAAGCGCTCAATACTACAAATGAGCTACGATGTGTTGACATAAGTCAAGTATAGATTACATAAACCCTAACCAACCAAATTACAATTTGCCCTGGTATAAATCTAACAAGCAAAGACTAAACTCAGGGGAATATAGGGGGGTGGGGGTGGGGGGTTAAAAGCAATGAAGGTCAATAACATGGCATAAAAAAAAAAAAAAAAACCTACAGCACTACCTTTTTCAGCAAAAGACGGCAAGGACAAAGTAGCAAAAAGCTAATTTACGTAACTACGGTCATAACATGGTCCGGACTCCCCTTGAGTCTCTAAAACGGTGCATTTTGTTATTTTTAGATAATATCCTTAATTTGTTTTTTATATTTGTATATTAGTTGTATATTATATAGATTACTGCAACCGATAGGGAGGCAATTTAAAAAATACAATAACAACTATTTGTTGCTAAGACAAAAATGAGAGTTCTAATTACATATTTCACCCAGGTCAACTCTAAGGAAAATCGTTCATTCAAAAAAGAACTCTGTTGACACCACCGTCATCCATCATTAGCTTCTCTACCCTTTAGCAAAAAATAAAGATCATTACATTGAAATATGAAATAATAAATATAGAGACAAGGACAACCTAGATGTAATCCACAGCAAGGTGACATTGTCCCTATGACCATTACTGTCCCCTGAGCAGTTCTTCATCACAGTGAAGAATCCAGACAGCAGCTGAACACATCTTTAGTTAACACTACACAATCTATAAGTGACACATTCACTTACAACAGTTACACCTCACATTCTACAGAAGAATAATTCACAGTTCTAAAAAAGAATGCAGAGAAGAAACAAACCCAGTAAAGACACTGAGAAATGGCATTTGCATGCACTTTCGGGCACCAAACTAACAACCATTTATGAATATTTCTGACAGAAAATGTGCTCTGTTTGAACATATTATTGATGTGAAACAGATTTCCACAAAAAGGGAGTGCTGTTAAATATGGACCAAGCAAAATTTATTGAAATATTGACAAAACAGTCTGGGTAAAAGATGAATGTAGGGGCAAAATATAAATAAAATTAGTGTTGGGTATTGAACAGAGGAAACAGAAGCTACACTTGTCAACTGAATAATAAGAACAAATAAAGAACTACTGTTCTGCATCCTTGACAGCCCCAGGAAAAATAATCATACTTAAATTAATTGTATTTCAATGTTTGTATTAAATGGTTATGGATAGAACTTAAAGGTAACTGTCACTGGCAAACAGACATAAAATATTTGGTTTTAAAAAATAGCCATTTTGTTGTCGAATGGGGAGTAGAAATCATTTTTTGTCGAATAGATCACTTTCTAGTTCGTAATCATGTCACTTAAGTGATGCATCAACATAAAATATAAAATACCCCCAACACAAACAAGCAGAATTTATAATCTAATGGCATATGTTTC
This sequence comes from Squalius cephalus, assembly GCF_949319135.1. Classification (NCBI taxonomy): domain Eukaryota; kingdom Metazoa; phylum Chordata; class Actinopteri; order Cypriniformes; family Leuciscidae; genus Squalius; species Squalius cephalus. The sequence continues at coordinate 19,278,175 of NC_137127.1, forward strand.
ACGAAGTTGTATATCATACCTGATAAATAAGTGGTGTTCCTCAAATAATCAAACATCAATTTTGTCCATCCACAGACATGATGCGAGCGTGTCTCTCTATCTCACTCTTGTGGACACATGTAAAAGTGACATTGCATTAAATATTCATCTCAAATGTTGTGTAATTTAGTAAGCAGTGGACAGGTATAAAAACATACCTTACAGAAAGACTCAAATCTAATCCAAGGTCTTCTTTTCTTGTCCAAACCCATCGATGACACATGCATACAGGCAGGACCATCAGACTGTCTCAACCTGACTCTTCTAGCAGCAATGAGACCTTGATAGGTTAATGTGCATTTTATAATTTGTCATTTGAAGCGCCATACCAATACGTCAAGTCTATTTCTCACAAGCAGTATGCATTGGTACCCTTTTTATTTAAGACTTTGTATTTTTATTAAGAAGGCTATACCAGACGCATAATCACTATACATTGATTTAACATTACCTTTACAATTAAATCTTTCACTGAAATTACAGAATAAATATATGCACATTTTAACTTTGTCAAATCTTTGTGAGAGAGAGAAAACATTAAAAGTGCTTCCTAAAAAGCTGTTAGTGATAGTATCCAGAAGCATTTTTCTTAAGAAAGTGCGTTGAACTCCATAAAATCTTGAAGTGTCATTATATATTCACAAATATTGATCCTCTGGTGCGTCCTTGAGATAGAACTCAGTCTTTTGCTGTATAGAAAATTAAATAGACCACTCAATGGGTAATACGTCGCTGTATCTCTATAGCAGGTGAGTTTTTTGATCAATGACCTCCATCTGCAGTCGAATGCATGCAGCAAACTGCAAATATTCTACAAACTGTGCCAGGCGCTCCGGAGGTTCAACAACAAATCTGTTCCGTACAAAAATAATGGGTGGTAACATTGCTGGCTACTCTGAAAAAAAGGCACTTCATTGAAAAATCTGAGTATGGCCTTTCCTCCAAAAGCGACTTGGGGGAAATGTGTGTGTGAGTGTATATGTGTACGTGTGTGAAACATATAATTTTGCCATGCTTCTTTTTTGATACGTATTATTTTTGGGCGAGGAGGGGTTGTGAAAGTGAGTTTACTCTTTTATTTTTCTACTCAATTAAAATCTATACGATTTCTCTAAGACTTCGAGGTAATCCGGCTTGGTTTGGAGTTTCGCCCTTAACTCGAGGTATTCACTTTGGGTTTGCTCAGGGAATCCTTTCCCCGCAGTGAAAAGTAATGTTTCTTTTAATCTGGCGTCTTGCTGTAAATCAGGGTATTGCATTCCGGGGGGATGTGCATGTGCAACGTGCATGTCCTTTAATTTGGGAACGGTGCCGTACAGGCAGTCTACAAAACCGACCGTAGGGGTTGGCCTCTGGCTGTCAATCACGGTAGGGCAAAGCACTCCGTTCTCGTGAAAGCCAGTCATGTCACCGGACTGATTGATGGTGACAATGGTGTTGAGCTGGGAATTGGACACCGCCATCGTCCATTCCTTCTCTTTCTCCAGAAGAGTTCGATAATTACTGTTATTTTCCTTGGTTTCTGCAAACTGCTCGCCCTCAATCTCTCCTTCTCGTGGTTTGTAAATGGGATTGTTACACATTTGAGTAACGGGGTGGGGTATGTAGTCGTAGACGTGACGGGGTGGCTTCTCAGGCGAGGCAGTCTGTCTTTCTTCAAAGATCTTGCACTGCATTTGAATGCCCGTTAGGTCCACCTCCTGTCGCTTCCTGAAGGGAAGTTTCTTTCGCCTCCGTAGGACGAATGCGAAGAGACCGGCGGCCACAAACACAGAGGAGATGAAGAGAATAAGCAGGCTGAGAATCAGCACAGAGAGTGGGACAGCTCCCGTTACCGGCGCTTGTCCTAATTCAGAGCCGCTGGTGGCCGTCATGTCATTGGGGAGAACTGGAGAAGAAGCGGTGAATTTCAACTCAGGGCAGATGACCTCAGCCTCCAGGGTGCGCAGATCCTTGCCAAGGGCGAAGTCTGGGGTCTTGCAGGTCACTTCTCCAACGACAATGACGGAGCTGAGCTTCTCAATCCATTGCTTGAGTGGGATGATGTCACAAGAGCAGTCCCAAGGATTCTGGTGAAGGTCGATTTGAACGATGGAGTGGAGATGCTCCAGTACTCCGTTCACAGGAAGGTACAGAAAGTAGTTGTTGCGCAGGTTGAGTCTAGCAAGGGAAGTGCCGGCAAAAGCATCCACAGGCAGGGTGCGCAGCAGGTTGTCATTGAGAAAAACCAACTGCAGGTTTGGCATGAGGCTGAAGGCAGCCGGTTGGATCTCTCGAATGACATTGTACTCAAAATACAGGTAACTAAGTGCCTGCAGACCACGAAACATGCCTGGAGTGAGCCTTTCAATGTCGTTGCCATTCAAATACAAACTTTTTAAATTAGGTAGGTTCATAAATGCGCCCTCTTGAACATATGATATCCGATTGTTACCCAAGTGCAATAAATCCAAGCTAGAGAAGTTCCAAAAGTCCGACCTATAAATTTTCTGAATCAAATTCCCACTTAAATAGAGTTTCTTGGCATTAAGTGGTCGTGGCAGCAGCTCAGAAATGTTGTGGAAGCTTTTCTCTTTACAATTGACGGTGAGGCCCAAGTCATTGATGTGTAAATTGCACGTGCACCCTGTTGGGCAAATGATTGGTATAGGGGGTCTGGTCTGGTAGGCAGCGATTGGAGGTTGATTCAACCCTGGGTAAATGCTACGAGGAGTGGGTGGTGTTTTTGTGGGTCTGGGCCGTTTAGTCGGCTTTACGTGTCTCTCTCTGTACTCTACTGAGGAAGCTGTGTTATGAAAGGATGACAACATAGACGAAGGCTTGGTGGGCCAGACATTGTCGTTATTAAATGGTAATCTGGGAATGCCATGTTTGGCCTCCAGCTCGGCTTCGGAGAGTAAAGGACAAAGTTCACTTCTCTTGATCTCACGAAGGTCCTTACCATGTAAATGAAATGGGTATTCACAAGTAATGTCACCCACCAAAGCTGTATAGGGTATGCGCTCCAGCCAGGTTTTGAGCTGCACAATGTCACACACACAGTTCCACTGATTTTCCTCTAGCTGAATCTCCATCAAGCTGCGACCAATGTATTCCAAAGTCCCTTTATAGGGTAGAATTTTTAAGCGGTTGCCACGTAAGTCAAGGTGCGTGAGTGATACGGACCTGAATAATAAATTGGGTAGCACAGGTATCAAATTGTCATTCAAAATAAGTACTCTGAGTTTGTGCAGGTTCCGAAACGCCCCGCTCTCTATTCTCTTGATGACGTTGTAATCCGCCTGAAGATACTCAAGGCTCTCCAGCCCCATAAAAGTGTCATTCCTGAACACCTCCAGTTTGTTTTCATGCAAAAACAGCTTTTTCAAGATGCTCAGGCCATTGAATGCGCCCACATGTATGTCCTGCAGAGCATTATTCCCCAGATTGAGTGACACAGCATTGTTGAGATGCAAAAAGCTGTTAAAATACAGCTTGCGCATGGAGTTCCTTTGCAGATTGAGAATAAAGGGTCTCGTCCATGTCTGGGAGATCTGACTGACATTTGTAAATCCTTTGCTGTCGCAGTGGACGTGGAAAATACCCTCCCTGACTTCACAGTAGCAAGGGTCAAAGCAAGGCTCATCTATTTCTTCTGACTCGTCCAACAGAGGGATCGGCGTAGTCCATCCTAAAGCTATTGTGCTTAGCAGGGTAAACCACAGCATCCTTCCGCCGAGTCCTGATGAAGTTAAGGCTGAGAGCCACTTCACAGCACTGCAATAAAACACAGAAAAAAAGAGAAGCGTGTGAGATGAGAAGGCTCAGACAGCGAGTGACAGTAGCAATGCTTTGAGCGTTCCACACAATAAAAAACACCTCCTCCTTCCACATCATTGCATGTTTACGATAAAGATCATGCATTATCATGGGTTGGACTGGACATCTGTCACTCGATGATAGCTTACACTACACCCAAAAGCAGGACTCAAGGGCATAATCACCACTAATGTTTTCAAGCACGACATGAAAGAAAGCACATTTAGCCTGTTCAATGCACTTCAACATTAAAAACAGTCTGTTTCGAGTCTCACTACCGCTGTCACACACATACAAACAGTGCAGAACAGGAAACATTTGGCAAAATATTACTTTTGTTACTTTCGAATAATCAGCCTTTTCCATGTTCATGCAAAGCTCAAGTGCATTAAATCAATAAAAAAAATGAAATAAAAATAAATACATACTTAAATTAAATCAACCACTGCATCCACTTAACATTTAAAAAAAAAACAATGACAGGTGCATCCTAAGACTGTCGCCAAAACACCAATTAGACCTTCAATGCATAACGGAGGTTATTTGCTTTCCACAGTCTGAACGCACTTAATTAGCACAGATGTTATCAGAAGATCAGTGAAGAAACTCAGAGTCAAATGCTGCTGAGAGTGCCACACTCTGCGGATCTCTTGGCTCTCAAAAGGGAAAAAAAACAACCAAAAGCTCTCGAAAGATCCTTGTTTTCCGTCCAGAAAAGACTGCAATTTTCCATGAATAGCGCACTTTGTATTTTCTTCCCACCCTTCTCTGGTGTCCTGGCTTTAGCAATCAATTCTAATGTCCTTCCATTCCCAAGTGATAACATAGCGGATACCTACTCGGTTTCAGCGGTGTCCAACTTTACATCTCCAGGGTTTGGAGACGGGTGGTCCCAGGTTGCCTTCGATGGGTGGCTAAAAAAAAAAAAAAAAAAAGGAAAAAAAAAATCATGCAATGGAATGAAACAGTTGAAAATCTCCCTACTTTACGCATAAATAAATAAATTCCAATGTTTAACGAAATTTTGATTTTTTTTAGAAGTATTTAGTTTAAAAAAAAAAAAAAAAAAAAAATTCTGTTATTATTTTTACTATTATTCGTTTCCAAAAGTACCATTTGAAGCTGGGTGATTTGTAAAGCAGTCTGCGCAGTTACATCAGAAACAAGTCAATGCATCATTTTATTAAATACAGAGATTATTGCTGTGGATCACCCAGGTCATTATCTCGTCTCCAAAAGTATGTGAACATCTGAAACGACAAAATTCACCTTTTTTTAACGGAGAATCCGAAAACGGCGAGTTTAAAGATTTCCTGTGCTTTTCCTCTATTTCTCTCGCTCTCTCTAAGACCAAGAAGAGAGAAGATGAAGACGTGATTTGAATAAAATCTCCTTTTTTGGTTCTGTTTTGTGATGCCGGTTCGTTCAGTTCTGGAGCTCAGTTCCGTTTGAAGCGGCTCGGTTCGATTTGTCCCACTGCTGCGCTGCTCGCGTCTCTCATCGTGTCGGTGAAAAGCTTCGGATCGTCACGGAAATAAGCTTTAAGAAAAGCGAACAGGGAGGGAGAGGGCAGAGATTGGAGAGACGGCGTTGGCGGAGAGGGTTGGGATGGAGGAGGCACGAGCTGTTGAGCGCGCTGAGTGCCGCACCGGGAGCGCGCGCGCATCAGTGTGTTCTCTCTCTCTTGCTCTCTCTCTTTTTCTTCGTCAGCGATGTAACATTATGTTTAAGGGCGATCTCATCTCCGATTCGTGTTCTGAGATAAAAGCCACAGCTTATTTAGCACCGAGCTTCATCGGTGAACTCTTCTGAGGCTTTGAGCGTCCATTCTGTTCCGTTTTGCACAATATCATATTTCTTTCCTTGGGAAAATACTTCATTCGTTGGAATAAGTGTACAGGTTTTCTATTTAACAAAGAAAATTAAGAAACAAAACTAAGCAATAAGTATTTTTTCCCCTCTTGATACATTTAGTTTGGCTTCATCTGCAGTGAAGGCAGCTGAGGTAAATTATTCCATAGCGTCCTGCTGTGTGAAGCTCCGCGCGCTTCCCGCGCCCTGTCTTCCCGCGCTCTGCCTGCAGCGGGCAATCTAGCTCTGCACGTGGGCAGTGGCGATGACAGGATGCCTTTATTCTGCAAATGTACATGGAAATGAAGGTGAGGTTATGAGGTAACATGCTATAATGTGATTTATTAATATTATAAAAATAATTATTACTTTAAATAATGCTAAATATATAATTGACGTACTGTAGATTAAAATAGATATGCAATCAAACTTTGGTGTATAGGGGAAACTGGAGCTAGTTGTTGCACTTTTACTGTGAATATTTCAAAGGATATATTTATTTCTGAAATTAAATTTCTATAGATAGACAGCCTATACAGTAAAGCCCAATGATAGCCCAACTTACCCTAAATTATATTTATGGAAAACTTTGACCTTTGGAAACAACAAAGAAAACAGGCATTTGTGTAATTTGCTTTTTGACTTATAGTTACTGATATAGTTGTGACAACTTTCCTGTGCAAATATGGCCTGGGTCTCCCTTGTATTTTCCACTTATAAATGCACTTGAACTACTGGTCTATATATATTTAACATCTTATCTAACAGGTACTTAATACTGTATAAGTTATTATAAATTGTTAGTAGCAGATTAAACATTTACGCAGGATGTCATAATGAGATGTTTCTGTAATGTTCATGAGTAAGCTTAATTAGATTGTTCAAGGATGATAAAAAAATATGATAAGGGTGATGGTTATGATAATGATGACGACTACAACTATAATTATCATGACTATCATTTTTGGTTATTACAGATAAAATATGCGATGCTAATCAAAACAGCTTTATGCATTACGCAGGCATAAGGCTGCTAAACTCTATGAGATTGTGTTTTTCAATTTTATTCCCCATGTTCTCACCCACATCTGTCCTTCTGAATAGATAACTTCTCCAAATGGGTGTCCCCAAATCATTTAAACTGACAAAATGTTACACAAGAATACATAATAAACATAATTTATATAGCCTAATGAAATTTAACTGGGCTGAGATTTAGGTATAATGTTCAACACATATTCACTGTGTTTTGCTGAAATTGGTGGACTCCAGGTTTCCATCTCCTATCGCTAATATTTGTGCTCCTGTTTAATCAGGATTATAATTTGAAATCAACTCATGTAATCTGTTCCATTATATAAATTATGAATTATAATATTTGAAATCATGAAGTGAAATAGATTGTAAAAAAAAAAGAAGAAGAAGGCATTCAATTTTCAGGTTACAACATTGCTGTTTACTCATAGCACAGCCACCAGTGAACTTTTTTTTTTTTTAATATTGCATAATCATTCAGAATGATTGTGCTATTTCATGTGTTGCCCTTAGATGTTTCACATGAAGTACTTTAGATTGTGATGTGCATTTCTCTGTTCTTGGGTTTCTCCACCCCCTGTCCAAGGCCTCAATTACTCAAAGGTAATAAGATGCAGTCGCCTAAGTGCTTTGTACTGCTCAGTCACTCCAGAGACCCGAGGTCTGGCATCCACGTGTGTCACTTCCTTTATATATATGTATCACACAAGTAGCAATGCAATGCCACTCTATATCTGCATGGCTGTCACAGCCATACTGATAAAGAGCCATATTGCAGTGTGATAATGCGTTTATAACAGTTCAACAGCACAAGTGTTTAAATGAATAAGAAACAACAACGGGGTGTCTTTAAAAACCCTCTTTTGAGTGGAACTAGTTTACTTCTGCCATGGATTCAAATCTCAATTTGACAGTTTAACATTTGAGCCCAAGGCTTAGAGCTAGTAACAAAGGAATGCTGAATTGTTTTATTGCAGCTTATTGTATTATGTGGAGTATTATGAGAGAGATCAATTAAGCGAGTGCATTACCTGCATCTAGCTGATATATTCTTCATGTCAATCTTATATTCATAATCACAAAATCAGATTGAATGTCTGCTGAGGAAAGCACTATCTTTGTCTTTGTCCTTTAGCCTTCTAATGCTAGTCAATGCATTTGTAAGTTACATCTTATTGTTGACAACCTTGTTTCAGCCCCTTTCAATATAAAAGTCTATGATACTGACTCGCTCATAAAGACAGACTTTGCTGCCATCTAATGGAAATCACAATCACTAACAGACCCTTTCTCAATACCAAATATGGCATATTATTTGTATAAAATAATATTTATTAAAAAAAAAGAAGAAGAAGTTTGTACATTAGGAAATAAACAAGCAAACGGTCCATTCAAAAGTACAAAAGCAGCGCTGGTTATAGTACAGGATTTCAATTAAATAAAAATATAAAGTTATGAAACTTAACTTTACCATTAGCCAAATATTTTTGCTCTGGAACAAGTAATAGATTAATAAGAACAAAGATTTGCCTGTTTGATATACCAAAAATTAATTATACTTTGTTTAAACACTATCTTGATTCTTAAGATAAGGGACAAAACATGTCCTACACACAAAAACACTCTTTATGTTAAAAATAAAGAAATTCATCAAAATTCATTAAATAAAGTTACATGGCCAGACGCCATCGAATGTGAGCATTTTCCCACTCAAGTTGGTTACGACGACGAACTGCAGTCAGGTCGAGACCCCGATGAGGAAGACAAGCATGCAGATGAGCTTCCCTGAGATGGTTTCTGACAGTTTGTGCAGAAATTCTTTGGTTATGCAAGCCGATTGTTGCAGCAGCTGTCCGGGTGGCTGGTCTCAGACGATCTTGGAGGTGAAGATGCTGGATGTGGAGGTCCTGGGCTGGTGTGGTTACACATGGTCTGCGGTTGTGAGGCCGGTTGGATGTACTGTCAAATTCTCTGAAACGCCTTTGGAGACTGCTTATGGTAGATAAATGAACATTCAATTCACGGGCAACAGCTCTGGTGGACATTCCTGCAGTCAGCATGCCAATTGCACACTCCCTCAAAACTTGCGACATCTGTGGCATTGTGCTGTGTGATAAAACTGCACAATTTAGAGTGGCCTTTTATTGTGGCCAGCCTAAGGCACACCTGTGCAATAATCATGCTGTCTAATCAGCATCTTGATATGCCACACCTGTGAGGTGGATGGATTATCTCGGCAAAGGAAAAGTGCTCACTAACACAGATTTAGACAGATTCGTGAACAATATTTGAGAGAAATGGGCCTTTTATTGTGGCCAGCCTAAGGCACACCTGTGCAATAATCATGCTGTCTAATCAGCATCTTGATATGCCACAACTGTGAGGTGGATGGATTATCTCGGCAAAGGAAAAGTGCTCACTAACACAGATTTAGACAGATTTGGGAACAATATTTGAGAGAAATAGGCCTTTTGTGTACATAGAAAAAGTCTTAGATCTTTGAGTTCAGCGCATGGAAAATGGGGGCAAAAACAAAAGTGTTGCGTTTATAATTTTGTTCAGTGTAAAAGTCATAAAAGAGTTCAACACAAAATATGCTTCAAAATGGGATTCAAAATTAAATTTGGAAATGATTACAGTTCTACTGTAGGAAAATGTAAAACATGATATAAAATGAATACGATTCCACTGAAGCACTCTTGGAGATGCTTTTTGGAACATTATTAAATTGTTGCAGCACATTATCATCTGCTTTTTTTTCATGTCAGCTCCACAATTCCTCACAGTATAGCCATTTGGAAATGCACATATTCAATTCAACATTTCACAAGCTGTTATGCTGATTGTAGAAGAGGAAGTCAGATGCGCCGTCTGTTGGACACCACTATTATCCATTCAACAAACATACAGGACAAGCTTAAAGGTGCTCTAAGCGATGTTGGGTGACGTCTCTCCTCTAGCTAACTTCCCTCTTCATGCTTCTCTCTCCTCCACTCCCCAAACCCCCCTTCATGTGCATGCACACTAACCCCCCAACCCCCAAATCATTATTGTCAGTTATTGGCTGGAACTCTGTTTGTTACGTTTCGTGTTGCAGGTTGGCCCAGTTTGTTTTTGTAGCCATTTGTGGAGCCTGGGCTGTCTAGGGTTTTCCGCGGGCTGTCCACGTTTTTTTTTACAGTGTGTTCAGGGGACAGGCAGCTAGTGGATAGTGAGGAGATGTTTGCTGTATGTGACAAAAAATGTTTCAGCACCTTTAAGTAGTGATCATGCCCCGATCATGCGCACGGACAGCCAATCAAACCACAGCATTGGTTGGGTGACTGTGTGCAGAAGTTTTTAGTTTTGTTTTCGCTCGATCAGAGAGAGTTGGTTTGTGTGTTGTTTTTTCCTAATTCCTGCTGGAGTTGTGTGTCATTAATTAAAAGTAAGAGTTTATCTATCTTTTATATAGCTGTTGCTACTGATTACGATAATTTGCTGAGTTGTTCATATGTAAGATAAAACAGATTCACGGAAGACCCACAGCTCTGCTCTAGCAAAGGTTTGAATCACTAGCAAAGGTTTTAGAATCGTCTTATGTGAATCTGTTAATGTCATTGTGATATATATCCACCTAATTCAAATATTAGTTAGTTTAAAAGTGTGATTAATCTGTCAAATGTACACTTGATGTATATTTACCTATGCATATTTATATTTGGTTCATAAAGCTTACAAGTTTCAGTATGCACATTATTCATTGTATTACAGTGATGTGTGCAGCTTTACATCTGTTATGTTATCTGGTTATCTGGTATATCTGGTAATGTTATCCTGTTTATTCTAGACTCACTTAATTTATGCAATTTATTTATCCTTTTCTTTGTTTAGACCACACACACACACACACACACACACACACACACACACACACACACAAACGTGCATATGCTAATGACCACCCATACCAATGTAACCAGTAAACTTGATGGACAATAAAGTCATTTAAATGGGGTTCCTGTCTCTGTGTCCTTACCGACACACCATGGTGATGACCAAATCTACCTAAGAACCAGTCCACTTTCATTGCATTACTGCCGCACTAAGGAAAAAGGTCGTAACTTAAATTTTTGGCGAAAATGAGTTATTGTAATTTTTAGGACAATAAACATAAGTTTTATCATGTAGACAAACATCAAGTTTCAATTCGATTGTTTTTTGGGTGGAATAAGATTATGTTTTTGCCGTAACTTCAAAAAGCCAAGGGGAAACTATGGTAGAAGCCCGTAACGTCAGTTCCCTTTCGTTGTCACTCCGAGATACGTCGGATGACGACGAATGGGGTTTCGCTTAGAAATCCTATCATCTTCGAGTATATAAAACGAGCCAATGGCAAAGAAATGCCATGGGTCTGCGGAATTTGCATAGCGTAACTCCGCCCCACCCTGGGGGTATAAAGGAAGTGCGCTGGCAACATGCAGATATGTTTTCGCTTCGGAGCCAAGTTCAGTACTTCACTCCACAAGCCTTCTGAGTGTCATCTCAAATCTCTTCGAGACGAGCGGCTCTTCAGTGTGTTGGTGTGACGGCGTTTTCCAGCGAGATCGCATTTCCTGCTGCTGATTTGTGCAGTAATCTGCCGACAGTGAGTGTGTTTCTCCCTGGGCGCTTCAGCACTCTGCTGAGCTTTTCCACTCTCTAAAAGAGCTGCACGCGGAACGTCTTTTTCAAGACGGTTCGCCCGTGTATTTTCTATTTCCTGGATGTGTGTGCGTGATTCATCTGCCTAACGGTCGCGAGCGCTGTTTTGCGTGTGGGCTTAATCACGCTCGGCAGCGCTCGTTGATGAGTCATGTTTTCATTGCGGGAACATGACCATCGCGATGTTTATAGATCGAGACTCAATGATCTCCATGTGAGTAGAGTCCCCTCTGCCACACCTCAATTTATCTCTTCCTCGAGAAGGGATACTTTGGCTGGTGGCCAGGGTGATCTGAGGGTTCGGTGTGGCACAACAACCGACGAGTCAATTCCTCGGGCCACACCCCCCTCCACATCGCGAGCCGTGGAGCTTCCGTATGTGCCTGGTTTCTTTCGGGGACCCAGTGTTTCATTCGGGGCTCTGGCGGATGGTGTCATGCACTCACAGCATCACAAGGCGGGCTTGATCCCTCTGGAAATGAAGTTTCGACTGCGTTGCCTCCCACGGGAGTGCCATCGTTGCCGGGACCGATCCAGAGCTGTCAGCCATGCTTTCCCGGGCAGCTGAAAGCATCGGCTGGAGTGGCCCCGCCCTCCCCCCGAGCGCTGTAAGCTTCTCCCGGACGTGCATCAGGACGCCTGCGCTCCGCGAGAGTCCACGTGACTTTCGCGGCCCGCGGGTGTCCTCCGCCTTCGCTGCTTTCGATCGCACGGCGATCATGGGCTGTATGTTCCCTGTCACTATTGTGGCACGGTCATGCAGTGCTGTGTGTCGCCTGCGCCTTCGATGCAGTGCTGTCCCGGGAGTTCTGTCCGAACCGACCGCAGTGGAACGCTAGTCCTTCCCTGGCCAACCCTGGCAGAACGCGGAAACTCTAACCACGCCCCTATGCTGGGACGCTATGCCTCCCATGCCGGCCTGGTTGTTCCGCCACGCACACTGCTGACCTCGCTCAGGCGACATCAGTACCTGCGTGATCCTGGGTCAGGTGATGTCCACTAGTGTGGTCCAGACATGGGCTTAGCCAGGTTGATGTGGGGGTGTCTGAGAGTTCATATTCTAAGCTCCCCCATGTCCCGGGCTGGGCTCTTTGGCGGTGTGGCTTCGACCACCTGAAGTAGACTCGGGTCCTGCACCGATGGTCATCCATCCATGCGGTCTCCTTAGTCTGCTTCCCGCCAAGGCCCCCTCCGTGCGGCTGCTCCCCTCGGGTCTTCACCGGCCCTGAGCAGGAGCAAGTCGCAGGAGGGCGGCGCTGCCCGTCTCCGCCCCTTAGACTGCCACGCCAGCCTAAGCAGCACTCTTGAGACGGGCAGCCTGCTCGGCGGTGTGATTGAGGATTGCGCCCAACAGTCTTCGATCACTCTATAAGCAGGCTGAGGACCTTCTGCACCGACGGTCATCTGTCCGTGCGGTCTCCTTAGCCTGCTTCCCGCCGATACCGCCCCTCTGCGATTCCTCCCCTCGAGCCTTCACTGGCTCAGAGCACGAGGAGGTCGCAGGAGGGTAGCACCACCTGTCTCCGCCCTGTGCCCCGCTAACGCCAGGCCAAGCGGCGCTCCTGAGACGGGCTGCTCAGAGATGGCGTTAAGTTCTTCCCTGGAGACGGTAGCAGGGCCGCTCCTTCCCCCGGTGGAGGGCCGGGGGAGAATCCTTGGTTTTTAACCCGCTGCTCGTCCCACGACGAGCAGCACCCTAAGTTAAAGAAAGAACTCACTTCCCCATCTCTGAGCAAACAGAGTGCGCGGATGACAGTGCGCGTCGCTCACGAGCCTCGCCACTCTCGTCCCCCTCTGTCGCCAGTTCCCTGCCAGAGCACGCCCCAGTGGGACGCTGGTCCTCCCCTGGCCTCCTCTGGCAGGACGCGGCTAATGACCGTGCCCCCGCACCGGGCCGCTATGCCACCCACGCCTGGGCCGGTCATTCCGCCTCGCTGCACCACCGAGGGTACGTCTGTGGTCCGTATGACCCCCCTGGTACAGTTCCTGGAAGCCTGGTTAGAGCTTCCCAGGCTGTCCCGCTGGGTCGCGAGGACCATCAGGCTCGGCTACGCGATTCAGTTCGCGCGGTCTCCTCCCCGCTTCAGGGGAGTCCGCTTCACTATGGTCGGTGGCAATGCCCCGGTTATGAGAGCGGAGGTCGCTACCTTACTGGCGAAGGGTGCGATCGAGACTGTCCCTCCAGCCGAAATGAGGTCCGGCTTTTACAACCCCTACTTCATTGTACCGAAGAAATCCGGTGGGTTACGACCAATCCTCGACTTGCGCGTCTTGAACAGCTCCCTTCACAGGATGCCGTTCAAGATGCTCACGGCCAAACGCATTTTCGAGTGCATTCGGCCGCAGGATTGGTTTGCAGCGATCGACCTGAAGGACGCCTACTTCCATGTCTCCATTCTTCCTCGACACAGACCGTTTCTACGGTTTGCTTTCGAGGGGCAGGCATACCAGTACGCGGTTCTCCCTTTCGGGCTAGCCCTGTCTCCTCGCGTCTTCACGAAGGTCGTCGAGGCAGCCCTTGTTCCCCTTCGGGAACACGGGGTTCGCATCCTGAACTATCTCGACGACTGGCTGATCCTAGCTCACTCTCGAGACCAGGTTTGCGAACACAGGGACCTAGTGCTCCGGTACCTAGCTCGTTTGGGCCTTCGGGTCAACTGGGAGAAGAGCAAACTCTGCCCAGTGCAGAGGATCTCTTTTCTCGGTATGGAGATCGACTCGGTCGCCATGTGCGCGCAGCTTACGAGCGAGCGCGCGCAGTCACTGCTGACTTGCCTTCGTCAGTTCGAGGGCAAGAATGTGGTTCCACTGAAACTATTTCAGAGGCTCCTGGGGCATATGGCATCCGCAGCCGCAGTCACGCCGCTCGGGTTGCTTCATATGAGACCACTTCAGCTTTGGCTTCGCGATCGAGTCCCGAGGTGGGCATGGCACCACGGCACGCTCCGAGTACCAGTTACTCCGACCTGCCGTCAGACCTTCACCCCGTGGTCGAACCTCAGTTTTCTTCGGGCCGGAGTGCCCTTGGAACGAGTGTCCAGGCATGTTGTTGTATCAACAGATGCCTCCACCACGGGCTGGGGCGCCATGTGCAATGGACATGCTGCCGCGGGCTCCTGGACAGGACCCCAGCGCCTTTGGCATGTCAATTGCCTCGAGTTGTTGGCGGTACGTCTTGCTCTGCACCGCTTCCATGCGTTGCTCAGGGGTCAACACGTACTAGTCCGATCGGACAATACCGCGACTGTAGCGTACATCAACCGTCAAGGTGGTCTGCGCTCCCGCCGTATGTCACAACTCGCCCGCCACCTCCTCATATGGAGTCAGAAGCATCTGAGGTCGCTTCGAGCCATTTATATCCCGGGAGACCTGAACCAGGCGGCCGACGAGCTGTCTCGGCTTCGGCCTCTCGTTGGAGATTGGCGACTCCATCCCCAGACGGTTCAGCTGATTTGGGATCAGTTCGGGGACGCACAGGTAGACCTGTTTGCCTCCCACGACTCGTCCCACTGCGCCCTGTTTTATTCCCTGACCGAGGGCACCCTCGGCACGGATGCACTGGCGCACAGCTGGCCGCGGGGCCTCCGCAAGTATGTGTTTCCCCCAGTGAGCCTTCTTGCGCAGACCTTGCGCAAGATCAGGGAGGACGAGGAGCAGGTAATTTTGGTTGCCCCGTATTGGCCCAACCGCACCTGGTTCTCAGAACTAGTACTCCTCGCGACAGCACCTCCCTGGCCAATTCCTCTGAGGAAGGACCTGCTTTCTCAGGGACGGGGCACCTTATGGCACCCTCGTCCCGATCTTTGGAACCTCCACGTGTGGCTCCTGGACGGGACGAGGCAGGTTTGAGTACCCTACCACCAGCGGTGGTGGCTACCATCACTTCCGCTAGAGCATCGTCCACGAGACATGTCTATGCGTTGAAGTGGAACCTCTTCGTCAACTGGTGTTCTTCTAAAAATCTAGAACCCACGAAATGCCCCATCAGTGTTGTGCTTTCCTTCCTGCAAGAAGGGTTGGAGCGAAGGCTGTCTCCCTCCACCCTGAAAGTGTATGTTGCCGCCATTGCCGCACATCATGACGCAGTCGATGGTAAGTCCTTAGGAAAGCACGACCTGATCGTCAGGTTCCTGAGGGGAGCCAGGAGACTGAATCCAGGAGACTGACTCCTCGTCCTCCCCTCGTACCCTCTTGGGACCTCTCAGTGGTTTTAACTGCCCTGCAGAGTGCTCCATTTGAGCCTCTGCAATCAGTGGAGCTTAAGTTCCTGTCAATGAAGACAGCGCTCCTGGTTGCATTGGCCTCCATCAAGAGGGTAGGGGACCTGCAGGCATTTTCGGTTGACGAAGCGTGCCTGGAATTCGGACCGGCTAACTCTCACGTGATCCTGAGACCCCGGCCTGGATATGTGCCCAAGGTTCCCACCACACCCTTTCGAGACCAGGTGGTGAACCTGCAAGCGCTGCCTTTGGAGGAGGCAGACCCAGCCTTGGCACTGCTCTGTCCAGTACGCGCACTCCGTGCTTACGTTGACAGGACGCAGTGTTTCAGGACCTCAGACCAGCTCTTTGTCTGTCATGGTGGGAAGCTGAAGGGAAAGGCTCTCTCCAAGCAAAGGTTGTCTCACTGGATAGTGGACGCCATTGCTTTGGCATACCAGCAGCAAGGTCGATCGTGCCCCCTTGGTGTGACGGCCCACTCCACCCGGAGTGTGGCATCCTCTTGGGCTCTAGCGCATGGCGCCTCGCTAACAGACATCTGCAGAGCTGCAGGCTGGGCGACACCTAACACATTCGCGAGATTCTATAATCTCCGAGTGGAGCCAGTTTCTTCTCATGTACTCGCTTCAACTAGCCGGTAAGAAATTCTGCTCAGGTGTCTTCACTTGCTCGCCTTTCCTCTCCACGGACGGGATACGTGCGATATTCTCCTCAGGTGAGCCTAATAAGCCCTGAGTCTCCTCCAGCACTGACGACGTCAACGCCAGAGTTATGCCACCGGCAGCTTTCGCGCTTGGCTAGGTGCCTCCATGTGCATGGTTCCCCCTCTGGGTGACCCCCACATGTGTATTCCACTGTAAGCCTCTTTGAGCATGTGTCTTTCCCTTGGCAAGCCACCTTGCCACCCCTGGGGTTGAAATATTCCACCTGCGGCTGGACACCTCAGTGTTACTCCGTATGCAGCCCTTCGGGGTCATATGTGTATTCTAAGTCCCCCCTTCGGGTTGGGCATGATTGCATATTTCCACTGGATATGCTTCCCAGTGTACCTTGGTATTCCTGTGTTAAGTAGGACTCCTTCGTCCGTGCTAGTCTCACGACAGGGAGCTCAGACTTACGCAGGGCACTGGAAGACAGTCGAGAGGTGGCGTGATTACACTGGGAACCCCATTCGTCGTCATCCGACGTAACTCGGAGTGACAACGAAAGGGAACGTCTCGGTTACGGATGTAACCCTCGTTCCCTGAGTAGGGAACGGAGACGTTATGTCTCCCTGCCACTTCCGCTGTACCGCTGGAAACGCCTGAGTTCAGTCTCGGCTCCTCAGCGAAGACATATCTGCATGTTGCCAGCGCACTTCCTTTATACCCCCAGGGTGGGGCGGAGTTACGCTATGCAAATTCCGCAGACCCATGGCATTTCTTTGCCATTGGCTCGTTTTATATACTCGAAGATGATAGGATTTCTAAGCGAAACCCCATTCGTCGTCATCCGACGTAACGGCTTTATGCCTTCGTTTCTCGCTGCTCCTGAACACTCGAATGAAGTTACGGGTGCGCTGCCGTGAAGTTACGGCACTCTGCCTTCTAACCGACCATCAAAGTATTGCCGCGCTGGAGTTACGGGGTTATGATGTAGCAATTAAATCACCTCAGACACACACGTACATTTTTCACAGTGATTGCTTTTGTTAGGTTTGAAGAATGGCATACTCTCGGGGGAAAATGATGGTGGAGATGGCTTTGAATCTTTAACATCCAATAATAGCTAGCGGTAGCCTTAAGCTAGCGATACTTCTTCACAAACTAGACACAAACACTTTTCGAGCCATAATCAACAATTTATCCAGTAACAAGCGCTGAATAGAGCAGGCTTGTATGATATCTTAATTCACAGCCCGTAATACAAAGCTACATGTACAACTGAAATAAACTATGCTTCATAGCTAGCTCTCGCCTGCCAATGACAGTCCACTGACTGAAAACTACGCGAGTTGGTTGGTTGGAGCCGCAACGACACACCCATTATACACCAGCAACAGGAATAATTTAGAGCCTACCTTTTGTTGAACCTTGGTTAAAATCCATGTCAAACAACCGACGAGAAGGCAAATCCATTAGGCTACATCCACCACGAGTTTTTAAAACTTGCTACCGGCTCTAAAACTGAAGTGTGTGTGTGTGTGTGTGTGTGTGCGCGTGCGTGCGTGCGTGAGAAAGAGAGAGGCGCGGACGCGATCCCACTGTTCGACACACACACACACACACACACACACACTTCAGTTTTTTCAAAAAAAAAAAACATTAAATGTTCCATATCTTTTATACTTTAGTGATGTTAATCAACTTTGTTTTATGAAATTCATGTTAATACCATTCATAGCCTACTTTTCCAACTATTCTCACTACTTTAACTTCTTGTTGATACATGTAAAGCCATTTTTATCATAGTGAGTCCAATTTTAATATTGCTTACATTTTAAGCATAACATTGGCTATAAAATAGAAGTTAAGGTCTTTTGCCTTGGTATGACCGATTGTCATTTTGTGGGCAATGCTAAGGCAGAATACAGTAACTTCCGAAAAAGGGTCAAAGGTCAAATTTGAGTTCAACATTTTTTTGTAGATGGGTTAATAAAGGTATACACTACAACATGTGAAAATTACAATATTATACCTATAACTCAATTGCCAGGACATTAAGATAACTTTAAAGTCATTTTTCTCAGTTTCACACTCTGGTGAGTTAAGGTCTTTTGCCTTAGTAGGGCAGATTATTGGTCCTTCGAGCCGGAGCCAGGTTGTTACCATGGTAACCCCAGAGTCTGAACTGTCAAAGTCTGCCCCTGCCTCATCCTGACATCCACGCAGAGCAATTCAGAGGCCTGTCTACCTAGATGACTATGTGGTCGACTATGAGGGGAACCCATCAGGGCAGGCTGTTAGACCTAAAGAGAAGGCAATGGTGACTTCAACCCCCATCTCTCAACACCCAATGCTGAAAAGCTGGTTCAACAGAGGACATTATGCTGCAAATAATGTAAATTACCAAGCAACAGAGCAAGACTGCTAGTTGTAAAATATAACTCTTGGAGAAAGTCGTGCTACACAGAACTCCTCAAGCATCCACCCACTCCTCACAAGCACCATCCCGGCATCAGACACTTAGGACCCAGATTCTTACATCAATGGAGAAAGGACAGCTGATATCCGATGCTAGCCCTGATGATGTCAGCTCAGATCGTCATTATTGACCACAGCCTGCCAAACCCCAACCCCCTTTTTTTGAGAAGCTTTCACAAGTACTGAGGAAAACCCAAATCAGAGACACTCATTTCCAGTCACCACCTCCTGTGAGCAGAGAGACTGCCCTGTCGGCACACCATTATGCCTCACTATGCGGCAGTCCCCCGTCAAACCAACCAGAACCCAACTAGTGCACAATAGAGAAGAGCCCTGAATTAAACATTTGCCTCCTCTCCCTGAACCAAGCCAAACCGCCCAGCTTCTTTTCAATCAAGTATCCCCCCTGGAGACTTTTACAGCACACAGTCAGTTTGTTTCAGAGACTGAGCCAATGCCAATAACTGTGTACCCAGTTACACATCTCAGCTTAGGAATGAGGCTGTACCCTACACCCCCCATCCCTCATCATACTGGCTTCCAACAGTAGAAGGACTCTGTCCTTAAAGAGGACAGAGTCCAGTATGTGGAACTTAGGATCGCTCTGGACAACCTGCTCCACTCAGCATTATAAGTACTCCATCCTTCTTAAGCATGTGAAGGTGCCTAATGCTCACAGACTGGTGTTAGCACATGCAGAGTCAGTCATGCCTTACACTAATGCCCTGCAAGCCCTTGACAGAAGGTATGGTCGACCTTACCAGTTCGTACTGATAGAAATAGAGACTTTGGAGAGCCATGCTCAAAGCCCTAAACGGGGATGGGACTGAAGAACTGCACAGTGGGTCAAATGTGAAACGCCTTCTGAATCATCTTCCTCATTCACAACAAACCCAATTCAGGATGCATCACCTCAAGAGAAATCCAGATAAGACTAAGTTCATAAGACTAAGACTACTCCCTCCTCGAGTTTGCAGATTGGCTGCATCTGTATGAAATTTGAACCAGCTGACGAGACAAGAGCCACACAGCGAGATCAAAGGGCAGCAATTCAGGGACAAAGAAAACAAACCACCATACTGCATGGCGTGTAACTAAGACAAGTCTTAGAACCACTAACCAAACCTAAGGCAGTTCATCCAAAAAGCACCTACCAAGCTCAAAGCCATCTGTCCACACTGCAGTACAGAACATTACCTCAGCCAGTGTACCGCATGGTACTGCTGGAAATGTGCATGTTCCCACATGGCCAAAGACTGTGACCTGAAGAGGACTTTGCACCTTTGCCAAACTAAACACCTCTCCATACTCCACGACATCAACCAAAGGAAAGGTGAGGTTACCAGTGAAAGTAATAGCCTATACAACTCCACCACAAAAACTCTTGACCAACATCGTTGCAAAGGGAAAGTGTTCCTGAAAAGTTGTTAAGGTTACCATCCATCACCAGCACAAAGCTTTGGACACATTTGCTGTACTCAATGATGGCTCAGAGTGCACCATTTCGATCACCACAGCTGCACAACACCTCGGTTTAAAGGGCAGACCAGAGCAACTGAATTTACGGACGGTGCATCAAGACATCAGGTCACTGCATGGCCCTTGCGTGAACTTCAGCTTATCCAACCCAAGTAACCCCAGGAAAAGGTTCAACATTCAGGGGGCTTTTACAGCAGATCAGTTTGGACCAGCAGAATACACCTACCCAGTGAATACCCTGCATGGAAGGTACAGACACCTCAGAGGGATACCAATACATCTCTTGTCAAAGCTTGTCCCCTAATGCTTATTGATTCAGATCACACTGAGCTCATCACCCCAATTGAACCAGTGCGATTGGGTCCACCTGGGGGTCCAGCCACTGTCAGAACTCGTCTTGGGTGGACCTTGCAAGGCCCCTCCAAACATCTGCAGGATCAACTTTCAGTCTCACAGTGTCTGTTCTCGTCTAACTGCTTCCCATCTGCAGAACTGTTTCGTCAAGTTGAAAGGTTATGGCAGATGGACATCCTGCCTTATCGCAGTGACAAGATGGTGATAAGGTCACAAGACCAAGAAGCACTGAACATGCTGGAGACACAGACACGGTGCGAGTGAAAGTGCATGGAGTTGAACGATATGCCACCCCACTTTTGAGAGTTAAAACCATGCCTCTGTTACATGCTCCAAAGGATGCTGTGATGGGCCACCTCCGTAACACTGAATGTCAGTTAGCTAACGACCTGCCATTAGCTAACAAGTACCATGAAGAGATCCAAAAACTGAAGAAAGCCGGTTACACCACTAAACCTCAAAAAGCAGCCCTGTGTACAGAATCATGGTTTCTGCCCCACCATGTTGTGACCTAGCCTAGAAATCTAGACGCACCCTAGCGGCAGCAAAATGTATTTTGCAGCCAGGGTAGTCTAGCAACTCTCCGTTGACTTTCGGAGCTGTAAAAACCTAAATTGGGTCAGGCCAATCACATCGCGTAGGCGGGGCGGGCTTAACATAATGACGACAGAGTTGCGACGGTTCCCTGCTACTTGAAAACAAAGAAATCGGCTTTCAAATCGGCTTTGGCCGCCACTCTGGAGGACTTGGAATTAAGTTTTTCTTTGAGAAAAGAGCAAAGAACGGCACTTAAGTCATTCTTAAAAAGGAAGATGTGTTCGTAGTTTTGCCGGCCAGATTCAAAAGTTGAATCTATCAACTAACATTAGCTCCGCTGTTGGGAAAACGCTCTGGTTGGTTGAAGCGTTGTCCTATTGCGTGCAGAGTGAATATGAAAGACAGCCGTTTATCCCACCCCTCGGATTGAGCCGTGTCTATGGTGAGTTGCCAGACCTAACATCTTAATGTAGGTCTGGCTTGCCAGGCTAGTTGTGACCCACAATGGGATGGTGTTCAATTGCACGTACACCTACAATGGGGAAAATCTAAACAAGCAGCTGTTACCTGGACAGCTGTTCAGCTGGACAGTTTCAATATACTGATAATATAATTTTGAATAAGAAAAATGTAAATGATATTAGTGATGTAGTTCTCGAGTCCGGTCTCGAGACCGATTTCTGCTTTCTCGGACTCGTCTCGGACTTGTTCCTTCAAAGACTCGGTCTTGACTAGGTCTCGACCCTTCAAAGACTCGGTCTTGACTCGGAGTCAGCATAGGCGGTCTCGTCCCCATCACTAGTCCACTAGAATACATACCACTAGAAAATTTTAATTTGCTCTGCATGTCCTAACTATGATTAAAAAAGTCAGGGTGGGCTTAACATGTTGATGACAGAGCAGCACTGTTGAAGCAGTTTAGAAAAATAGGCAGAAGATGATGCATGTGGTAGGGATTTTTTTAATGATAGTAAAAGCATAGTCCATATTAAGACGTTAAGACTGCTCCTCTAAACAATTCCCAGTCTAGCTTAGTCTGTAGGCCTAACTGTTGATTATTAACTGGGGTGATATTAAATCATGAATATGAAAACTGACATGTTTTTATGGTCTTGGTCTCGACTCCTAAAGACTCGGTCTCGACTCGGACTTGCTTCCTCAAAGACTCGGTCTTGACTCGGACTCGACTGAGTTTGAAAACCAACGGACTCGGTCTCGACTCAGACTCGACCCTTCAAAGACTCGGTCTCGACTCGGACTCGACCCTTCAAAGACTCTGTCTTGACTCTGTCTTGACTCGGACTCGGCATAGGCTGTCTCATCACCATCACTAAATGAAACAAATAGAAGGATTTATTATGGAGGTCTCAAGAATTTTTGACTCAGCTGTATTAATATATCTAGTTAGTTTTATCATGTGTGAATAAACAGAATATATTTTTTCTTAATACACCTACAGTTTGGCCCAGAAAAAAAAAAAAAATCCACACATCACTATTATTTTATAACTTGAGAATTTAGAAATTCTTATTACACATTGCAATTTTTATGTGTTTATTAGACTTCGCTGGACCTGAATTTAAATATAACACAAGCACAAATATTTCCAAATGACCCTGTGGTTATGGGATCTTTTGAAAGCATAGTTGTTATAGTTGCTCACTTTTCAGAATGCACTGATGCATGTAACATAAAGCTTCACCTAAAGGCCTTTTCTGATTGGTTGGTTAGTACTGGTCATGATGACACAAGGCGGATTAACGTCTGCAAGAGAAAGAAAAGGAGAGAGAGAAAGAAGGGGTGAGTGAAGAGAAGGTTTAAGAGCAGCATTCTAGTTGGTGAGCAGCAGTGTGTATAACTGCCAGTCAATCATCTTGTGTGGAAGCCATCTTTCATTTTTGCCTCTATCAGTCACTCTTAAATCCCCCTTATTCCTTTTTTGTTCTGCTGTTTTTCTCTTATAAATCCCAGTGTACTAAAGCTTCTAACATGTGTTGCTATTTTTCTCTTGCTTAATTTGCATTTTTTTTTTTTTTCATCAGTATGCAATTCGCTAATCACAATTTGCCATTTATAATTACCTCTGATGTCAAGTCTCATATTTAATTAATTTCAAAACATGCATGTTGTAGTTTGGGCTAATGCAAATTCTCACATTCAGCATCCAGTTGTGACAGGTTTGCTCTGAGCAATGCTGCTGTCTCCTACCTTTAGAGTGGTCAACAATAGAGTGCATGCATTTTCTCC
Organism: Squalius cephalus; assembly: GCF_949319135.1. NCBI lineage: Eukaryota > Metazoa > Chordata > Actinopteri > Cypriniformes > Leuciscidae > Squalius > Squalius cephalus. The sequence goes on from NC_137127.1 coordinate 19,301,540, forward strand.
AGATGGATATATATATTAAATGATATATTATAAACATTTAAAGACAGACCTGTTGTGAGCTCACATGTTGATCAATGGTATATGATTTTGTTGAAGCAATCAGTTTTCATTATTTTAACTTTTTTTCTTATCGTGTTTAACAGCAGCATTCCTGGTAAAAACTGCATTACCCATGATGCTGTGAAAAAGATATCAACTACTTTAAATTATTATTATTTTTTATTTCTCCATAGTATTCAATTTGATTATGTCATTAGCAACGTTTCATGGATTTGTAATTCTTTGTAAGTTTGTAATGTTGTGTTTCACCTCATAGCTGGTTGGTTTTATTCATGGCTTATAATGGTTTAAAAATCTCTATGGAAAAAAAATATTGGAACCAACACCATGGAAAAAGTGGTGCAATCTGTTTCAATCTATAGTCTATTGCAACAAGTAAAAATCAAGATATTTATATACAATAACGACATCCACGTCATTCACAATGCAGAATGAAAGAAATGTATTATTATCATTGAAATATCTTTATATCATTAAAGGGATAGTTCACCCAAATATAAAAATTCTCTAATTAATTACTCTCTTAATTACCCTAATGTCATTTCAAGACTTCCATTCATCTTCAGCACACAAATGAAGATATTTTTGATGAAATCTGAGAGCTTTCTGTCCTTCTATAGATAGCTGACAACTGACACTTTGACACTTCAAAAAGTTCATACAGAGATCGTAAAACTAATCCATATGAATTGAGTGGTTTAGTCCAAAATTTTCTGAAGAGACACAATCGCTTTATATGATGAACAGATTGAATTTAGGCTTTAATTCACATATAAACATTCATCAACTCCAACATCATGTGGTAACTAAACGGAAGCTCAAGCATTTTCCTTTGACGTGCGAGAACCATTGAGGCACATTCTCGTGTGTTACGCAGCACGTTTGAGCTTCTGCGAGAACCAATGAGGTTTGTACTCATGTGTTACACAGCACGTTTGAGCTTCCACAAAATAAACAGGTTTGTTCTTGTGTGTCAAGCAGGTTCAGTTGAGCTTTTGTTGATGTCTGCAGCTGATCAATGTTTAAATGTGAATAAAAGCCTAAATTGAATCTGTTCATCATATACAGTAAAGTGACCAAGTCTCTTCAGAAAATTTGGACTAAACCGCTGAATTGAAATGGATTAGTTTTACGATCTCTTTATGAACTTATTGAAGCTTCAAAGTGGTAGTTGCATAGCTGTCAATGGAGAGTACAGAAAGCTCTCAGATTTAAAAAAAGATCTTCATTTGTGTTCTGAAGTATTCCGATAATTAATGACAGAATTTTCATTTTTGGGTGAATTATCCCTTTAAATAATAAATGTTCAAGGTGGCCTTAAACAACATTTCTCTTATGTGCTTCTGTCATAGTTCATCAGCCACTCTGGAATCTCTCCATCAAAAAATATGCCAATGTCAATCACACACAAACTCGTCTTCCATCACTAAAGTACAGTAGTCCAGTCTTAAATGCAGCAGCCATTATTCACAGTGACAGTAAAATGACTTGACATTGGAAAGGCTATTTAAAGTATTGCACTTTGATGAAAGTGACGTGTTTATTCCTCTACATATGTTGGATCTCTACAAGACTTAAGACCGTTTGTGTCAGCATTTTTTTATTTCAAAGAAATGTTGACACACCAGTTAATTTTATAACTTTTCACCCAGCTACAGTCATGGTCAACATATTTAATAGATCCGCTGATCTGAGGCAGGTGTCATGTTATGCTTCAGCTCCCTTTGATGTATCAGGTCACGGATGCACATGAATCTTTGGACAAGCAGCACCCAAAAACAACACCGGGAGCATGAGGCAGTTGGTGGAGCCATGTTTCACAGTGGCAGAAAGCCCGGGCACAGTCTGCGCCACCACTGTGAGCATGCCACGCTTGTGCCAAAGAGACATGAAAGACCACCAGGATTACTAGAACACAGGGTAAATCCCCCTGTACACAATAAAACCCCAGTAAAACTCATTTCCACCACAGAAATAAGTGCATTCCACTCAGATATGCAACTATGAAAATTCACCCAGCATAGTGTGATCAATTTAATTTTTGCTCATATGTTCGGTTAGGGGTTTGTTAACCTTAAGTATTAACCTTCAGCACAAAACACTCTAGAAAATGAATAGCAATGAGCTAAAAACACACAAAACATCTTAACCGTATAGCAATGTCATCACACTAGCATTATGCCTGCAAGCACCCCTCACAATTTATTTTTGTGGGGCCTTAATAGGGCCTTAACTCAACCTGCTTGCAATCACATCTTATCTATAGGGCACAGCTGATTGGTTCCTATCAGTAGAGCGGGAAGGGGGGTGCTGCGGGGGCTGCAGCCCCCTTGTCACAGCATCAGCACCCCCAAGTGGGGGGCTGTGGACTAACATAATATTGTACTTTAAAAACGTGAAATAAAAATAACTAAATGGACAGCGTTAACTAACTCTCTTATGTCTAATGTAGTGAGTGTTCAAGCTACGGAGAAAATGAAATAAAGTTTGAATTTGTCATGCTTTGTTCCGATCAGAGCACGTGAGTGGAGAGCGCATTTCTGAATATTCCGCTCCGCTCGCTCATTCCGCACAGGGTCGCTCACTCAACCCAGAATGGCCTGCTGGTTCGAAAATATGTGGAATAATAAGGGCTGCCTCCGACTAAAGTTTTTTTCTAGTCGACTAGTAGTTGTTCATTTAAGCCAGGGGTGCCCAATCCTACTCCTGCCAATCGACTGTCCTGCACAATTCATCTTCAACCCTAATCAAACACACCTCCCATTAATTTTCAAGTGATCCTGAAGACGTTAATTGGTTGCTTCAAGTGTGTTTGATTAGGGTTGGAGATGAACTGTGCAGGACAGTCGATCGGCAGGAGCAGGATTGGGCACCCTGATTTAAGCCATTAGTGGACAAATCACCCCTTTATATTAATTTTATACAGGATAATGAGCGTGTACATAATATAGCCGCATTCAAGCGCACGACCGCATGCATAAAAGTATGAATGTGTCAAAAATAGCAAGGAGACATTTAATTGTTTAAACTGGTGTTTTCTGTGTCGCTGCAAAGATGAAGTCGCCATGAACGCAAGAGAGAAATACATGTGAAATGCACATTTCATATGGATTACATAATCAGAGAGTAGCCTATTTCTTTTCGTTTTGAATAGTTTCGTTTAAAAGTAGACATTTCAAGCTTTCTATAATAGATAGCCTATATTTCTCAAATCTGTGAGTGTGAGGCACAAGCTGAGTTTCGGCGCCCTCAGTTCACGTGCAATGCAAGTGATTACATTGTCTGCTATAGATTTGCTATGGCCTAAAAAAAAAATTTGTTTGGTTCCGGTTTCCGACCGACCCTGTCAATTTATGTGCGACCCAAATTTATTTTATGAGACTGGGGAAGAACGGTCTTTCACACATCGTTAATTAAATTACAGTTTCCTTTAAATGCTGTTTTACACTTACAGTAAGTAATCCGTTAAAAACCATTAAGTATTGCATCAAAACCCTTTAACTGTCAACAATATATCGCGGAACAGAGAGGGCACTGACAACATGCTGACAGACAGGACATAGTTAACATTACCAGCTTACTTTTAATATGAAACAAAGTCTCATTTGGTTATTTCACCTTTCAAATGTGGTCATTTTTTAAAGAAATGTAAACAATAAATACCGTTTTGTGGCTCTTGAATGTGTCGAACAGATCGCTGTAAGTTAGATCATCAGTTAAAACTAACTGATCGTCTCTTGCTTCTAGTTAATTTATAGCATCAAAATCAAATAAACCACATAAATGAACATAACAAAGAATGTTGTTTGACTACAAAAATATGTCTGTACACTCCGTTTTTCAAGTTCAAATCCTCCATGTTAATCTACTATGAGATCGCCTGTCAAACTCCCGCGAAGGCTTTTTGTGTGTGTGTGTGCGTTTTGCGTGTCTATGGCAACAACAGACTTTAAACGGGAATACAGAATCACTGTCGTAAAAGTTTGATTCGCCCGCGTAAATTAGTAATATCAAATACAGTAGCGTAACTTTAGCCTAGTCCATATCAACATATTATTCTTTCTTTTGCAATGATGGACATGTGTAACGTGATAATTATTTGCCCATGCAACACTAGCATGTCAACCAAAATTGTAAAATTGGGTTTAAAAACATTTGAAACCGTGCTTCAAGAAGTCAAAAAATGCTCTTGTAGATTCGTATCAGCTGCCGGCAAAGTCGACAGAGCTGAGAAATGGACAGACCTAGCAAGCGATGTGGTGTCGACACCAACTCACCAGCTTGGTTCGGTTGTCAGTGGTGTGACGTGTGTGTGTGTGTAAAACTGCCACTGGAGGAAAAAAATATTTTTTTTTTTTTTTTTTTTTTTTTTTAAATAAAAAAAAATAAATAAAAAAAAATCCCTACCGACCCATGACCTCAACTGACAACCAACCGGAACCAAACTTTTTTTTTTTTTAGGCCTATATATGCTATATATAAATACAGGCAATTGGTTGATAAAACATTGATCAAAATTAAGATACAATTTATACAAAATGAAAATCTTTTAAAAATAGTCTTTCTACAAAACAAAACTCAATGAAGTGGTCAAAATCATGTCTTACCACTCCATGTCTACAGTCATATTGCGCATCTCATGATGTATCTTTATCTTTCTCATGCTGCATATGCTCACTTTCATAATCAACATTGATTAAATTAAAAAATGACATTAGCCTATAATATTTAAACATAAATATGAAACTAAATGTTTTCTTTAATGGCTACAACACATATACAGTACAGAGAAATTTCATGTCTTGTCGTCAGCCACAACATAATGGCGTCACATATTTTCCAACCCAGCCATCAGCCCCCAGCCCCCAGCCCCCCTCGCATGAAACAGCTTCCAGCGCGCCTGGTTCCTACTGTATCAGTAGCCAATGATCTCGCGTGCTCAGCCTTAAATTACTTGGGCTGAATCCAAACTTGCCCCCTAAACCCTCATTCACTATTGCCTACGTTAGTCCACTAATACTGTTCACTTGAAGGAGTGAATGAAAACGAGTGAGCGAATTCGGACAGCCGTTGAACGTACATCTGCTGTACATTTGTTATTGCGGTGCAATGTGGGATTGAATGAGTGCACTCAATAACGTCCACTATGATTTCGGACACCACTACAAATGGATGTCCCTTCAAATAGTGCCCTATTTGAGAGTATAGCGGGCGATTTCTGATTCAGCCCTGGTAAGCATTCGCCGTAGCAGTGCAGTGCGCTTTCAGAAATCCACTTAAATTCAACAATGTCTAAGATAAGTGAACAGTCTTTCTTATGCTATATCACTATGCATTTTTGCGTGGTCTGCTTTATCAATTCCTTATTAAGTAACCATAAACAATGTTTAATTATTGTATGTTATTATGTTAACAGTCCTGTTTTAATGCTTAAATTGTGAATTACTAAGCAAATTAGCAGCTAGCGAAAATGCAATTATCATTTATGCAGCAGCAAGCAGACAATGTAGTTGCCATGAGGATACAGAGACAAAGCTTTGCTGAACTGAAGTAAAAAGGTTTTTCCCTTTTGTATCTGCATATCAAATGGAGCTACAGCAATTCCTGGTATTTTTGAACAGCAGCTGCAGCATGTATGACAAATTCAGATTGCAATGTTAGCAAATATCAACAGCAAAAGAACGCTAGCAGACGTAGACACTTCTTGCTAAATTGAGTTGAGATGAGTTGTGCTGGCAATGTATACATTCTCATGATTTAAAATGCAAACAATGATTTCATCTTATTTACATACGAAGTACGCGAGCAGCTGTATTTCCGGCAGAATTATATATGGGTATTCACGTCTAAACATAAACCTTTTTTTTTAATCTACAAAATGATTTCTTTATTTGTTTTAAGAAGGGTATTTACAGTCTTGCATTCATTGTAGGAGTAAAATACAAGCATTTAGCGCCAGCGGCACAGGCAGATTTAGTCCGCCGAGACCAAGCATATGCCTCATTTCTCATATTCAAAACTAAAGGGCCAGTTACACGTAGCTAGCATACATATGATTGGAGCCCGATCTCATGAAAGTGCGTATCTATAGCACGAATGATATTTCTCGTATCATTTATACGCCAAAACGAGTTTTTGCGTACATATGATACGCAGTTTTCGCGTGCATATGATACGCACTTTATGGCGTGTAATATGCATGCCCTCCTCACCCCTAATCCTACCCAAGGGGTTTACAGTGTGTATAATTTGAACGCAAAAACTCGTTTTGGTGTATAAATGATACGAGAAATATCATTTGTGCTAATAGATACACACTTTCATGAGATTGTGTTGTATGATTCCTATGGCTCTTCGGAGCAGCAGCAGTTCATACTGTATGTTTTGGCAATCGATCTGCAGCAGCAGCAATAATCAACAGCAGCAGCAGAGTAGCAGATCTATTCCGCCAAGATCAAACATATCAACATTGTCATAACCATTACTATGCCAAACACTCTGAGAATTGTCATTTCTGTTAATATTTCTGTTCATTTTTTTTTTTTTTTTTTTTTTTTAAGTAAGTATTTTATGCTCACCAAGGCTGCATTTGTAAGTTCAAAAATGCAGTACAAATAGTAATATTTAAAAATATATATATATATATAACCAACGGAACCCCCATTCGGATGTTGGTTAATAAGTTTTTATGAAATGTAAGAAACATTTATACATGAGGTGTTGTAATTAGTAGTAGTTTGTTTATTTGATTGTTCATTGTTCATTGTTTTTTTTTTTTTTTTTTTTTTTTTTTGATTGGTTGGAACCATTCGTTATTGATGTTTGTCAAAATAAAAGGTGTTCTAATGAATATATTACATGTTCCCTTTCGTTGTCACTCCGAGTTACGTCGGATGACGACGAATGGGGTTCCCATTGTAATCACGCCACCTCTCGACTGTCTTCCAGTGCCCTGCGTAAGTCTGAGCTCCCTGTCGTGAGACTAGCACGGACGAAGGAGTCCTACTTAACACAGGAATACCAAGGTACACTGGGAAGCATATCCAGTGGAAATATGCAATCATGCCCAACCCGAAGGGGGGGACTTAGAATACACATATGACCCCGAAGGGCTGCATACGGAGTAACACTGGGGTGTCCAACCGCAGGTGGAATATTTCAACCCCAGGGGTGGCAAGGTGGCTTGCCAAGGGAAAGACACATGCTCAAAGAGACTTACAGTGGAATACACATGTGGGGGTCACCCGGAGGGGAACCATGCACATGGAGGCACCTAGCCAAGCGCGAAAGCTGCCGGTGGCATAACTCTGGCATTGACGTCGTCAGTGCTGGAGGAGACTCAGGGCTTATTAGGCTCACCTGAGGAGAATATCGCACGTATCCCGTCCGTGGAGAGGAATGGCGAGCAAGCGAAGACACCTGAGCAGAATCTCTTACCGGCTAGTTGAAGCGAGTACATGAGAAGAAACTGGCTCCACTCGGAGATTATAGAATCTCGCGAATGTGTTAGGTGTCGCCCAGCCTGCAGCTCTGCAGATGTCTGTTAGCGAGGCGCCATGCGCTAGAGCCCAAGAGGAAGCCACACTCCGGGTGGAGTGGGCCGTCACACCAAGGGGGCATGGTCGACCTTGCTGCTGGTAAGCCAAAGCAATGGCGTCCACTATCCAGTGAGACAACCTTTGCTTGGAGAGAGCCTTTCCCTTCAGCCTCCCACCATGACAGACAAAGAGCTGGTCTGAGGTCCTGAAACACTGCGTCCTGTCAACGTAAGCACGGAGTGCGCGTACTGGACAGAGCAGTGCCAAGGCTGGGTCTGCCTCCTCCAAAGGCAGCGCTTGCAGGTTCACCACCTGGTCTCGAAAGGGTGTGGTGGGAACCTTGGGCACATATCCAGGCCGGGGTCTCAGGATCACGTGAGAGTTAGCCGGTCCGAATTCCAGGCACGCTTCGTCAACCGAAAATGCCTGCAGGTCCCCTACCCTCTTGATGGAGGCCAATGCAACCAGGAGCGCTGTCTTCATTGACAGGAACTTAAGCTCCACTGATTGCAGAGGCTCAAAGGGAGCACTCTGCAGGGCAGTTAAAACCACTGAGAGGTCCCAAGAGGGTACGAGGGGAGGCCGAGGAGGATTCAGTCTCCTGGCTCCCCTCAGGAACCTGACGATCAGGTCGTGCTTTCCTAAGGACTTACCATCAACTGTGTCGTGATGTGCGGCAATGGCGGCAACATACACTTTCAGGGTGGAGGGAGACAGCCTTCACTCCAACCCTTCTTGCAGGAAGGAAAGCACGACACTGATGGGGCATTTCGTGGGTTCTAGATTTTTAGAAGAATGGGGCATTTCGTGGGTTCTAGATTTTTAGAAGAATGGGGCATTTCGTGGGTTCTAGATTTTTAGAAGAACACCAGTTGACGAAGAGGTTCCACTTCAACGCATAGACATGTCTCGTGGACGATGCTCTAGCGGAAGTGATGGTAGCCACCACCGCTGGTGGTAGGGTACTCAAACCTGCCTCATCCCGTCCAGGAGCCACACGTGGAGGTTCCAAAGATCGGGACGAGGGTGCCATAAGGTGCCCCGTCCCTGAGAAAGCAGGTCCTTCCTCAGAGGAATTGGCCAGGGAGGTGCTGTCGCGAGGAGTACTAGTTCTGAGAACCAGGTGCGGTTGGGCCAATACGGGGCAACCAAAATAACCTGCTCCTCGTCCTCCCTGATCTTGCGCAAGGTCTGCGCAAGAAGGCTCACTGGGGGAAACACATACTTGCGGAGGCCCCGCGGCCAGCTGTGTGCCAGTGCATCCGTGCCAAGCGTGCCCTCGGACAGGGAATAAAACAGGGCGCAATGGGACGAGTCGTGGGAGGCAAACAGGTCTACCTGTGCGTCCCCGAACTGATCCCAAATCAGCTGAACCGTCTGGGGATGGAGTCGCCAATCTCCAGCGAGAGGCCGAAGCCGAGACAGCTCGTCGGCCGCCTGGTTCAGGTCTCCCGGGATATAAATGGCACGAAGCGACCTCAGATGCTTCTGACTCCAGATGAGGAGGTGGCGGGCGAGTTGTGACATACGGCGGGAGCGCAGACCACCTTGACGGTTGATGTACGCTACAGTCGCGGTATTGTCCGATCGGACTAGTACGTGTTGACCCCTGAGCAACGCATGGAAGCGGTGCAGGGCAAGACGTACAGCCAACAACTCGAGGCAATTGACATGCCAAAGGCGCTGGGGTCCTGTCCAGGAGCCCGCGGCCGCATGTCCATTGCACATGGCGCCCCAACCCGTGGTGGAGGCATCAGTTGATACAACAACATGCCTGGACACTCGTTCCAAGGGCACTCCGGCCCGAAGAAAACTGAGGTTCGACCACGGGGTGAAGGTCTGACGGCAGGCCGGAGTCATTGGGACTCGGAACGTGCCGTGATGCCATGCCCACCTCGGGACTCGATCGCGAAGCCAAAGCTGAAGTGGTCTCATATGAAGCAACCCGAGCGGCGTGACTACAGCTGCAGATGCCATATGCCCCAGGAGCCTCTGAAATAGTTTCAGTGGAACCACACTCTTGCCCTCGAACTGACGAAGGCAAGTCAGCAGTGACTGCGCACGCTCGCTCGTAAGCTGCGCGCACATGGCGACCGAGTCGATCTCCATACCGAGAAAAGAGATCCTCTGCACTGGGCAGAGTTTGCTCTTCTCCCAGTTGACCCGAAGGCCCAAACAAGCTAGGTGCCGGAGCACTAGGTCCCTGTGTTCGCAAACCTGGTCTCGAGAGTGAGCTAGGATCAGCCAGTCGTCGAGATAGTTCAGGATGCGAACCCCGTGTTCCCGAAGGGGAACAAGGGCTGCCTCGACGACCTTCGTGAAGACGCGAGGAGACAGGGCTAGCCCGAAAGGGAGAACCGCGTACTGGTATGCCTGCCCCACGAAAGCAAACCGTAGAAACGGTCTGTGTCGAGGAAGAATGGAGACATGGAAGTAGGCGTCCTTCAGGTCGATCGCTGCAAACCAATCCTGCGGCCGAATGCACTCGAAAATGCGTTTGGCCGTGAGCATCTTGAACGGCATCCTGTGAAGGGAGCGGTTCAAGACGCGCAAGTCGAGGATTGGTCGTAACCCACCGGATTTCTTCGGTACAATGAAGTAGGGGCTGTAAAAGCCGGACCTCATTTCGGCTGGAGGGACAGTCTCGATCGCACCCTTCGCCAGTAAGGTAGCGACCTCCGCTCTCATAAACGGGGCATTGCCACCGACCATAGTGAAGCGGACTCCCCTGAAGCGGGGAGGAGACCGCGCGAACTGAATTGCGTAGCCGAGCCTGATGGTCCTCGCGACCCAGCGGGACAGCCTGGGAAGCTCTAACCAGGCTTCCAGGAACTGTACCAGCGGGGTCATACGGACCACAGACGTACCCTCAGTGGTGCAGCGAGGCGGAATGACCGGCCCAGGCGTGGGTGGCATAGCGGCCTGGTGCGGGGGCACGGTCATTAGCCGCGTCCTGCCAGAGGAGGCCAGGGGAGGACCAGCGTCCCACTGGGGCGTGCTCTGGCAGGGGACTGGCGACAGAGGGGGACGAGAGTGGCGAGGCTCGTGAGCGGCGCGCACTGTCATCCGGACACTCTGTGTGCTCAGAGATGGGGGAGTGAGTTCTTTCTTTAACCACATTAGGGTGCTGCCCGTCGTGGGACGAGCAGCGGGGTGGGGAAAACCAAGGATTCTCCCCCGGCCCTCCACCGGGGGAAGGAGCGGCCCTGCTACCGGCTCCTGAAAAGAACTCAACGCCATCTCTGAGCAGCCCGTCTCAGGAGCGCCGCTTGGCCTGGCGTTTAGCGGGGCACGGGGCGGGAGAGGGCTGTGGCGCCTTCCTACGGCGTCCTCCACGACGCGACCCGGATGGAGGCTGCTGCTGGGGCCGTGCGGGAGGGGCGGGAGCCGTAGAAGGGCGCCCTCGGCGGCGAGCAGACTGAGGGACCTGTGCCGACGGCTGGGTGGAGGCAGCAGCTGGCCGTCGGGGCAGGACATGTCTGAGAGCCTCAGTCTGCTTCTGGGCGGTCGAGAACTGCTGGGCAAAGTCCTCAACCGCCCCGCCGAAGAGGCCAGCCTGGGATATGGGAGTGTCGAGGAACCGGGTCCGCTCGGCCTCACGCATATCAGCCAGGTTGAGCCACAGATGTCTCTCCTGGACCACACAAGTGGACATCACCTGACCCAGGGAGCGTGCGGTCACCTTCGTCGCTCGGAGAGCAAGGTCGGTGGCGGCACGCAGCTCATCAAAGAGCCCTGGGTCAGTCTTCCCCTCGTGCATGTCACGCAACATCTGGGCCTGGTAGACCTGGAGTGTTGCCATGGCATGCAGTGAGGAGGCCGCCAGCCCCGCAGCTCTATAGGCCTTCGCCACAAGGGTGGAAGAGAACCTACAGGCTTTGGAGGGGTGCTTTGGGTCGCCACGGGATGAAGCACTCTGAGGACACAGTTGCATCGCAACAGAGCGTTCAACCTGGGGAACCCCAGTGTACCCTTTGGCAGCCGCCTGATCGAGAGGAGGCAGGGCGGAGGAGGTCGCCGAGCGATCACGAGAAGACAATGGTGCCTTCCAGGACCTCGTGACCTCCTCATGCACATCCGGGAAGAAAGGCATTGGGGACGCGCGCTGACGAGGATCAGCGGCGGCACCCAAAAACCAATCGTCCAGCCGCAAGCGCACCGGACCAGGTGGCGGGGACCACTCAAGCCCAATGGCCGCGGTTGCCCGGGAAAGCATGGCAGTCATCTCGGGATCAGACTCGGGCAATGCTGGCACACCCGAAGGTGGCAGCACAGCCAAATCCTCACTTCCCAAGGACTCTTGCCCACCCTGTGATGCAGCGATCGACATTGAATCTTCATCTGGAGCGCCAAATGAGACCCGCGGCAAGTCAGAGGACTGTACTGCGGGCTCATTTGAACCACTCGCGGGTTGCACGGCACTAGAGGACGGTGTGGAGCGTGGAATAGTCGGCGCTTTGTCCCACACCGTAATCCTCAGGTCACCCTGGCCGCCAGCCGAAGTACTAGCTCTCGCGGAGCCCGTAGATCGGGGTGCGGATGAGGGGACTCTACCATGAAGGTCATTGAGTCTCGACCGTAACCGTGCGATGGGCATGTTCCCGCAATGGGAACATGACTCATCCACAAACGCTGCCTTAGCGTGCTCTAAGCCCAGACACACAAGACAGCGATTGTGCCCATCAGAATCAGAAACAAATAGACCGCAACCAGAAGTGCACGGGCGAGGCATCTTTAAAAAGACGTGTCGCGTGCAAGCTCTTTTAGAAAGGAGATTTCTCCACAAATGCTGAAGCGACCAGGGAGAGAACACACACACTCTGGCAAATCACTGCACAGATAAGCAGGGAATGTGCACTCGCTGGAACTCGCTGTCACACCAACACTTGGAGAGAGGCTCGTCTCGAAGAGAAATGAAGAGATGAATCTCAGGATTGGCTGTGGAGTGAAGTACATCAACTTGGCTCCGAAGCGAAAACATATCTGCATGTTGCCAGCGCACTTCCTTTATACCCCCAGGGTGGGGCGGAGTTACGCTATGCAAATTCCGCAGACCCATGGCATTTCTTTGCCATTGGCTCGTTTTATATACTCGAAGATGATAGGATTTCTAAGCGAAACCCCATTCGTCGTCATCCGACGTAACGTCTCCGTTCCCTACTCAGGGAACGAGGGTTACATACGTAACCGAGACGTTTTCCTTATTCCACTTATATAGGAAACCTTGGTGTTTTAGTACCCTCGTAGCACATTGTTGCCCTGAGGCAACAAACCAATATTTTCTTCAGGGGTGGGGGGGTGGGGGTTTATGATGGATATATTATCAGGGACCCCCAAGCTCCCAAAAAAATGGGGTAACATATTTCATATAAGTTTTATAATTGAATAAAACTTCCAGTTGTGTACTTATATAGACCATAGTTGTGCCTGTAGTACAAAGGAATCACGAGCTGCAAAAAAAATATTTGGAGTATGTAATTTTAATGCTATCGTGTTAAAAAAAGAGGACTGAAGAACTCAGTGTGAATTTCATCTTGGCTTTGCCTTGTCTTCGTATCGATATACGCAAAGGCTTGCTTAAATTGTTTATCAACCACCTTTCTCTCTATCTTTCTCTGTCATTATATCCTTCATTTTTGACTGGTGCCTGGAATTACCACCTTGTTCATTATTTCCTCGCTTTGAAAGTGAAATTTAATAGTACTTTGCAAGAAGCTGGAAAAATACCCTGATTGCTTGGCTGGCACTACAGTGTTGCAGATCTTTTGCTGAGGTTTCTCCAAGGCTGACCCAGAACATCAAAAGCACTCCAAAATATCAAGCATGACAGGGCTTTTTTTAAATTCTCTTTGATTCAATGTTTTAGTATTGAGTCTGCTTTCTTCCCAGTCTCTGGGTCAGACAAACCTGCTCCTCTTCAATGGGGTCACAAGACATTTTCCAGAGGATTTTCCAGAAGCTAGCAGGATCTAAACATACCTCAAAATAATTAGAGGCAGGATTTCTCAGGTAATTGAAATGTTGTTTTAACATGCATGATTTTCCCATGCAGATGTCTAGATACATAATGCAATTTAAAAAAAAAAAGAAAAAAAAAGTCCTCTTAGAAAATTAGTTCTTAGTCCGCAAATAATGTTTAGCATGGGGCAGATGTCAATCTCACTATAATGGGCTAAAGTAAATCAGCTTTGTCTCGGTTTTATTTTTCACCAGGAGCAGTTTGCTATGGCCTAAAACTGTCCCATTTTGCAAGCATAATATCTCAGAGGTATACTAATTTACTCAAAATTTGAAGAGCAAGAGCAAAATGGAGAGAATGAAGGATAAAATCCTGCAGAGGAAGTACTAATAGGCTGAAATATCGCACAGTAAGCTAAAATGTTAACAGCCCCATCACCCGCAATGCCCACACCTGTATAAACACCTTTTCTTCTTTGACAATGTGAGACTGCAAGAGAAGCAGGACACAATTAATCAGACACAAATGGGTAAAAAAGATGGCAATAATGCATTTATATCACATTATGACCAACAGCTACCAGCTAGTGCAGCCATTTCAACAGAAAACAATTAGATTTTTACCTTTTCTGAAGGAAATGAGTGCTAATTGCGGTTGGCCAAAGTCAACTTGGGAGTCCACTCCTAAGTATTCATGATGTTCTGATGTCTATGACTCTTTATTTTTTACATCAGTTTTATGCTGTGTCAGTGTAATGTACAATCCCAAATTTGAACACGAAAGAAAATAAATAGCACATGATTTGAGGTCTTATTCATATCTGTAGCACAAACAACTGGGGGTCAGGAGTTTGTTCAAGGTATGAGCAATAGCAAACAGCACTCAAAACAATACCCTGTGCTTGATTTCCCAAACATAGAAATAGGACTGGCCTACTTTAGAGCTCCTCTGTTTGGCTTGCACATCACAACGTTCCCTGTCTTTGAGCCACAGCTGAGTAATTAGGCCATGGTACACAGTGTGTGGTGACCCTATAAAATGATCAACACATTCTGTATTGCCCTGAGAAGGACAAACAGGAAGTCAGAGAATGAGAAGAGGAAGGAAACAAATGACAATGAAGACAGGAACCACAGTTTATCTCATACACAACAGTTCAAAAGTTTGGGGTCAGTCAGATTAATATATATTTTTAAGGAAATAAATACTTTTTCAAATGCATTAAATGATGCAATAATCACAAGTGGCTATGTGTGTGTGTCCTTATCAAAGAATCCTAAAAAAAAAAAATCAAATAAATCAATCCTCAAATAAGCAAAACAACTTTTGACAACTTTCCATCATTGATAATAATAAGAAATGTTTCTTGTGCATCAAATCAGCATATTAGAATGATTCTGAAGGATCATGTGGCACTGAAGACTGGAGTAATAATGCTGAAAATTCAGCTTTGCAGGGGGAAAAAAAACATATTTTAGATATAATTATTTTATTTTATTTGTGATAATACTTCACAGTAATATTTACTGAAAAACAATAGTTTTCTGAAAAACAATGCAGCCTTTGAACAGTAGAGTACAATATAAAAATGACTTAGCTAGGGTAAACTACAGCTTGCATTTGTATATTGCTGTTGAATTTGAGAAAGAAACCTGCATGGTCAAAGGAATTTACAGCTAATTCACAATAATTATTGCTCCAATTAAAACGTAATGTGAAGTGAACGAAGTGAAGAGTTAATGATGTGCCAAACATCAGAGGTGGAACACTAAACTGGAGGTATCAAATTAGCATATTCAAACATTTCTTAAATTTAAATGTAGTATGTAAAGTTGAGCTGAGTAGCATATACAAACGTTTCTTTTGTGAAATATTCAAGCAAATTGAGCTATGTTCTTTTTATTTGTCATATGGACAATAATGGAAGCAGAACACAGACTGAGACTGAGTTTTTTGTTTTTGTTTTTTTGGAACAATGTCACAAATGAGAGGAAATTTTCTTTAAATTACTATTGTGGGAATTGCAACCTTATGGGAAGAGCACAAAACGCTTGGTGTTAGTGCAAATGAGTTTGAAATGACGGCAATTATGGTAATGACGACAGTAACGCGGATGATAGAGAATATGATTGTTTATTGAAGTACCACAATTTGTCTGCAAATCAAGCTATTTTCCTGTCGGATGAGGCAATCTGCTTTCTATTAGGATAAACATAACATCCAATTCAGAACTACCAGTTACATTTTTAAAGTATAAAAATAGATAAAAAAAACAAAAACAAAAAACAATCCAAAACCAATTGCATTAAATGTTGAATAATAAATTTCATATAATAGTGACTGAATAATACAACATTATTGTGGTTATTTTTTAATTGTTGTACAAATGCATCAGAAGGACACCTTGCACAAGTGCCACATTTTTAGGACACCATGTTGAAGTTAACAGTAGTTAAAGTCCCCTGCGACCCATACATTCTGTTGTTCCAGATCGAATCACTGAGTGCAAGATCGGCTTTTCAAAAGAAAGGGTGTGTTTTGATCGCACATGTTCAGTCTGTCAACTCGACACCTGTACACACCCCTTCCATTTTGTGAGTCATCACAGAATAGGATTTGTTGACATCAAGCACAGCGAGATGGAGAATTGAAGGGCCTCTATTTTTGTCAATGTGCTTCCCGCCCCAAAAATACTACCTTGTCATTCTACCTCCAGCTGTTAATACCTGCCGTGTTCAATATGCTTTTTTTTTTTAACCGTGCAAGCAACTGACTGACACAATAAGGTGTTTTAGGCATGGATGGGTTTAAAACACTTAAAGTGGATCTTGATCTTATAAGATTTTTAGACCCTATAATGTATTCTATGCTTTTACAAACAAATCCTCTGGATATTCAGCTCAGCTCAACACATTTCCACACTAATACACAGCCGCAGAGAAGGTCTATTGAGGTACCACCTTTACCCTGATCCCTTAAAGCAGTGGTTCTCAAACTGTGTGGTGTGTGAGATAATTTTTCAAAATCCCCCTCCCTTTTGCAGTGACATATCTTTTTATCTTTGATGACGTGTTTACTGGCACGAGGGTGGGACAGGCTATCACTTGCATGAGATCGACCAATAGCAAACCACAGCCATTCAAGCATCCAATCAATTTTCCTTGGACAAAATCAAGTCCCGCCCTACATTTGTAATTGTTCAAAAAAGCCGTTTCACTTGGATCTGCGTCACAATACCCCAAGCGCGCTGGAAGCTGTTTCATGCGAGGGGGGCTGGGGGCTGAGGGCTGGGTTGGAAAATATGTGACGTCATTATGTTGTGGCTGACGACAAGACATGACATTTCTCTGTACTGTCTATGTGTTGTAGCCATTAAAGAAAACATTTAGTTTCATATTTATGTTTAAATATTATAGGCTAATGTTTTTTTTATTTTTTTTATTTAATCAATGTTGATTATGAAAGTGAGCATATGCAGCATGAGAAAGATAAAGATACATCATGAGATGCGCAATATGACTGTAGACATGGAGTGGTAAAACATGATTTTGACCACTTCATTGAGTTTTGTTTTGTAGAAAGACTATTTTTAAAAGATTTTCGTTTTGTATAAATTGTATCTTAATTTTGATCAATGTTTTATCAACCAATTGCCTGTATTTAATAAATAAGAAGCAAATATATAGCAGACAATGCAATAAGGCGCTGGCACAATCACTTGCATTGCACGTGAACTGGAGGACGCCAAAACTGCAGCTTGTGCATCACAGATTTGAGAAATATAGGCTATCTATTATAGAAAGCTTGAAATGTCTACTTTTAAACGAAACTATTCAAAACGAAACGAAATTGGCTACACTCTGATTATGTAATCCATATGAAATGTGCATTTCACATGCATTTCTCTCTGGCGTTCATGGCGAGTCCGCATCACCAACTTCATCTTTGCAGCAACACAGAAAACACCAGTTTATTAATAAACAATTTATTAAATGTCTCCTTGCTATTTTTGACACATTCATACTTTTGCCGGTTCTTTGTGGCAATCTTTATGCGTGTGGTGGTGCCCTTGAGTGCGGCTATATTATGTACACGCTCATTATCCTGTATATAGCCTATTTAAGTAATAAAATGAATATAAAGGGGCGATTTGTCCACTAATGGCTTAAATGAACAACTAATAGTCAACTAGAAAAAAACTTTAGTCGGAGGCAGCAATTATTCCACATATTTTCGAACCAGCAGGCCTTTCATGGGTTGAGCGAGCGACCCTGAGCGGAATGAGCGAGCGGAGCGGAATATTCAGAAATGCGCTCGATCTCCGCTCACGAGCTCTGATTGGAACAAAGCATGACAAATTCAAACTTTATTTCATTTTCTCCGTAGCTTGAACACTCACTACATTAGGCATAAGGGAATTAGTTAACGCTGTCCATTTATTTATTTTTATTTCACGTTTTTAAAGTACAATATTATTTTAGTCCACAGCCTCCCACTTGGGGGTGCTGATGCTATGACGAGGGGGCTGCAGCCCCCGCAGCACCCCCCTTCCCGTGCTACTGCAATACCCTGACGAAAAAGAAGTATACTTCAAGTTAATTTTATGAAGTATACTTAAGTAATGTTCAAGTATATTTTTAAGTATACTTTATGTAGTAAGTATACTAATATCAATGTGTACTTGTAGTAAACTTGTAAGTGTACTATTTCAATACTGCTTGGGACTAAATTGGCCCACTTTTTTTAGTATATAAAAGTATACATTTAAGTGTACTATAAGTGTAAGAGTAGTAAACTACTTAGTTTACTATTTTAATACAAGTAGTAATTTTTTTAGTTTATGAAAGTACACATTGAAGTGTACTCTCAGTAAACTACTAGTTTTACTGCAAGTATACTTGTAAGTTTTCTTTAAGTGAACATAATATTATACTTATAGTTTACTATTTATATATTATTTTTGCACTTGCAGTATACTACTATGTTCAAATGTAGATTTTATTGTTTATACTTGAAAAATACCTTTAACTGTACTTTAATTTTAAAAACATTTTATTAGCTTTATGCCTCCTTTTTTAATCAACACTTGAATGTCGGTAAGTTTCATAAAGAAAGGCAACATTTTAAACAAAAAAGTTGAGAAAATCACATTTTTGTCAAAGACTATGCCTTGATCAGATTCAGAACGATTATCTAAACAAAGATGGAGTAGATTAAGTCCAACACCTCCAAAGCTTCACAGTCATTTTCTCTTCATGGTTACGCTTCATTTAATTTGGTAATATTAAGCAGTTTTGATTTAATGTTTTTTGGTTTAATGTTTGATGATCACATTTGATTTTGTTTATTGTTTGATTTAGACTCAATGTTTATTTTACATTTGAGTGAGCAATCTTCTATCACTTGTTTCAGCTTCTTCTTCTTCTCCTGTGTTTCTTCTGCTGAGATTCTGTACTAGAAGATGTGTCATATAGCGTCCCCTACCGTATAACAGTGAAAACATGGATAGCTGGAAAATTCAGTCAATTGTGGGGAAAAGTAGAATTAGAGTAAATTCCTATACACTACCAGTGGACTAGCCTACACATAAATTCAGATAGGCAGAATTAGAAACATATCTGTTTTATATCAATATTCTAATCAATATTTTCAAACAATGCAAGTTTCATAAGACTGTATATGAAAAACTATGTAAAAAAAAAAAAAAAAAAGTATATTTAATAGGCTACTCGATCAAAAGAGTTAACACAACTACAAGCCAAGTATACTTTGAATATATAATTATACTTTTAAGTACATCTCGATCAAAATATTGAGTTCAAGTATAGGCCAAATATACTTGGACTTTTCTCTCAGTTTAAGTCAAGTACAATTAAGTGTAATTTTAGTAAAGTAAATAAAGTATATTTTTTAGAAGTATATAAAATGTAGACTGAAAGTATACTTTCTTATTTTTAGTTTGAAATAAGTATACTAATAGAATACTTGAATAAACTTCTTTTTCGTAAGGGTAGGGAAGAAAAGACTATTGCAACTTTTGTTTCATGCCAACTTTAAATTACAGTCTTTCTCTCATTCAAATTGATTAAATTACTTCAGAAGATAGCACGAGTTGATTCCGTTGTGCTTTCTGGAGCTTGACAGTTACAATCTTCTCATCCATCTGCTTTTGTATTCCATGGATGATTTCTTTTTTCAAAGGTTTGGGAAGTTCATTGTGATGTTATTATTCTTTTTCTTAATAAAGCTGTTTTTGCGGTTCAACAGAAAGCGACAAAACCAAAAGGACTTTTTTTTTTTTGTGACAAAGGAAGGCATGACCAAAACAAATATGAGAACCACTTGTTCCATATGCCCTTTGCCAGGCCCGGGGTGGGTAACTGGGAGAATCGTGAAAATTCACGGTGGGCCGCTTCACTTTTGGGCCGGTCGAGTTGTTTTTTTTTTTTTTTACATTTGTCACATTAGTTACATTACACGTTTCGCACTCTGACATGCGAACCCCTCTGCATGGGTTGTACCATGTGAGGGAGTTCTCCCCTCCCCTCCTATAGAGTTGGTTGGGTCCATAGCCCGTCTTTTCCAAAACTTTTCTCAGGTAGGCTACCGCGGCACGCACCGCCGGCGCCTACCGATAGCTGGGCCGGCCCTACCGTATGCGTCAGGGAGGATGGATGGGAGGAAGAGGCCAGGAGGTATGGAAGCTTGTTTCCGCCACAGAATAAAACATTTTAAAAGATAATTGCGACTTTTTATCTCACAATTCTGACTTTATTTCTCAGAATTGCGAGATATAAAGTCAGAATTGCGTGAAATAAAGTCGCAATTGCGTGTTATAAAGTCAGAATTGCAAGATATAAAGTCAGAATTGCGAGATATAGAGTCAGAATTGTGCGATATAAAGTTGCAATTGCGTGTTATAAAGTCAGAATTGTGTGAAATAAAGTCGCAATTGCTTCTTATAAAGTCAGAATTGCAAGATATAAAGTCAGAACTGCGTGAAATAAAGTCGCAATTGCTTCTTATAAAGTCTAAGTGAATTATTATTTAACCTTTACATTATTTGTTGAACCATGGTATTAATACAAACTACACAATAGTAAGAGCTGAACGTTGCTTCATTTATCCAATTCGGATAAATCCAAAGTGCTAATTTGGAATTCCACCACGGAAAAAGTGGGCCGGTCTTGGGCCTGAAACTCCCGGGCTGAAAAGTGGCCCCACTCCGGCCCTGCCCTTTGCCTCATAACAATAAAGATTTAAGAGATTTTATTTAATACTATTTGGTTTTGGAGATGTCTGAATACTTAAAGCTGAAGTGTGCAACTTTTTTGATGCACAGTACTGCAAATGTCATGCAGTTCAGAACTAAATAATATAGGGGGCGGAGGGGGTGGAATCAAACTTGGGACCGGACCAAGTGATTAAACCGAGTGAGAAAATAGCCTTAAACGTAATGAGTCATTTTCTTGATGCTAAAATATGTTCTCCTATCCTATCTTAATATGCAGAGACAACTAATAAGCATTTGATTCCACCAAAAAGTGCAACACAAAAACCATTGGCTAAAGAATACACTTTTGGTGACCAATACACAAATCATAGAATCAAATCAGTTGAAAACAAACAAATTAAAATCAATCATTAATCAACAGTTAAAGGGGTCAAATTCCTTTTATGAAGTCTTGATTTTGTTTTTGGGGTGTACTAGAATATGCGTTCATGCTTTATTCTTCAAAAACACATTCTTTTTCATATATTTTACATCATTACAGCACTCTACCCCGCTTCTAAAAGGAGGGGCTTCTAAACACGCCGTTTAGAAGCCCCTCCTTCTGAAATACGAAATATGCTGTGATTGGCTAGCTGGCCCAATGTGTTGTGATTGGCACTGCTTAGCACGTGTTCGGGAAATGTCCCGCCCCTTACCAGCAAGTAAATATTTAGGATTGCATCAATTTTCAAACCAATTCAAGCCTGATTCAGACTTAAGAATGCTAACAAACAAGTCATGCACGGACTTTGCAAGCGCGGATTTCAAAGGACGCTTCAGAGTTTTTTTTTTTTTTTTTTTTCTTAAACATTTTACATACAAAGTTATGCACCATTTAATCATGATATTTGTCGGAAAACTATGGTGATACAAACAGTAATCGATCACAAAACCAAAGTTAATTTTCCTATGGGGCGGTGAACAGCCTTAAAAAAGCGAAAGCTAACAAAAGCTACAGTAAAGACTCTATCTGCACTAATGTTGGCTAGCAGCCGAGCGGAGGCAAAGCTTTTCCCTTTGTTTACATCGTGACAACAGCATACAACATATAATTGGAACTGTTATTAGAACACGCAACTATAAATAATAAGACATACTTACAAGTTGTGATCCACAAACAACAGATTGTCCTGACAAAGTGGGAACTGCTCCATTTCAGGAGAAGCTTTTATGCGTAGCCTGCATTGTGGTACTGGAAGTTGTTCTCTGTAAAATGAGCAGCACACAGATAAACGTTGGGGTTATAATGTTCAGGAACAGTGTTTAAAATACATGTAACCACTCTAAGTTCGTCAGCTTTAGGAAGGTCAAACAAATTATTTTGGAAATGGGGTGGAAAAAACAGAGTCTCTTTGACATAACGACAACACTATCTTCTCTAATGTAGCTCATCCAGGTCTCGTCCTCGTTTTTTTGTGTATCCATGGGCAGGGATTATTTAAATTAGTAACATTATGACTTCACAAAGCCCGGAAAAAAAAAATGCGTTGAAGTCCAAACGAGTCGTTCATTGTAGTTCTTGGAAAGTGAATTACCAAACGAGGACGTTCCACTAGAAACAAACATTGATGTATTGTTTTAATTTAATACTGTGAAGCTGCTTTGATACAACCTATGTTGTGAAAAGCGCTAGATAAATAAACTTGACTTGACTTGACTTGACTTAAAATATCTCCCTTTGAAGTGGACTTTGAGCTTTGTAACCTTGCAGATCTTTTTTTATGCTCAAACAGCAACATTACACACTAACTAAAATTGAAAAAGTGAAAAATCATAATAGGACCCATTTAAGGATTCAACAAATAAACTGACAATAAAAACATCTTCAGAAATATCACACATTCAGATCATAACAACACTTTTCCTAAAACAGATATCGTTTTTAAATACAGCCTCATGTCCTAACACTACAGTATATATTTCACTACATATTTCTAAAATCAATAAACACCATTTTCATAGATTTAGACACAGAAAAAGCTTTTTAAGGAGTAAACTGGACTCTTCTGTTTGTGAGATATAGAAAGTTTGGCTTTGGGGAGTCATTTAAACAGTGGATCAATGCTTTTTAGCACTCGCCTAAGGCTACAGTCGTTACTAATGGAATTATATCAAAACAATTTACGTTTTACCGAGAAACAAGACAATACTTCACTATCTCCATTACTCTATGCCCGGTTTATAAGCTGCAGTGCAGCCAGGGGCGGACTTAACCAATAAGCGAGATAAGCGGCCGCTTAGGACCCATGGGGAATCAGGTGGCCCCATCAAAACATATTTGGCAACCGCTCCAGTATGTTTTTGTGTGTGCTTTAGAGACTGCCAAAGGTTTCTATTTACAATGTGTTTTGCATTGTTGAGCAATGTAGCCAATCACACATATATATTTATGTTGATTTCTTGAACGCAATGTCCAATCAGAGGTGTTTAGAATCCACTCACCACTTGAAATGCCTAAGTTTTTGTTCAGTGACGAGTTCTGCGCACCAGCGAATCCTCTTATTGATACAAACAAAGTGTAGACACGAGGTAAATAAGAGATTAATTGTGAAGTGTAGACAGCATCATTGATTATAACAGAATTCCATGAGATGAACTGAAGTGAGTGACAGCTTTATATAGGCTATATAATCCATTCAAATTTTAAATAAAAGCATTGCTTTTCATGCTGCTAAGAGGACCAACGGCGACGTACAAGTGTCAGGAATGGCATCCGCATATAAAAGTTGTGAAGGGTTAATAAAATACAAAATACTAGAGAGAAAGAGACAGCAAAATGGGTCCCCATACCTGAATTTTGCTTAGCTCCTACAAATCACCAAGTTCATCCCTGGGTACAGAAAAAAAAAATTATAATAATAATAATAATAATTAATTAAAAAAAAAAATTATAAAAAAAGACGAAAGTGACAAATATTTAGACAATCCATAAGATGTTTACATGCAATTGAGTTTTTACATGTATTGACATATTCTCCTAAATATCAGATGACTCTCTAATGTGGAACAAATCCACCATTTTGCTGTTATATGGAGACACTGGTAAAGCTGAATTACTGAGATGAACCTTGAAAGCCATTATCAATATAGACAATAGTATACTTACCTTACCTTGGTATAAAAATGTCCCCAATGTTATCAGAAGGATTTAATCTCAAACCTCATTTAAAAGCAACAGAAGTAACACATGACAAAATGAACCAATATTGCAAGTTAATCATCTATTTATAACTGCAATAATTTAGTGAAAAAAAAAAAAATTGGTATGTATGTATATATATGTTATTTTAAAATGAGGAAGTCCAAATGAATACCCAAATTTTTCTATAAAAATCATATCACTTCCCTTTAGAAAATGATTTTTTTTTAAGGGGAACTATGCGTTTTTTGGGGTTTTTTTTAGCTTAATTTACCTTAACTGAACAGCTTCGGAGTCATTGGAATGGTTATATGACTTTTTTCGGGTTGAACGGTGGTCTTCTCGCACCCCCCTAGTGCCTGTGAGCGGAAAAACCATCCTTGCAACTTTGGGCCGGCGAGCCGCCGGCCTTAGCGTCAGGAAGTATCGCATGATATCAGGTCTCGCGATGTAACGAATTGCTTTACGGCACTGCACACATACACTATCTAAACATTTATATGCTAGCCTTCTGTGTATCATACATACCTCAGTGGACATGGCTCCGTGCGTTCACCGGCTTCTTTGAAAACAAATACACATGACCAGAGGGAGGAGATGGGAGGGGGGAGAGTTGCCAACGAGTTTTGAAGACAGTGTTGTCAAATATCTATTCCGAAGCTGTAGAGAAACCTGTGAGAAAACAGCGAACAAAAAGCCAAAACTGCATAGTGGCGCTTTAAATATTTGAATACATATATATATATATATATATATATATATATATATATATATATATATATATATATATATATATATATATATATTTATTCAATAAACAATATTATACACCAGCCGCTTGAGAGCTGCCACCGGCTGCTCCAGAGAGGCCACTGGTTGTGGGAACGGCAGCTGTGCTGGTGGTCGCCTCTTCGGACTCCAGGTCTTCCTGGTTAGGAGCATTGGCCACGAAAAAGTTTCTTTGGCGCAGCTCTTCCAGAAGAGCCAGCCTGGATGGTCTGTGGGGGTAACGTTTCACCATCTCCTTGTAGTCCCAGTTTCTGGCTTCCCGTGTCCACACCTTGGTGGACTCCTTGGCCCTCTTCGCCTCCTCCAGCCGTTAAAAATATAAATAAAATACAAATGTTTTTCTTCTAATTGCTCTGGGAAGGCAAACTAACCTACCGGTAATTAACATTTTGTTTATTTATAAAATACTTGAATTAGACTTTGCTACATTACTGGGACTGTGCTGTGGGTATTTGTTTCTTATAGTCCTTAACAGGTATTGTTATTCTTTTATCAGACACTTAATGATTCAAGTCATCTCTTAGAATATCTGAAGGCCAAGCAAGGCCAGATTTTCCCTATGATCAAAGATCATTACAACAAAACTGAGAAGGAAAACTGAAAGCTTGGTCCATAATTCATGGAGGTACATACTTTTAAGTCCTTGATTCTACTTTGTACTTGCCCTTATGAAAATGTACTATGTTCTTCATAGTAAATAATATGGCTTTTGAAATATTAAGAAAATACTCATTACTATAGTTACTGTGGTGTCATTGTAGATAGTTTTTCCTAATAAACAAACTTTGGTATGTGTTACAAAAAACTACACCCTAACAGATTTAAAAACTAGGCTATAATTAAAACTGCTACAATTGAAATGAAATAAAGTAGCTATCCCAGAACGGATTATTTAATGAACATGAACATTATACCAAAATACCACAGCTCCTCGATTTATTCTCTTTCTTGCTGTTGTTTTCTTACTATAATTTTTCAATGTAGGAAAAAGCCTCTAACACCTCTCTTTTGCTCCTAATACATCTCTATTATGAATAAACTCTCACCAATATTACTTGTAAAAAGAAAAAGTAATTATGATTTATGTTTGAATTTTTAAACCAAAAGATCAAAAACATCTAAATATGATTATTCACAATGGGTGTAACTTATATCACAAAAAGTAATAAATACCATATAAATTACATACTGCATAATCAGCTCTACACAAACATCATAAATCACCTAAATCACCCAAATTGATTCTAAACACCTGGCTGAACCACTGTTTGCCTCCAAACACCATCAAGCCTATTTAGTTCACTTACACGCTTTAGCAAATTCAAACCCAAAAGTGTCTTATGGTCACCTGGTCACTGCAAAAGCCTAACACAACACAGTTTGCAATGCAGCCTATTGAGAAGAGATGTGCTATTACATCTGATTTTGGTGGCTGATAAAATGGGCAAACAATTACTATAGATTTACATTCAATTGGGATTTGAGCCCAAATCTAAAGACCAGAATATCACAGAAACTTGAGGGTTGATGTTGCTCTTTTTACTTGATCTAAATTAAAACCAAAATCTATTGGTTTGTGTTCTGCATATTTTTGTCTTCTTCATTTCTAATGATTCTATATACCAAACAGATAGCTTCTTCCTCCTTTGTGATGCATTTTATATGTTTCTGACATTCAAAAATATGTTCTATCTGACAAATGTCCTAACAAACTAAAATCTATTTTCTTAAAGATTTTTACATATTTTAACTGGAAAGGTGTGAGCAAATAATGACTGAAAGAAAATTGTAAAGCCTTAAACTTTCAAAGGTCAAACTGGCAATGAATAAATGATTGAGTAATAACCAACCCATCAATGTCACACATAAAGTTAAGTGCTCTTCCCACTGTCTCATAGCTCCGCCCCTCATATATACTTGATTGACAGGTTATCATCCAACTGTCACCCGTTACACACAATGCCCTTGCCAGGAGGGGATTAGGTACAAAGCACAGGGGAATTCATGCCAATTGGTGCATAGCCATCTGTGATTGACATGAATGAACCTTCAGTCATGTTTTTCCCTGCTGAGCAAAAGCTTAAACTATCAGGAGTGAGGGTTTATATGTCCTGATGTGTCTGATGTCGCCAGTGCCAATACACCTCATGAATTTGGGAAACTTACCACTAAATACCTTGTTCTAAATAGAACTTTTCTGCACTTTTGTTTGCATGGACTGCTGGGTAATAGTCCACCATTCTGAAACCTAAAATGACACAAGCAGTACCTTATGGAGATTTATGGACACAGCCGAGCAAAGGCCACAAGACACGAAGTCCACTTCGTTTGAGAAGACACTGCAGTCAGACAGTGTTTTGTTTTCAGCTATGGTGTTTGAGTTTAGCCTGAAGAAGAAGAAGAAAAAAGTGAAGAGGGTTAGAGAATAAACAGGTGTACTGTTAGAGAATCAAGGAGACGGAGGAAGATAGAGTAGCTGAGGGACACAGAGGGATTGATGGAGCATTGCTATGAAGTGCATGTGTGTGTGTGTGTGTGTGTGTGTGTGTGTGTGTGTGTTCGCTCTGTTCATTGGCACAAAGTGTTGAGAGGTACAGCAGGCTCATTGGATTAAACTGATTCCTTCCTGATTTCCCTGCAGGGCTCCATCCAACAGGAAAAGGCAGAGCACCGAAAGCTCAGCACCCCAATAAGACAATAAACCATCTCCCTGTGTCCCTGCAACCTTGCACAGTGGGAGGTGAGGGAAAACTGGAAGTTTGGGAGGACAAACTTGAAGTCAAGACTTAGTGTAAACCATAACAAAATTATAATAATAATAAAATTAAAAACAAGGCTTAGATTAAGCCAGGATTAGGCCTTAGTTTAATTAGGACATCTAAACAGCTTTTATAAGTGTGCCTTATACATTACTGGTCTGCATCTTGAGGCAAAACAATGGAACTGACATATTTTAAGATATACCAGTGCAAGTTGCTTTCAGTTTAAGGGATCGTTCACCCAAATATGAAAATTACCCCAAGATTTTCTCACCCTCAAGCCTTCCTAGGTGTATATGACTTTCTTCTTTCAGATCGGAGTTATATTAAAAAATGTCCTGGCTCTTCCAAGATTTATAATGGCAGTGAATGGAGGATGATACTCTTTCGCCGTAAATCGATGCGTATGGCGTCTGTCGGAAGATAGTTATTTTAGATATAGATATTTTTCTTACACAAATGAATCACTTTGCTTCAGAAGGCCTTTATTAACCACATGGAGCCGAATTAATTACTATTATAATGGATCGATGCACTTTTTGGGGGGCTTCAAAATATCATCCTCCATTCACTGCCATTATAAATCTTGAAATTTTTTAATAGAACTCTGATTGAATTTGCCACGCTGAATTTTCAGCACCATTACTCCAGTCTTCAGTGTCACGTGATTCCTCAGAAATCATTCTAATACACTGATTTGGTGCTCAAGAAACATTTCTTATTATTATGTTGGAAATAGTTGTGCTGCTTATATATTTTTTGTGTGGAAACGGTAATATCCTATAATAATTGTTGTTGATTTTACTGCATCAGACAAAAAAAAAAAAAAAGTATTTTTAATCATCAACATCAATCTGCATTAGATTCTTGTCGGTTTCACAGACAAGGTTTGAACCTAGTCCATGACTAAAATGCATGTTTGAGCTGTTTTAACTGAAAGCAACTTGCACTGATATTTCTTCAAACTTGCCATTATTTTGTCTTAAGATGCACATCAGTAATGTTTTCTTCCAAGGGATGTTTATAAAAGCTACCTAAATATCCTAACCAAGGCCTAATCCTGGCTCAATCTAAGCATTGTCTGTGAAACCAGGCCTAAGTCTTGGAGGTTTTAGACTTTCCCCACTCAAGTAGGCAAGTTACTTGCATGACTAAAAAAGGAATGCTCGATGGTGTTGGTCGACGAGTGAACCGACTTGCCTTGTAGGGTAATTTATCTGAACAAATTGCCAGAACAAGCACCCCAAGAACACCCTCTCATCTCCATGCGCACATTGTGATATAAAAAGCTTGAATGAAATGCAGAACAGCAAAAAGAAAGAGGTATAATTGCTAGAAATCCCAGTGACCTCAGGCAAACACAGCAGAGGCACCAGAAGTGGGCGGGATCCACCGAGGGGGATGAGATCATTGGCTGTAGGCAGGATAAGGGCAACAGCGGGTCACAGCTCTGATCTGTGATTGGCTGAGGCGGCTGATCTGGGTGGATGAGTAAAGGGGTGTGATGCTCTGTGCACAGAGATGGAAATGCCTGTGCGTGGGCAGCTCTGGGCCAAAGAGTGCTGTGTTGAAAGCTTTTGATGTTTCTCTCTGAGCTTTTCACCCTTCCTCCCTTATTCATTAAGGGCCAAGCCGGAAGAGTTTATAATTACAGTATATGCTTGTATGAAAATAAAGCACATATTTTTATCAGTGCAAAATAGCACCTCATCACCACAATGGTTTGCTCCCACAAGCTTCTTCCTGTGAACATAAATGTCAAACTTTCGGAGCATAGAGTATCGTTCAGCTGCTTTAATACATCTTTAACCACTCTTGCCCTGTGCTTTACAAAATTCTTAATCTTATCTCAACTAAAAAAGTATAGTGTTCACAAGGGGTATTGGATCTCAAACAGAGTTAAAAAGAAATATAATTTACTCACCCTATGGTTCCAAATCCATATGGCTATCCATATTCTTCAGCAAAACACAAATAGAGTTGTTTTGAAGAAGGTTGCTGCTGTAAAGGTCTGTGAAAAAAAAAAAAAAAAAAAAAAAACACACATAAAGAGGTAAATATGTCTCCTGCGTTCAAGTCATCAGAAGACACACTACTATTCAAAAGTTTGGGATAGATATGTTTTTATTTTGTTTTAGGACAAGAAGTCTCTTATGGTCACCAAGGTTACATTTAATTGCTCAAAAATACTGTAAAAACAGTAATATTGTGAAAGTATTACAATTTCAAACAACTGTTTGCTATCTTTTTACATTTTAAAATGTAATTTATTCCTGGGATGCAATGCGAATTTTCAGCATCATTACTCCAGTCTTCAGTGTCACATGATCCTTCAGAAATCATTCTAATATGCTGATTTGCTGCTCAATAATTATTTGTCATTATTATCAATGCTGACAGTTGTGCTGTTTAATATTTATGTGGAATCTGTGATACATTATGTACTGATCAATCAGCATCCTGGTACGGACTATTGGTTTTTAAAAAACACTAAAAAAACCTTACATACCTTCTCTAAAGCCAAGGAATTATGAAGCAACTCTGCTTTATGAGCCTCTTTAAGCCCAAACGCTGCTCCGCTTTGAGTGACAAGCTTAACAAATGAGCTGAGGGATCTAAAATTTACAAGTCAGGCTACTTTCAACAGTAGATCCTTGAACAAATTGAGGCTTTTCTGAGTATCTGTGCCCTTGAGGGTCAAACAGGCCATATGCTGAAAGACTTGGAGGTGGTTGAGGTTATTTCATGAGCTTCCAGATGACCCTGGCTCAGTGGAGTGTGTCATAACCAGTCTGGATAATTTCCCAATGCAGGAGTGTCAGATCAGAGCTCGCTTCAGCAAACACACCGGAGGCCGAGCACCTGGAACTGTGCAGTTATTTAGCATACAGTCAATTAATGTTGACACACACACATGCTCGGTTTCGCTATCTTTGTGGGGACTCTCCATAGGCGTAATGGTTTTTATACTGTACAAACTGTATAGTCTATCCCCTTACACTATCCCTACTCCTAAACCTACCCATCACAGAAAAAAAGTTTATTAATCAATTCCTTCCATGGCTGGTCCCCACAATGTAGGTGATCTCAGGTTTTACTATCCTTGTGAGGACATTTGGTCCCCACAACGTAATATAAACCTGCACACACAGGTTGTTTATTCAAAAATACAATGCAAAGTGTTTATTTAATCCAGTTAGTTCTATCTAACAGTTAATTCTATCCAGTTACCAGTTAGTTCTATCTTAGTTCTAAGTCATCGACGCACTTCCCACATCTTTTTTCAAAAGTGTGTTGAACTGTTTAGAAGCAGATCTCCTAGAAGTGGTAAACTCCTCACTTCTCTCTGGGAGTTTTCCAAACTCCCTTAAAACTGCAGTTGTCAAGCCCCTCCTGAAAAAGAGCAATCTGGATAAGACCATATTAAGCAACTATCGACCAATCTCAAATCTTCCTTTCATAGGCAAGAACATTGAAAAAGTTGTCTTCAGTCAGCTGAACAAATTCTTAAGCTCAAATGGATACTTTGACAATTTCCAATCTGGTTTCATCACAGCACAGACAGCACTCATAAAGATAATAAACAATATTTGCTTAAATACTGATTCAGGCAAATTATCAGTGCTGGTGCTACTCGACCTCAGTGCTGCATTTGACACTGTCGATCACAACATACTTCTTGACAGGCTGAAAAACTGGGTTGGGCATTCTGGGATAGTCCTAAATGGTTCAGGTCATACTTAGATGGGAGAGGTTATTATGTGAGTATAGAAGACCATAAGTATGAGTGGACATCCATGACCTGCGGAGTCCCTCAAGGCTCAATTCTTGCGCCACTCCTGTTCAACCTATATATGCGCCCACTGAGCCAGATATTGCTTACCACAGCTATGCAGACGACACACAGCTCTACTTAGCCCTATCGCCTAACGATTACAGCCCCATTGACTCCCTGTGCCAATGCATTGATGAAGTCAACAGTTGGATGTGCCAAAACTTTCTTCAGTTAAACAAAGACAAAACTGAAGTTCATGCTTTCAGCACCAGCAGGGTGGATTATTGTAATGGACTCCTCACTGGCCTTCCCAAAAAGACCATAAGACATTTGCAGCTCATACAGAACGCTGCTGCCAGGATTCTGAGCAGAACCAGAAAATATGAACATATCACACCAGTCCTCAGGTCTTTACACTGGCTCCTAGTTACATTTAGGATTGATTTTAAAGTATTATTACTGGTATATAAATCATTCAATGGCCTAGGACCTCAATACATTGCAGATATGCTCACTGAATATAAAGCCAACAGATCACTCAGATCATTAGGATCGTGGGGGAAACCCAGATGGTCCTGATGACCAAATTTGTGAGAAAGTGCTCACCTTTCTGTGGTGGAGTTTGAGAGGGATTGACTCATGATGGTCAAGGGAACACTGTGGTGACTAGTACAGATTACTAGTCTGGTACGGATTACCAAGAGAACACTGTGGTGACTAGTTAAGATTACTGGTCTGGATTGGTACAGATTACTAATCTGGAGGGCTCAGATAATCCACGGTATATGAAAATCCACAGAAGGATACTGATCATCATGGGGAAATCTCAGAGTCAAAATAAGATACTCCGTTGTTTTGCCAGATGAGTTTATTTACTATTTTAATTCATTTTACTCTAATTAATTTTATAACTGTTTTAATTTCCCCTGCTTTTATTTTGTGTCTATTTTCTATGCAAAGCTCTATGAATTGCTATAGTGTGATTATTTTAATTCCTTTCTATGTAAAGCTTTTGAATAATTGTTTGAATTTCTCTTGCTTTTATTTTGTGATTATTTTTTATTACTCTCTATGTAAAGCACTTTGAATTGCCATAGTTTATGAAATGTGCTATATAAATAAACTTTCCTTGCTTTGCCTTGCCTATCAATAACCTCAGTGAGCTACCTTGCTGTCTACTCCCTACATGTGGAGCATCATAACAGAGATGGAATATCATAAGTGAATGATAAGTGAGTGACTCTGCTTGATACTCCACTGACAATAGATTTCAAAAGAGTTTGAAGTTAGCATATTGCTAAGCTAATGGCTTGATACTCTAAAAAGCATAACATTTGCATGACAAACACACATACTACACACAAATAGTACATTTCTAATTACACTGAACTACTTTTAATACTTATGAATACTAAGTTATAAGCCCACCGGCAACTATAGTTGCCGCAGTGAATAGTTGTCATTTTCCTTTTTTAAGTATTTTTCTAAATGTAATCCTTGTTCTATGTCTCAATGACATGCAAGCAAACAACCAAATAAAGGATTTCAAGAAAAAAAAAAAAAAAAAAAAAAGGTATTCACTTGCTTCCTGTCACATGAGGCTGTCAACTTCCTACCCCTACTTCCAGGAAGCATGGCGAAGGCAAACCCTCCCAAAGAGAGGTCATTTTCATGTTACTAATAAGTATTTTTTATTGACATATATATATCTACAAAATCATGAAGGTCTCTAGAATCATCCAAACAAAACAAATCTTACAAGAGATATATAGTTTTTTGTATACTTAGTCAAAAGTCCAAATGGCAACTATAGTTGCCGGTGGGCAAATGCCTTGTAAGTACATACAGTATCTCAGAGACCCCAGGCATCAAAATGTAATTTTGTAACAATATATATAAATATATAATATATAATAAATGTAATTTTACTCCATTTATTAATGTTTTTACTCCACATTTGGACGTTTTTACTCCACATTTGGACATTTTTACTCCATCAAATTTATTAAAAAAAAAAAAAAAAAAAAAAAAAAATATATATATATATATATATATATATATATATATATATATATATATATATATATATATATATATATATATATATATTTTTTTTTTTTTTTTTTTTTTTTTTTTTTAAATAGGTTTTTATAAAAATAAAAAATAAAAATAAAGAAAATTTTAAATTCACCTTATAAAAGGCCCACATTTCCAAATTTCATTCATGGGGATAACATGGATAATTTGAAATGATTTAGTGTAAGATTGTTTGCCCATATTTTGGAAAATGCAGTTTTAAAAGTAAATAAAAAAATCCCTTTAACCAGTAGATGACTGCAGAGCTCTAAACGTACTAAAAGTTTAAAACTAAAAGACATCTTTTCACAAGTTCTTCCAGTTAGATTCATATCTACAAATTATGAAATCACAATTATAACAATAGAAGTTACTTTTTGTCAAAGTTTAGCAGTTTTTGTACTGAAAAAAAAAAACAGTTTTTCAATAATGTTACATTATGATTCGAATCAAACCTGATCAGGATGTTACAAAGAGAAAAGTTGGAGTCTTTAGAGTTCATCATTTATTTCAAACATCCATTTTCCATATGATTCTATTGTTTCTGATTTTGAGGATGTCCATTGACAAAATTCATTTGATTCTAATCATAATATAAAAATGTCATTATTGAATTTTTTTTCCAGTACAACAAAATGCCTAAACTTTGACAAAAGGTAACTTTTATTGTTATAATTGTGATTTCATAATATGTAGATATGAATACAACTGGAAAACCTTGTGAAAAGATGTATTTCAGTTAGTCAAATAGTAAATAGTGGAGCTCTGCAGCCATCTACTGTTTAAAGTGATACTTTGTTACTTTTAAAACTGCATTTTCCAAAAGATGGGCAAAAATCTTTCATTAAACCATGTCAAGCTATCCATGTTATCCCCATGAATGAAAGTTAGAAATGTGGGTCAAAAAGACCCTGAACAGCACACAGGGGTTAAAAAAAATGGATTTGATGAAGTTCCTAAACGCAAGTTAGGGAGGAGTGAGCCCATCTAATCTTTCAATCAACAGCCTGAGTATATAAGCAGCCGCTTACCTCTCTCTAGCATCAAGCTGTTCCAGTATGCGGTATTGCCGCACGGAATAATGTCCGAAATCCAGCTCTTTCCTTCAGACGACGAACTGACAAGTCTTCCTGAGACACCGACAGTCACTCCCCGCGTAAGATCGGATCTTACGGATCCAAATACGGATAATCTTCATGAGCGTTCTGGCCGGGAAATCCAGCGCTCATATAAACCACGTTCCAAAAGGCAACGCTCTCCTCCACCTTCAAGATCGCCAGTTTTAACTGAGCCTCGTCAATCTTCTCAGACTTCATCACTCCATTCTACCGCTGCTATTACACCGATTCCACCCATATCAAAATGTTCAGTCAACAGCCTACGTCAAGTCCTTTCCAGCTCCGGAATCCATTTCTCCCGCAGATCATCAAAAGCTCAACTCTACGATCTTTTCATCGGTTCCGTCAGTTCCAGCATTCCAACAAACACTTCAACAGCTCATAAAAGCAAGACTCGCCCCTCTTCTACCTCCGTTTCTCTCCCGGTCCGGCGTTCTGAACCCACACAATCCCAACGCGCCGATTCGAAGGCCGCCGGCGCTGCCAGTGCCACGGCTCGCACTTCCTTGTCCGCCGGTATTTCCACCCGGCCAACAACAGCGGCCGCAAAAAACAGTTCCGCTTCTTCTCCAGTTCTCACAAACTTCTTGCAGTCAGCCCCACTCTTCAGGCAAGAACCAAACTTACAAACACGTTCTACTGCACTTCCCTCTGCTTCTCCAGTTCTCTCTAATCTTCTTTATAATAACCCTTGTGCCAGGTCACCCTCACAGACAGTTACTTTTCTCTCACCCTCAAACCAACCTACTCAGATAGCGGATCCTAGCGTGAGGTTGCCTTCGCTAGCCATCCCCCCTCCTCTTTCCTTCCATTCCAATTCTCCTCAATCCTTTCTTCCCCCTTCTATCCTCCAGTTGCCTCCCAATTTCCTTCCCAGTACACATCCGAGCGTGAGGTTGCCTCCGCAAAGGATTTCTCCACCTTTTTTCCCCACAAACCCTCTACCTCTCATTCCAGCCCATGCCAGCCATCTTGGACACCAGTCAGTAATGGGACCCTCTGATCAACATTCATCAACTTTTCTCAACGCTAACACTTGCTCTTCAGATACCATCCGCTTGCCAGCCCATTCTCTCTCCACAGCAGTCCATCTTCCAGCTCCTCCCAACGCAGTCGCCATGGAACCACCTCCAGTCTCAGCCCATCTCCGTTCACTAATTCTATCAGGTGCAGATATTGATCTTCCTTCTCTACTGACTTCTGTCCCTCTCAATGAATCCCACCGCTCTTTTGACTGCGGCCCATTAACCATCAATCTAAAAAATTCCATCCAACCTTCAAAACGAGTTCTCACACTCGCAGAATTCTGCATTGCTTTTGCCAGATACACAGAAGTAATTTGCACTTCATTTCCAGCCAGACGCAAGGAATTAAACGACTACCTCTCCATCATAGCAGAGCTCAGTCTCTCTTTCGGAGGTAGTCATTTTTATACATACCATAAGCTTTTTTCAGCTAAATGCACCGCCCGTGTCACCCACTGGAACCAGTGTCCTTACTGGGGAGCCTTGGATCTTGAACTGTATAACAGAGTCTTCTTAGGGGTTCGAAGCCTTTCTTGTGCTATCTGCAGGTCTATCATTCATTCTACTTCAGAATGTCCCCAAACCAGCCCAGATCTTCCAACCCATCCAGCTCCATTCCAAGAAAAATCCACTTCACATGTCCCTCAATCAAGGAATGACCGTAACCAGATTTTTACCTCAGTCTCAGGCAGACAAGTGTGCAACAGCTTCAATTCATCAGGCTGTAACAGACAACGATGCCGCTTCCTCCATGTCTGTAATTTCTGTGGCGGAGCTCACGCCCGTTCCATTTGCCCTGTGCGCCGCTCCTCAGCTAACCTTAATAAAAAATGTCAAAAGTACCTCTCTAGTCCAATCATTATTTCCTCATTAGCTAGAGAACTAGACAACTATCCAGACAACAACTTCACCCAGTTTCTTCTTTCAGGCCTGAAAGAAGGTTTTGACCCCGGCCTGGAAAGCATACCTGATTCCAGCCTGATCTGCAACAATCTGCAATCCGCGATAGCCGAACCCGATATAGTGGAAGCCCTCATTAAAAAAGAACTAGATTCAGGATTCATGATCGGTCCTTTTGATTTTCCACCTTTCGAATTATTCCGTATAAGTCCTATCGGAGTAGCCACCAGAAAATTTTCCGGCAAAAAACGAATGATCATCGATCTCTCTGCTCCTCATGGAAGTTCCCAACCCAGCATCAATAGCCTAATTCCGCTAGATGAATTCTCACTGCACTACCACGACATAGACCAAGCAATCACTCTCATTAAAAACGCCAGTTTCGGAGCCTGGCTAGCAAAGGTTGACATTACATCTGCCTTTAAAGTCATGCCAATTCACCCAGATTTCTGGCACCTTTTCGGCATTCGTTGGAACGAAAAATACTACTTCGCAGTACGTCTAACTTTCGGCTGTAAAAGCAGTCCCAAAATATTTGACATGCTTTCAGAAGCACTCTGCTGGATCCTACAAAACAATTATGCAATCCCATACCTCATCCATCTCCTCGACGACTTCCTCGTCATCTCACCAAGTAATTTTCCCCCAGCAAAACACCTAACCGTCATCCAAACAGTGTTTTCCAAACTAGGAGTTCCCCTCTCTCTTGAGAAAACCGAAGGCCCATCTACATCATTGGAATTTCTTGGAATCCTCCTAGACTCTGTCAAATTCCAAGCTTCTCTCCCCAAAGAAAAAATAGATAGCATAATCACAATTGACCCTTCGCAGGGAGCTTGATTGACAGGCGATCTAGCCAATCATAATCCGCCATCCGCCATTTTGTCCGACAAAGCAGCCAGGAGAGATAGCAGATTAACCCCTCTATGAGATTAACACGGGAGGATTTGAACTTGAAAAACGGAGTGTACAGACGTCTTTCCGCGGTTAAAACTACAATCCTTCTTATGTTCATTAATGTTTATTTGATGCTATAAATGAACTAGAAGGAAGAGATGATTGGTTCACGAGCAGCT
Source organism: Squalius cephalus (assembly GCF_949319135.1). Taxonomy (NCBI): domain Eukaryota; kingdom Metazoa; phylum Chordata; class Actinopteri; order Cypriniformes; family Leuciscidae; genus Squalius; species Squalius cephalus. The sequence goes on from NC_137127.1 coordinate 19,339,027, forward strand.
TTAACTGATGCTCTACAGCGATCTGTCAGACACATTTAAGAGCCACAAAACGGTATGTATCGTTTAAATTTCTTTTTAAAAATGACCAAATTTGAAAGGTGAGACTTTGTTTAATATGTTTAATATCAAAAGTAACCGAAAAGTAACCTGGTCTGTCCTGTCTGTCAACGTGTTGTCAGTCTCCTCTCTGCTCCGCGATGTATTTTTCACTGCGTGAGAACATGGTGTGTGCGTGAGAGCAGCGTAGCTTGTCGGGCATAGCGACAGTAACTAAGGGGGGCGGGTCTTTGCGAAGGGTCAATTGCATCAAATTTGCTGGAAGCTAACCATTGCAGCAAGCGTGATCTGCTTTCTCTCTTAGGCCACCTAAATTATGCAATGCGCATAATTCCCCAAGGCCGGCCTTTCATTTCACACCTGCTAACTCTCGCTACCTCAGCATCAGGTCTAGAAAACATAATTTCACTAAGCCAACCATGTCGGGCAGACTTGAAATTATGGATCACGTTCCTCAAGCAATGGAATGGGATTACCTTTTTCTACAACGACTTTTTGTCCCGACCTTGCGACATCACCCTGTTCACTGACGCCGCCCCCTCCACAGGTTTTGGAGGTTTCTACAGAGGACGTTGGTTTGCTTCAACCTGGCCTCCTGAGCTCTCTAATACACCTCAAACTGCCGAATCAACTGCCCTGTTCGAGCTATATCCCATAGTAGTAGCAGCCTATCTATGGGGATCCGAATGGTCAACAAAAAACATCCTGTTCCACTGTGATAATTCTGCCACCGTTCACTGCATCAACAAGAGCCGTTCTAATGCTCCAAAAATCATGCCCTTTCTAAGACGTCTCATTTGGATCTCTGCCTGTCACCAGTTTGTCATTAAAGCTGAACATATTCCAGGTCACCAAAATCAAATAGCTGATGCTTTATCCCGTTTTCTTTTTCAGAAATTCAGAACATTGGCTCCGGAAGCAGACTCCGATCCAACTCCAGTTCCACCTTATTCAGAACTCATATTCCTCTAGACCATCCCCTCAGATATCTCCATACCCTATCCACGAATACCATCTTACAAGCCGTTTCTCCCAGAACACTCCAAACCTACTGGACAGCTTGGGGTTCCTTCAAAAACTTCCACAGAGCTCACAACATGGTTTTTCCTGAGTTTTCCCTCCTCTCAATATCCTCATTCATCACATACCTCCATCACACCAGTTTAATTCAACCAGGATCAATCAAAGTCTACCTTAGCGGAATTCATTTCTTTTTCAAGCTCCTCCATGGCCAACAGTGCCCCAACATTTCGAATCCTCAGATATCCCTCCTCATCAAAGGTTTACAAAAAACCAATCCCCCTCGTCCAGACTCTAGACAACCTTTAACCATCGACATTCTTAGCATCTGCCTAACCACTCTCCGCTCAGGTCTTTTTTCTCCCAGCAAAACAAGAACCCTAGACGCCATGTTCAATTTGGCTTTCTTTGGTTTCCTCAGAGTCTCAGAATTCACCACCAACTCAAAATTCAACCCATCCATTCATCCTACATTCTCCGACCTTCAAATAATAAACCATGACACCATACGTTTCAACATCAAACAAAGCAAAACCGATCAATTGAAACATGGTCATTCGATTTTCATTTTCAATTTGCCAACCCCTATCCAACCATACCAGTCCTTAAACCTTTTTCTTCACCAGAGGAAATCCCAAATCACCTCTTCTCTCGACCCCCTTTTCATCGATGATAAAAACCTCCCTGCCTCCAGACATTGGTTTCAAAAGAACCTCAAATCCATCCTCAACAGTTCCGGCATCCCAACCAAACATTTCTCTTCACATTCCTTCCGAATAGGTGCAGCCACTACAGCAGCGCAAAGGGGCCTTTCCGATCACCAAATCAAAATGCTGGGTCGATGGTCGTCCCACGCCTTTGAAACATATGTTCGTTCAGATCTGCATAACATTAGACAAGCACAACAAACACTAGCATCCTTCTGAGTCCGGACCGCTTCTCCCTACTATTTGCATCTTCCCGCTTACCTAGCCCCGCAGGGCGTGCATTCATCTGGATGCAGTGAGAGCTCTCCCTTTTCAGATGCGTGTGACATACCACTGGAGTGGGGTCTCCCATCTGAATCGCCGTGTGGGCTCCCCCATCCAGATGCATCGTAGGCTCTCCCGTTCAACTCGCTGTGTGGGCTCCCCCATTTTGATCACAGAGTTGAACTCCCTATTTATAAACATGGGGGAGGGCTCTCTCCTTCGAAATGCAGCGGGAGCTCTCCCGGTCGAATCGCAGTATGAGCCTTCCTTTCGGGCGCCGCGGGGGCTCTCCCTTTCCGAATCGCTGTGTGACCCTTCATGTTTTTTTTTTAATCATGGAGGCTCTCCCGTTCGGATCGCAGTGTGGGCCCTCCTATCCGAAAAGAGGACTGGAGGTACCAAGGATCGCACGTCCCTCGAGCGCGACTGGCCATTTGTGTTTGTGTGATCTAAGCCCCCTGCGTCAGTAGGACGGTAGTTCTGCATTTCCTATGTATACCGTAGGCTCCCTCTTGCTGCGTAGGGAGTTTCGCTTCAGATATTGGTGGCCTGTTTGCCTTTAGGGACGAGGACCCCTTCCCTCGTTCGTGACATCTGGATGACCTATGTTCTTTAACTCCATGGGGCTCCATGTCATGGATGCGGCAGGGCGTTCTCCAACCTCGTACTCAAACCTCCAGTCCCAAGATACTCCCGCAGGAGTAATTTCTGAAAGTCACTGCCGCAGCAGTACAGCGGTGAGATGTACCCCAGTAAAATGTCCACAAGTTCATTTCGTTCCAGGCACACTCTTTCATACACAGCTCCCGCCGGAGCTCCACTCATAGCCCCACATGGTGGGCATAGTAGGGAGACGCAGTCCAGCCAGAGTTACCACAGGAGCCCCGTTAAACATCCCTGCTGCAGCAGCGTCCATCCATGCCCCATATAGCTTTAAATTTCCACTTTTTTTGGGGGGGGGGGGGGGGGGGGTAGAATGTTTTAAAGCTCTTAGGCATACTGTATTTTCTAAGTTTCTTAATTATTTGATCATGCTATTCTAACTTGCTGTCCCAAATTTATTCAACACTTTTAGGGGGTATATCAGAGCTCGAGTTGAAGCTGCTTCATCGAGCCCCTCTTCAGTGGACAGCAAGCCAAATAAGTTTAACCTAATATCTGAAAGATTTTATGGGCAAGCAAACTCGTTAAATGAAGTTCCTAAACGCAAGTTAGGGAGGAGTGAGCCCATCTAATCTTTCAATCAACAGCCTGAGTATATAAGCAGCCGCTTACCTCTCTCTAGCATCAAGCTGTTCCAGTATCCCTCCACCTCCCCAAACTCCACCTTCATCTCCGGTACCTTGCCCTTCAATTATCATATCCTACATTTAGCCACTGGGGGGTATATCAGAGCTCGAGTTGAAGCTGCTTCATCGAGCCCCTCTTCAGTGGACAGCAAGCCAAATAAGTTTAACCTAATATCTGAAAGATTTTATGGGCAAGCAAACTCGTTAATTGATATTATAAGATAGATGCAGCTTTTTTTGGGTTCACATCAAATATTCTTCGAGTTTTATACATAATAAATTTGTTTATGAATAAAGATTGATCTGTTGAAAGCAGTTATTTTGAGATAGATGCCTAATGTTCTCCTCCTATTCATATTTGACATTGAGGGGGTGCATACAACATATTTGCCCACCGGCAACTATAGTTGCCGCACATTTAAATACGATTTTCAAGAAAAAAAAAAAAAAAACCTGGGGAAAATAAATGCAGAATACATAGGACACTATCAACACAACTATATGCATGAAACCATTCAGAAAAAATTGGGCACAAATGGGTTAATACTTTGCAGTAATGCATGCCATTTTTATAATTTCTCTTCTAATGCATTGTGATATTGCTTCAAATGGTAGATTCCAGACAATCATTGAAGACAAGAAGGTCCCTGTCTCAAGTAATGAGACAAAAAACACTGTCCCAGACTCTGGCTATAAACCAGCCTCTCATCACTCTGTTCACTGATTACAGCGCGCATACAAGCATAATCCGACATGGATTATATGGATAAGAACGTTTTTAAGCAGTGTTTGAGCTGTTTATGTGATGGCATGACTCTGCATGGCTGCACGTGAGCCAGTCCACTTTCAACACGATTAAAAGCATGTCCAGGTCAAGAACCATGACTTTATAGATAACTATAACTATAAATATATTATGTCCATATCAGCAGACAATATTTTTTTTTGTTTATTCTAAGCTTTAGTCTATTATTTTGTTGTCTGCTGCTTTAAATGCTCAAGCTCTTTAAATAAGGATGGATTCTGGTTGGCTGTCAATGTTTTTATCATTCACTAGCTGGAAGGAAAATCGTTCTGAAAATTTCAATGATATTGTTTCTCTGTGCCGTTATCATTATAGTTGTGGTGTGCACTTTGCTATTCCTTTATTAGAGAAATGATAGGCGAATAAGAATGGTGCAGAAGCCCCTAACCCTTGTTTTAAGCTTAAACTTAAACTAGACATAAACTGTAAACTTGTCCCTCAAATCTGATTGGTTGACTGGAATGTTGATCACATTCACCTATATACGTAGTTTAATACGTATTCACCTACATACGTAGTTTAAGACATGGTCAATGTTTAATCATAAAATCTAAATTACATTTTGTGACAATACAAGCAATCATGATGTTGAGATTTGCTGGTATATATTGCTTTTTGTGAAAAAAAAATAAAAATAAAAAAATAAATAAATATATATATATATATATATATATATATATATATATATATATATATATATATATAATCTGCTAAACGTGACTAAGGCATGAAGATAATAAGATTTTATGATTAAACATTGACCATGATTTTCTGCAAAGCTGCTTTACAACTGTGTATTGTGAAAATCACTATTCAATTAAATTTGACTTAAAATGCACATCACATATGCTATTGTATATTTGAGCAATGCATATTAGAAGAAATTGGTAGAAACCAACTGAAACTGTAGTGTTAGGAGAGACAATATGGGAATAAGGGATTTTTTTTTATAAAAATGACTTGGAGAAAAAGTAAGTGCCACCTAAGCTTACTTAAAACAAGGCAATATTTCGCATTATTTGAGTTAAAGAAGAGAAACTTAATCTTGGCATTCAGCAACTACCATTGAGCTGAATGCAAATGCTAACGGACAACCTTGTTACCAGTATAGCCACTAGTAAATAGTGAATTAATGTTCCCTTTCAGTTGCTCACGACTGACATAGTCGCCGTGCCGTCTGATTGGGATCAAGCTTAGGGAGCCTGTCATCTTTGAGTATTGTTAAAACGAGCCAATGTACATTGGCATGCGTGAATTGCATCACACGCTCTGCACCGCAGCGCGGGTATAAATATGGAAGTGGATGCACGCACCAGTTGTCTTTCGCTTCGGAGCCAATCGGGTCTTCTGATGTCTCTGAAGAGTGTTGTTTTCTACAACGAGCGAATGTGTCAGTGTTCTTCTGAAAGACTCTCCCAGTGCTGGTGTGTTACAGTGAGTGCAGCGGTGATCGTGAGCTATGGAAGCTCTCAACTGCTTTTTTAACAGCATTTTTAAAAAGAGTGTTTGTTGGCGGCCAGTTGAGGGCGGAAATAGTGAGTGCTTCACTGAAAATTGTTTCCGCTGTTGTTCCCCTGTTTGCTCCGGCATTGGTGACGGGTCCCATTTCTTGAAAGAGCAACAAGGGTGTGTTTTGTGTCTTTTTCAAGATGCCATTCCATCCGTGCATTTCTGGGTGGGGTAGGGCTCTGTCCCCCTCTGATGGTCACAATAGGTGCATCTCGTGTTTGGGCTTACAACACGCTGAAGCAGCTCTCATGGATGATTCAAGTTCTCACTGTGGGAACATGGTCATCTCGGTGTTGAGATCGAGACTCGCCTTCGTTAAACGCGAAGGTGGGGTCCCCACTCCCATGCCCCGCTCTAGTGTTTCTTCTGGGCCAACTTCCCCGAAGAAGGCTGGAGTGCCGCATGGGTTGGGTGATCTGAGGATTACAGTGAGGGGTAATCCGCCCGGCAAAGCCCTGTGGATTAGGGATGGGCATTCGATTAAATTTTCTTAGTCGATCGTCGGGAGAATTAACGATCGACTATCGATTAATCATTAATATTTTTATATTGAAATTCATTATTTCTTTAACTTTTTATAAATTAAAAATGCAATGAAAATACAAAAATACAGTTTGTTTGTCCTCGATGAGATCTTTATTACAAGAAGATCAACTTGTGGCAGTGAAACTGGACGTTCGGTAGACTTGAAGATATGCCCTGCGGTGCTCTAAAACAGCGGAACCTGCATCTGCGAGCCGGCGTTCTTAAACAGAGACCCATGGCCACTTCATCCGTTTTCTGTGATCGGATAGCTATCCGATCGTGAAAAGACCAAATGTAAATGAAACGCATTCGAGACGGATTTAAATCCGATCGCTCAAACCACTTCAGGAGGAGATCTGAGACGCATTCCAGACGAAACTGGACAAGAGTAAATGCATCTGGTTGTTGAAACCACATAGGGCCTATGTAAATTTGACTTATCCCAAAAATGCTAAGAAATAAACGTGTGAGAGCGTGTTATAGGCTATATGTCATGTTATAGCCAGATATGACGACGCTTCAACACGCATCACCACAGATGAGCATCTATTCATCAAGCCAACGTGCAAACTATCGCAAATCAAAGTGAAAGTCATTCATCAACACACAATCATCTTCATTAAAAGTAAAGAACCGAAATGATCTTACCAGGGCTGTTGCCGCAATATCTTGTTGCGGTCTTTGATTTCGAAATTTTCGCTGATGATCAATAAAATGCAGCTCATATCAGTTGCTTTCGGTGACGTGCAACAATTTAAATGCATATAGCGCGGGAATTCAAGATCGGATTTATATCCGTTTTGCAAAAACACATTTATGTGACCAGGTGTAAATGGAATCGTTTTGATAAATCAGATAGCTATCCGATCTGAGAAAACGCATGAAGTTCCCATAGAACTTCTGCACCAGTCTACTGATTTCTGTTGAGAAAGATAAGCATGTTGACATGATCTGGGATCAGATGCGACCGCAACCTGGTGACAGCCAGTCCAGCCGCCAAAAACACCCGATCTGCGGGGACTGACTTTGCCGGGATGCACAGGTAGCCTACCTCCGCGCTAAAATGAATTCCATTGCTTCAAGACTCACACTACGCAACGCAACCTGCATTAGTTTAATCGATAACAAATAAACGTGATCGCCGAAATTCTTAACGATCAATTATCGATCGTCGATTAATCATGCCCATCCCTACTGTGGATCCCTCATTCCTCCTTCAAACCGCAACCAGTAGAGCTCCCTGAGGAATACCCTGGTCCCTCTGGAGTGGACCGACCAGCCGTTTCGTTTGGGGCCCCTCGAGAGGACAGGATGTCCATCGCAGCATCAGAGGGAGAGCTCGGCTCTGGAGATGATGACTTGGCTCCGCTGCCTCCCTCTGGGAGACCAGCGCTGCCCAAGCCAGATCCAGAGATGGCAGCTATGCTGAAAAGGGACGCCGACTCGGTTGGATGATTGGTTTTACAGGTCGTGCCAGGCTGGTTCTCAGCCCGCCGTCCCAGTACCTTTCTTCCCTGAAGTGCATGAGGAGCTTACTAGGTTGTGGACGGCACCTTTCTCTTCTAGAAACCGCCTTAGTAGTTCCTCCCCCCTCACTAACCTTGATGAAGGAGCGACGAAGGGTTACGAGGCTATCCCTCCAGTGGAGCGGTCTGTCGCGATGCAACTGTGTCCGGCTACTGCTAACTCATAGAAGGGAGATCCTCGTCTCCCCTCTAAGGCCTTTAAGTTCTCGTCCGTCCTTGCGGGCAAGGCTTACAAAGCCTGTGGGCAAGCTGCTTCTTCTCTGCATGCCATGGAGTTGCTTCAGGTCCACCAGGTCCAAGCACTCATGGATTTGCATGAGGGTAGCCCAGACCGTGAGCTCATGGGTGAGCTCCGCACTGCAACCGACCTCGCCCTCCGGGGCACGAAGGTTGCAGCTTGAGCGATCTGGCGATGTCCACCTTAGTGGTTCAGGTGCACCATCTCTGGCTAAACCTGGCAGATGTAAGGGACAAGGTTCGATTCCTGGACTCCCCCATTTCACAGGTTGGGTTATTTGGTGACGCAGTGGAGAACTTCGCCCAACAATTCTCTGCTGCCCAGAAGCAGACAGAGGCCATCCAGCACATCTTGCCCCGGCAGCCCGCTGCTGCCTCCACCCGTCCGCCTGGGGCAGATCCTCCGCCTGCTTGTCACCGAGGGCGTCCGTCTGCCTCCGTCTCTGCTCCCACTGAGCCTTCACAGCAGCCTCCGCCCAGGCCTCAGCGTGGACCCGGCCGCAGACGAGGCGCCCAGCCCGCTCCAGCTGCTACCAAGCCAGGTGGTAAGCGTAAGCGCAAGAAAGGCTTCTAAAAAAAGTTGCCTGTACTTCATTGTACTCAAGTAAAGGTGAGTTACGACCATCTTGGATCTCTGTCTCTTGATTCGGGCCCTTTTTCAAGCTTGTTCAAGTTACAAACAAAGAAACGCATTCCCAATGCTCTGTCCCCAAGATTGGTATGCAGCGTTTGACCTGAAGGACACGTACATATGTTGGGTCCATATGTTGCGATCCCTACAGCAATCCCTTATGTGTATTCTTCTATGGTACGGCTCCCTGTGGCGAGCCCATGTCTTCCCTTGGCAGAGCCTGCTCTGCTGTCACTGACCGGTTGCGTCTCCCCCCTGTAAACGGCTGGAGCCACCTCAGTGACGTTCCATATGTTGTACTGCCCAGTAATTCGCCTAGTCCATATGTGTTATCCTCCACATGTTACCTCCCTATGGGCAGGATGTGGCTTCCGCAGCGTATGCCTTCCAACGAAAGGTTAAACGCTTTCCCAGTGGTCTTGTGGAACAGCAGTGACTTCCCTGGCCTAAGCCCTGTCCTATCTCTGCCTCAATATGTGGCAGGATCAGGAGGCTTTTGTCTAGGCACTGGAAGGTGGCAGCACTAGTGGCGTTTTCATGGGGATCCCAATCAGTCAACACATTGACTACATCAAACGTGAGCAACTGAAAGGGAACGTCTCGGTTACGTGTGTAACCCTCGTTCCCTGAAGGAGTGAACAAAGACATAGTCCCGTCGCCACTATTGCTGAACCACCACTGACTCCGGGCTCCACTCGGCTCCTCAGCGAAGAACAACATCCACTTCCGTATTTATACCCGCGCTGCGGGGCGGAGCGTGTGATACAATTCACGTACGCCAATGTACATTGGCTCGCTTTAACAATACTTGAAGATGACAGGCTCCCTAAGTGTGATCCTAATCAGTCGACACGTCGACTACGTCTCCGTCCCATCTTCCGGGAACGCGGGTTATATACGTAACTGAGACATTCTCCAATACAGTATTTGGAATTCAAATAATTTGTGAATTACTTAACTTGGGTACTACACATGAAGACCATTTCTAAGCTTGCATGCTCAAGAAGTTATACGTGTATAGACTGCGAGGCAGCTTACTTCGAGTTTGGATCAGATAATGTATTGTATCTGCAATATGGGGAATTCCAGCTCTGATTCTTCCAATGTTTTCATTACCATATACTTACAGACAAACACACATAGTTACAACTCAGCTCTTTTTGTGTCATTAGTTACATAATGCTTCATAACATTCCCAGCCATATGATTATGATAGCACAATGGCTCTTTCTATGTACTGTAACAAGTATTAGACCAAGCGTAAAGAATGTTAATGTTCCCAAACCTCCTCTCACTGCACAGCAGGGCCATTCCAACAGTTGAAGAGGCGTACAGTAAAAATTAAAATTACAAGGCTTCAGTTCATATGTCAGTCGGGCCCTTCAGAGGGAGCTTGATTGCGATGCAGAACTCAGCATTGCTTGAAGTCCAAGCACAGATTGTGAAGCAGATTGGTTGCTAATGTAATGTAGGCAGGAATCCTTCAGGTTCATGAAAACAGATCGGCGCAAACTGAATGACCAAATGTACTTCATGTATTTTTGTTTGGTGTGTTGCTTCATGCTGTTTGGGGATCAGCTTTGTGATGAAATCAGAGATGAATACTGAGAAAATCCTTGAAATATCAAGACAAGGCCTGGATATACAAAAAGAGCAATAAACACACAACAGCTCAAACAATGATAATGATGTGAAGCTACATTAACTACAATTTAAAATAGAGTCATTTTAAATGGGTGCTTTTTTAAAAGTTAAATTATAATATGAAACGTCATTATACATAAAACATTTTGGAATAAACTCACATTTAAGAGTCAACTATATGACTTTTCTGAACAGCAGATAAAAAAATGTAAATGCTAAAAGATTGTAGAACTTACCAATTCTCATCATGGCTCCTCTGATGAGTCAAACAATGTCACTTCCTCTTCATTATGCCATTTTTAAGCAACAGTTTGCAAGGTAAATAACAAATTATAATATATGATAATGATTGAGAACATTCCATTTATTTATATACAAAGCCATAGATATAAAAACAAATACAAACAAAAAAACTCATAATTACTCTGGCCATGAACCACCGAGATAGGTTATACAGAAAATAGAGGAACTAACAGAAAATATGTATACACTTTGTGATAACATTTATCCATCCAAAAGTAATAAGTAATAATTATTGGAATATACAGTTCTGTTTTTTTTATTAATATTATATGTATCGCAATATATAATGTAAAAAAAAAAGCCACTTTCAAAGAGTTGCTGCTGTAGACATTTTAAACAGTCTTAAAAAATAAAATAGAAAATAAAATAAAAGACCCACTGGGAGGATTAGCGACTCTAGCAAGTGGGCTTCTTGGGCAGAACTGGATGTTAGCAGGAGGAACAGGTGGTGATGTTTCGAGAAGGGCAGAGGAGAGATGTTACACAGATTAGAAGTTTATTTCTGTCTCCTGAGCTTCTCTCCTAATTTCTCTGTTGTTGCATGACTAGTTTGCAAAGGACACACAGTGCATGCACATAAATCCCTGTATTTCTCAGCAACAGAACAGCATAGAGCTCATGAGTTGTCAATTCGATTATTTCTCTCAAGATAAACATTCGTCGCTATTGCAGACATGCTTCGAAGCTCTGGAAAAGCATGAAAAGGTTAGCGCCCATGAATCACACTACTGAAAGCAACAGGAAAATTGAAGGCAAAATGACTGTAAAACAAGGAACGTCAAGGACAAGAATATTCAATACAAGAATATATTCAATACAAGTTAAAAATCGACAACAACTGTTGTGTAATATTGATTAACACAGACAATTATTTAAAATCTGAATGAAAATTAAATGAAAATTCTTTCATTACTCACTCTATGACTTTCTTTCCTACGCAGAACATAAAAGGAGCTAATCTGAAGAGTGATCCGTGTACTTTTCCATGCAAGTACAATGAACAGGAACATTCAGCCTTTAAAAGGGACACAAAAAAAGCACCATAAAATGTATGTGTAAGCAAAAGCCATGTTTCTCAACTAATTGTTAGTGTCCTTAAAATGGATCATAAAAAAAAAAAAAAAAAAAAAAACTAGGCTAACTGCAAATAATAAAATGCAATTAACCAACAATTTGTGTACTACTCACACAGGTCAGTTTATTAGACGAATTAAACTTGTGAGGTAACACAGGGCTGTTTAATTTGGTCTAACGTTACACTATCATACTAAACAGCAATGGGTGTGTTGAAAGTTATAATGTTATTCTATGTGTTAGTTTGTTTGTTAAATGAGACTAGCAGTAAGCTAGATCAACATTAGAATAACATACTGATCATATTATAACATTTCATCATGTTGAGCTATATAACACTGATTTGTTTTATGTACATTTGCTCACCTATCAAATAAAGTACATGCAGGAGTCGTCCCTGTCAAGTCGTGACTCGTGAAGCTCTGTCAAGTCCAAGTTAGTCACGGACATGGATCACTCAGCATCTCGAAAACGCCACGCTGATATTGATTCTTGTTTTAGTTCTCCTTTTGTCCTAAAGTCTGATTGGCATGGTCCATAATGTCTGAACGAAACAACAACAGCGTGCCGCTAGACATTAAAAACTACGCAGTTGTCCACGTCTGTCGCCATGGTTACTATGGCAGTACAAGCGGAAACCAGGGATAAAGTTTGGCAGGTGACAAGTGAACAGGAGCGTGCCACTTTTTAAAATTCTTGGAAAAATTTAGGATAATGGAAGTACACAATTGAAAGAAATATATAACACTGTGCAAGTGGTTTTTGGATATATTTTGATACAAAATTCTTACATATTGTACCTTTAACTTTTAAATGGAAGGAAAAAGTGTTTCACATACCTTTCAAGGATGATGTCAAAGACTGTCTGTCCAATCAAATGCAGGAACATTACTTTAAAGGGGTCTTATTATACCTTTGTACATTTTACATTTTTATCCGTGTAATTTTTCAGTTTGAGCATGAAAAAGGTCTGAAAAGTTAGAAAGCACAAAGTCACTCCAAAGGGAGTTATTATCTATATCAGTACTGTTTCTGAACTCCCTGAAACACCTTATTGTAGTTTTGAGTTTATTTTCAGGAACGCAAGTCACAATATTTAATTTTGAATAATTCCGCTCAATGCACACAAAAAAGTGAGGCCTGATTGAGTTGTGTTAAAGGGATGGTTTGGAGTAAAATCAACCTAGGGTCCTTTGCACCATGACATCGAGCCAAACACCCACCATAAGCCTTTTTTCCCTTGGTTTAATAGTAGGGGGTGTAACTTGAGCGAGCTCTTAACGCATTATAGTCCTCTGGACTATATAGTTCTGGTCAGTTGATAATACCTAGAATATCTAAATCAACCACAGGCGGTAGATCCTTTTCCTACTTTGCACCTAAACTTTGGAACAGCCTTCCTAGCATTGTTCGGGAAGCAGACACAGTTTAAATCTGGACCAAAACATTCAAATTTAAATGATTCAAATCTGTTAAATGACTGTTAGGCTGCATAAACTAGGTCAGCTGGAACCAGGAACACTTCCTATAACACCCAATGTACTTGTTACATCATAAGAAGAATGGCATCTACGCTAATATTAGTCTCTCTGTTTATCCCAAGGTTTAACGTTGTCAGCCGTATCCAGATCAGATGGTGGACCTGCACCTAAACACAACTACAACGCATGATGTAGTCAGCCAGATGCGGGCCATATCCAGGTCAGATGGTGGATCTGCGCCTAACCACAACTACAAGGCATGATGTAGTCAGCCGGATGCGGCCCGTATTCAGATCAGATGGTGGACCTGTGCCTAGACACGACCACAACGCATCCCTGAAGTGTCAGCAGAGATTGTGTCAACTAAACTCTCCCCTGCAAAGGCCTCTTCGACACGACATCCATCGGCACTGATCCTCAACAAACCCGTCTCCATACCGGCGTGGTGAATCCGATCTTCAACCAGATGGAACTGGATTCAATATTTTTAACGTGCCAATCCATCTGACTTTTGAACTGTAATGCTGCCTGAATCTTAATCATGCACTGCTCATTTGTTGGCCAGATGAGAACTGGCCCCTCGACTGAGCCTGGTTTCATACAAGTTTTTTTGTTTGTTCGTTTTTTTCTCACTTGTATGTATAAACGTATCCAATTTTCCCATCTCATGATTTTTCTTTCAGAGGGTTTGACCTATGTATTAATTCAAACTCTTTTGGATTAATGTTTCAGCACTGCATACTATGGTTAACTCTGACACATTAGTATTATAAGAATATTGAAGGTTCTTCTTTAACACCCAATCAAATTATATATGCCAATGTCCTGTAAGAACACAAAGAGTCATAAAGTTTCCCTCCAAAAGAACAACTTCTTACTGGCTCACTCACCTCCAGAGGGTGTAACATCTTAACACTTTAAAAGACCACTAATCACAATATCAGCCGGTTTTCTGAGGGGATTCTGAGGAACTCTGATGTGAAGATGATGGTGAGCTTGAAGTCTTCTGAGGACCCATAAGTTTGTGCTAGGCTGCGGCCTCATCTCTCTCAAGACAACATCAGCAAAGATCAACTGGAGCTTCAACAAATTGCATCAGGACAGTTTAATTCAAATGGGTGAGACATGCAAGTATCAAATTTAGTCTCATTATCTGATACATGAAGAATCCCTAGAGCTTTTAACCCTTTCGCACCTACGACCACACCGGTGTGATCAGTCTAGGCTGGTCCCTGGAGCGTACGATCACACCGGTGTGATTAGAACGGTCAGTGCATGACGTGATCAACTGCTAAATTCAAATGTGCTTTCGTGCGTTGGCTGGCGCTGAGCCAGAGACAGGCGCGCTCAGAGCTGTCATATATCACAACTTTTCAGTGTTTTCAACCACATAATGTTTATTTTAGGTTTCAGACATATACAGGGATTAAAGTGAAAAAAAATTCTTCTGACTGAATTTTTTTTTTTAGGCCAAGTCATATTCCTTTAACTTTTTAAATAGTCGAGACCAATAGCATTTTAAGGGGAGACGTTTTAAACCGCTTTAATATTGCCAGTAGGCATATTTTAAAAGCTATTTTAATCTATGAAAACCAAGCAGGGAGCATACTAATATATTTATAATTTGCCTATATATATATATATATATATATACAGGTGCTGGTCATAAAATTAGAATATCATCAAAAAGTTGATTTATTTCAGTAATTCCGTTAAAAAAGTGAAACTTGTATATTATATAGACTCATTACATGCAAAGTGAGATATCTCAAGCCTTTATTTGTTATAATTTTTATGATTATGGCTTACAGCTTATGAAAACCACAAAATCAAAATCTCAGAAAATTAGAATATTACATGAAATCACACAGTAATTACACAGTAATCCCATGGTCATTGAACCAGGTTTTGGTTATTTTGGCATTGTGGGCCGGTGCAAATCCTGCTGGAAAATGAAGTCAGCATCTCCATAAAGCTTGTCTGCTGAAGGAAGCATGAAGTGCTCTGGAAATGTCCTGGTAGACGGCTGCGTTGAGTGGACAGCACAGTGGACCAACACCAGCCGATGACATGGCTCCCCAAACCAACACAGACTGTGGAAACTTCACACTGGATTTCAAGCATCTTGGATTGTGTGCCTCTCCATTCTTCCTCCAGACTCTGGGACCTTGGTTTCCAAATGAGATGCAAAATTTGCTCTCATCAGAAAAGAGGACTTTGGTCCACTGTGCTTGATTAAATCCAGAGTCAACGCAGGCGTCGACCAGGACATTTTTAGAGCACTTCATGCTTCCTTCATTTTCCAGCAGGATTTGCACCTGCCCACACTGCCAAAAGAACCAAAACCTGGTTCAATGACCATGGTATCACTGTGTAATTACTGTGTGATTTCATGTAATATTCTAATTTTCTGAGATTTTGATTTTGTGGTTTTCATAAGCTGTAAGCCATAATCATAAAAATTATAACAAATAAAGGCTTGAGATATCTCACTTTGCATGTAATGAGTCTATATAATATACAAGTTTCACTTATTAACAGAATTACTGAAATAAATCAACTTTTTGATGATATTCTAATTTTATGACCAGCACCTGTATATATATATATTATATATAGGCAAATTATAACACGTTTACACAAAATTTGTTAACACACACAAGTAAGTTACTTTTCCCCTTTACTTAACATAAATTGTAAGAATATGACTAATAGTAAAGACTAGTACTAATAAATAAACATTAGGCCTATGCTAAAGCTATTAAATAGCAGTCCCAAACTAGTTTTTGTTAATACAATGTTGGTATGATCCACTACAGTCATTTAAAAATATTAAAAATAACACAAAGAAAAATAGTGGCATTTTGGGGTTAATATGGAAACGACAGTTACCATGGTGAATACACAATATTAACAATAACTGTTAATGAAACATGGAAACTGGTGAATAGAATGAGAATCATACCTGCATTACTTTTATTTCGTGTAATTTACAACGTAATGGCGTTGCATGCTCGTAGTTTCTTTTGCACTTGATCAGTGAGGCGATACAGCGCGCGCCACTGCATTTGCGCGTGCAATTGAGTGTGCGCTACGAGAACAGGATAACGGCTGACAGGACAAGAAAGTCCATTTTTCTGAGGTGAAAAACTTTATTTCAGCGTACACTTATGTCACTGCCTGCCTGGTAGTTCCTATTGTGCTGGGTTTTCTGAAGTAGTCATGATTCGCCTCTCATAACATAACATACTCTAAACACGCACGCAGAGTGGAAAAGGAAGAGCGGGGGCGCGGGGAGCAAGGATCACAGGCGCAAATTTGAACTATATCGATGCGATATGGTCTAATTCCATATCGCATTTAAAAAATATATCGATATATTTTTTATATCGATATATATCGCCCAGCCCTACCTGCATTATAAGTGTGTCACTGAAATATAGTTCTACCTCAGCGCTCAGCTGTAGCCTGACATGCACTTTCCGTGAGCGGTAATTGAAAACCCGGAGTGGACCATGAGCGAAGTGATTATAGAGTGCTTAGAGTGGAGAGAGGAACGTGCTTTTGCTTCACTCCAGGCTTTGATCACATCCCCCTCAGCAGGGTGAATACACCTCGTCTTTCCTTAATTTAAGACCTATTCAAACTAAAATTAAGATATTTATTACACTATTTGAGAAATGAAAGCCTATTTACGGCCTTAAAATTATGAAAAGTGAATTTAAGACTTTAAGGACAGACTGGAACCCTGCAATTGACGGAAATCCATCATAGACTTGCTGCAATTAACGGAAATCCGTCGTAGCGACGGAGAACTTTAATCCCTGCATATAAGTACAAAAAAAACAATACATTTACAGTTTGTAAAATACACACTGATGTCAAAGGAAGAGGCAATAATAATCCTTTCCATTATAATTAGACACGTTTTATTCATATCAGATACACATTGTGTAAGTAACTTTAAAGTTTACTCTATTCTTCTCCCAGTTCACCAGCCACTTACTTTTATGTATTTCGGGAGAAGTGGATGAATTCATGTGTTGTAAATCCAACAGATCCGATTCTCTGAACTGCGTCTGCGGCACAAACTAAGATGGCGGCACCCATCGCGCATTCAGCTCAACTAACGCGATCGTTATAAAGGTGTTTAAACAACAAAACACTTCCAATTGCATATATTTGACAATCGGAATATCAGATATTTCATGCCACATCTAACAAATTGGTGAATATTTTGAATAAAAAAGGAAAAATTACATAAAAGCAATTTTCAGACAAATGTTCATGTTACATATTTTGGTTGCATTTGTGAGTTAATCAAAATATAGCTGGTTGTGTAAAATAGGCACATAATATCATAAAGTCAATATATACCCCTGAATTGAATTGAATCAAATCAAATCGTAATAGTAATGCAGAATTTTTTTTTTTTTTTTTTTTGAGGTATCGGCAAATATTGTATCGCTGGCTATAGGAATCGATATGATTTAATATCATGATGGACCGTCAGATTTACACCCCTTGTTACTAGTGTGTTGAAACTCACGGTTATGGTAAAGGACATTTCCAGAACACGCTCAGAGCAGTTGACCAATCACAACACACTGGTCCAGCCGACCAATCAGAACACAGTGCGTTTTTCGGAAGGAGGGGCTTCATAGAGAAAGAAACTAAAAAAAAAGCATACATACACTCACCTAAAGGATTATTAGGAACACCATACTAATACTGTGTTTGACCCCCTTTCGCCTTCAGAACGGCCTTAATTCTACGTGGCATTGATTCAACAAGGTGCTGAAAGCATTCTTTAGAAATGTTGGCCCATATTGATAGGATAGCATCTTGCAGTTGATGGAGATTTGTGGGATGCACATCCAGGGCACGAAGCTCCAGTTCCACCACATCCCAAAGATGCTCTATTGGGTTGAGATCTGGTGACTGTGGGGGCCATTTTAGTACAGTGAACTCATTGTCATGTTCAAGAAACCAATTTGAAATGATTCGAGCTTTGTGACATGGTGCATTATCCTGCTGGCAGAGGTGGGTAGAGTATCCAAAAACTGTACTCAAGTAAAAGTACAAGTACTTATAGAAATATTTACTCAAAGTAAAAGTAAAAGTAATAATCTTAATAGTTACTTGAGTAAGAGTAAAAAAGTATCCAATGAAAAAACTACTCAAGTAGTGAGTAACTAGTTACTTCAGATCATATAGGCCTATATATATATATATGCAAAAGCCTCTGAGTGCCATCTGAAACTTTCTTCTAAAACAAGCATTTGTATCAAGCTCGTATATTTAAGTTCAGTAATTTCACTTTAATGACAATTAATAGGTAGGCTACTTTTCATTGCCATTTAAGTGTAAACATAAACATACAAGCTTGATAAAAATGCTCTTTTAGAAGAAAATTTCAGATGGTACAGAGGCTTTTGCCTCTGAAGTCGTCATATATATAAAATGATATTATTTAGATTTTGTTTATTTAAATGACTATTATTATCAGCTATCTTTGCAACAAAAACAGAAGAGAGACGTAAGCATTATTTCTGCCATCTGTATAGCTCGAAAATCATTGCCTGTCCTCTGGTTTGTATAATAGTAACTTATACAACTACATTTGGATTATTAGACAATGTCGAAATAAAGTGAATCTGCAGAGTGTTGCATTCAAAGGTATTGACAGAGAAGAGTTAAAACTCTTCACATGCTCGCGCTCATGACTGCTACTGAACATCTGAACACACAAAAAACAAAAACAAATAAAAGTACATCGTACCAAAATATAATCAAATGTATATTTCTGCAAGCATGTTTAAACTGGTTAACTGTCTACGGCAGGCAATTAAAGGCATTCGTTTTCAAGTCGAGTTCGCACGCCACTGCACAACAATATACACAATACCGCGGGATGGCGGGTGTTCATAAACTGTGGACAATGGTAGCTTTATTTAATGTAAATTAATGTATATGTCCAAAAAACGGGTAATGTCATACTTTCTAGTATCATGGCGTAATAATCTGTTTGGTTGTAAAATGTATTACCTGAGTGAAATGAAATCGAATATATCGTTCTGACTCCTGTGGAATCATTCATTCACAGACAGCTTACGAAGATGTTCAAGTTCAACTAATAAAGATCTTCATCGCTGGCAAAAATATGATGCATTTGAAGATTTGCTCTCACTTGACTGTACTGTAGGTCCACTGCCACTTCATCTAACGCTCTTGATGTGCTTAAATCTTCCTGTTACGACTCCGAGTCCAGTGTGAATTGAAATCGCTTCAGACGATTCAGTGCGTGCAGGAACTGAACAGATCATTCAAACTGATTCGCGAACCGATTTAGACAGATCTGCCAACTTGTTTGATGAAGTCTTTGAACAGAATCGACTCAAAAGAGTCATTCATTTGTGAAATGAGCATCGCTCAAGTCCAGAAAAAAGATACAGCGTGCTTGGAATAAACTACGCATTTAACAACACATATTGCATTAAAATAAAGTAACGAGAGGAATGTCGCCCAACGTAATGAAGTAAAAGTACAGTTTTTTCATTAGAAATGTACTCGAGTAAAAGTAAAAAGTACCCACATTCAAATCTACTCTTAAAAGTACAATTTTTCTAAGTACTCAAGTAAATGCAACGAAGTAAATGTACTTCGTTACTACCCACCTCTGCCTGCTGGAAGTAGCCATCAGAGGATGGGTACATGGTGGTCATAAAGGGATGGACATGGTCAGAAACAATGCTCAGGTAGGCCGTGGCATTTAAACGATGCCCAATTGGCACTAAGGGGCCTAAAGTGTGCCAAGAAAACATCCCCCACACCATTACACCACCACCACCAGCCTGCACAGTGGTAACAAGGCATGATGGATCCATGTTCTCATTCTGTTTACGCCAAATTCTGACTCTACCATCTGAATGTCTCAACAGAAATCGAGACTCATCAGACCAGGCAACATTTTTCCAGTCTTCAACTGTCCAATTTTGGTGAGCTCGTGCAAATTGTAGCCTCTTTTTCCTATTTGTAGTGGAGATGAGTGGTACCCGGTGGGGTCTTCTGCTGTTGTAGCCCATCTGCCTCAAGGTTGTGCGTGTTGTGGCTTCACAAATGCTTTGCTGCATACCTCGGTTGTAACGAGTGGTTATTTCAGTCAAAGTTGCTCTTCTATCAGCTTGAATCAGTCGGCCCATTCTCCTCTGACCTCTAGCATCAACAAGGCATTTTCGCCCACAGGACTGCCGCATACTGGATGTTTTTCCCTTTTTACACCATTCTTTATAAACCCTAGAAATGGTTGTGCGTGAAAATCCCAGTAACTGAGCAGATTGTGAAATACTCAGACCGGCCCGTCTGGCACCAACAACCATGCCACGCTCAAAATTGCTTAAATCACCTTTCTTTCCCATTCTGACTTTGGAGGAGATTGTCTTGACCAGGACCACACCCCTAAATGCATTGAAGCATATATATATATATATATATGTATATATATATATAGGGATGTCCCGATCCGATCACGTGATCGGAAATCGGGCCCGATCACGTGGTTTCAGACTCGATCGGAATCGGACGTTACCTCCCGATCAGGACTCGGATATATATGTATATATATTCTCATTATTTTTTTAACACATCTATAGTTATGCGGTGGCACAGAGTTACGCCGGTTTTACACTGCACGCGTTAGCAGAGCGTAAGCAGCGCGTTAGCAGTGCGTATGGTGAGCGGGAGCAGGACATGCGCGTTTTGCTTTCACACTGGCAGCGTTTGTCACGCGCGGCTGAACCGCGGGTTGTGTACAGACAGAGTACTCTAGAATGGATAAGTTGGCATTGCTTTATTTCGTTTTCAAATACATTTAAGAGAAAAGACTTGTCAAGAAGCTTATTTTATTAATAATTTCATTTATATAACTTTTGGTTCATCTTTGTTTTTATTGTTCTGGCAACAAATTTGTTTTTGGACATTTGTTTTCTTTTTAAATTGCTGTTGGTCATTTGATCGACTGTTTAAAACACAATATATATCATCAATGCACTTTTTGGATAAAACTGCGGTGTATTTTGGCCATGATCAATGCATTGTCACTTTAATTCAGCGTAAGCGGCGCAGCAAAAATAGACTCGGCGCCGAAACATTCGCGGCACTGCTGCTCCTGCTCTGCTCCTGCTACGCGCTGCCACGCCGCCTCTGCGTGCGGTGTGAATGCTCTAATCTGTTAACATGGGCGCCGAAAAAAATACGCGCTGCACGCTCTGCTAACGCGTGCAGTGTGAAACCGGCGAGTGCAGTTCCTAAAAGCACATTACTGGCTTTGCAAACACTGTGGCACTTTTATTTTTTTATTTGTTTACATGCCTGCTGGGTATTTTAAGTTGAGGTGCTATTTGTTTATATATTAGACTTTTTTTATATTTACTGTTGCACTAAGTCCAAAAGTGAAGAATTTATGTTATTTATTACTTGATTGTTCAAGCTACCTCACAGAAGTGCTCTGTTTGTTAACAGAGTTGTTGAATGTTAAAATAAGGTGAATTAAATAAAAAATAAGGAACATCCTGGATCTGTTTTTTGCTCTTCTTTATTCTTGTTTTATGTATTATAGAAGTATCGGATCGGGACTCGGTATCGGTAGATACTCAAAATCAAATGACTCGGACTCAGACTCGAGGGCAAAAAAACCTGATCGGGACATATATATATATATATATAGTGCAATGCAATAATGAGTACACCCTCTTTGAAAAGTAACATTTCACACAATATGACAAGGAACACAGATATATTTCCAAAATGTTCCCAGACTAAGTTAAACACAGGTTCTGTTGTGCCTTTGAACTCAAAACAAAGGCTAATAATATAACTTAAATTATTTTTATTTCAGTTTTAGTGAAAGTGGGGTGGTGCAGAAATGAGTACACCCCACTGAAGGGCTCTGAGTAAAGCAACGTTTTAGGCTACCAATGTGGACCTGAACAAACAATTAACCACAGGTGAGTCTAATTAGTAAGTACACAGGTGTTAATTAGGCAGTTGCCTACAAAAGGCTGTTACCTAAAGCAAACCACCCTTTCCCATTTCTTGCTGTCAGCAATGGCACCTCATGGCAAGGAAATGTCTCTGGATCTGAGAAAGCGGATTATTGCTTTACACAAGAGAGGTGAGGGCTACAAGAAGATCAGTAAAGCCTTACTTATCAGTAAGAACACGGTTGCAAAAGTGATCCAAAAATTCAAGACAGATGGAACTGCAGCCAAAGTACAGAGACGTACAGGCCGGCCAAGAAAATTAACACCCAGGCAGGAGCGGCTTGTAATGAGAAAAGTTGAGGAAAATCGGCATGCAAGTGCACAACAGGTATCTAAGGAAGTAGAGACTGAAATTGGAGTGAATGTGTCACGTGACACAATATGCCGTACAGTGCAGCGGAATGGCATGCATGGGTGTCGTCCCCGAAGGAAGCCTCTCCTAAAGCCCAGTCACAAAAAAGCCCGTCTAAAGTTCGCCAGGGCACATGCTGAAAAGGATGAAGGCTACTGGGACTCTATACTCTGGAGTGATGAGTCCAAAATCAATCTTTTTGGAACTGATGGCTTCAAAACAGTCTGGCGTCGCAAGGGTGAGGAGTATAAGGAAAAATGCATGGTACCCACAGTGAAACATGGAGGGGGTAGTGTTCTTATGTGGGGTTGCATGAGTGCTGCGGGTGTTGGAGAACTGCATTTCATTGATGGCATCATGAATTCTCAAATGTACTGCTCTATACTGAAAGCTAAGATGCTTCCATCACTTCGGGCCGTTGGTCGTCGTGCCATTTTTCAACATGACAATGACCCAAAACACACATCTAAGGCCACTGCTGACTTTCTGAAGAGGAACAGGGTGAGTGCACTCCATGCCAAGGAGACTTGGGGCTGTCATTGCAAATAATGGAGGCCATACAAAGTACTAAATGTACTGGGGTGTACTCACTTTTGTTCCACCCCACTTTCACTAAAACTGAAATAAAAATAATTTAAGTTATATTATTAGCCTTTGTTTTGAGTTCAAAGGCACAACAGAACCTGTGTTTAACTTAGTCTGGGAACATTTTGGAAATATATCTTTGTGTTCCTTGTCATATTGTGTGAAATGTTACTTTTCAAAGAAGGTGTACTCATTATTGCATTGCACTGTATGTATATATATATATATATATATATATATATTATATATAATTACATTCAAGCATGAAAACATACCAAAAATCTAAATGAAAAACATCTTTAAATCCTGAAAGTACTGATGGCATCAAAAATGAAAAAAAAAAAACTTGCACATAGTTAACTCTATATTAGAGTCTCTCTTTTTTAGCTTTTATCTTACATAATATTTTCAAGGTTGACAACTGAATAGATGTCTTAAGAGGACATTTCAGAATGACAACATACAAGCCAAATATTAATTATATATTAAGAGGTGCGGGTCTCTTTTATAATACAAATAACAAGAATAATTGCCATCAGCACTGGGGTGGAGGGTATCTGGGAGGTTAAAGCACATTAAAACAGGGAATAGAGATAGCAATGAAAAAAAAAAAAATCTTGACAGTACAAATCACTGTCAAGATTTTAAAATATGCTAAAAGCCATTCCTGTTTATGAAAGACACTTCTTACCTAAAAAAAGCAATGCAGATATATTTCACCTTCTAACAGCAGAGACATCCATTACAGACAGATCTGCTGCAGTGGTTCAAAACAGGGTAGATCTTAATAGGGTCGCAGGAATCAGGAGGAATGCAAATAATAAAATGCAATGAACAATATAATGGTGCAGAGTTAAGACAGAAAGAATCAACTTTTGAAAGGGAGGAGAAAACACTTCTTATGTTGTGAATGTCAAAGGTTGTGTGTTCATTCAAACTCTATGGTATTTTGCAGCAAATGTACTACATTATAAATGTCACAGCTCAATATATGAGGACAGAGTGAGCAAAAATTGTAGTATTTGGACACAATTTTGCACACTTTGTACCAAACTGGATTTCAAAATATAACATTGAATTTCTTGTTCAGGTTACAAACAAATGAACATTTCATTTTTGGCATTTTCCTATGAAAAGTTAGATTCTTGCATCCTGTCTGAACAAATACTTCAAAGGAACATGAGATATTTTTAAAAAGAGAAACTGATCACATAGAATAATATAGCTAAGGTTCAAATAATCATGCATGTGAATCACCAAATAGCCTTTAATGTATTTGTGAGTGATTAATCATTCCCAGTGTTATATAAAATCACTATATATATATACACACTTCCATTCTTTATACGTACACACATTTTAGTTTAACTTGAAGACTACAAAGAAAAAGGGTCTATTCTGAGAAATTTCGATCTTCCCAGGAGACAATGGGATACGTGCTCTCTCCACTCCATCCATTACTCATTAATGATGTCATAATTCTGTTTAAGATGACAGGAGTGGAGACTTGGAGACAGCAAGTTAAATTCAGCCTACTTTAATGTCGGATAATACATCAATACTATTCTTGAGTGCATTTTTAAGTTAACTTTTTTTGACTAGAGGAAAAACTTCAGAATTCACCATTTGGGATTTTGAAATGTCAATAAACAGTGAAGAAAATACAGAACAGTCTACATTTAGATTTACTGACAAATAAAAATAAAACATTTTATTGTATCTTTCGATGTTATTAAACAAATGCAGCTGAGGCTGATGGTGATGTGATGAGGTGAAATGATCGGTACATGTTGCAAGTCATATCGAACCCATGCAAACTCTGTAAGCACCACAACAACCAAGAACACCATTAATCTGTCTTTTTCACCAATATAAACTCAAAATATTATTCAAAATGTTAATAGCTCTCAAATGCATCTTTCTCCATTGTAAACTATTCAAAAGCAGACATGTATTCTGCAAAAATCTGACATTTTTGCAAGAAACATTGATTTTTGCTGATATTTAATTATAATACAGTAAATGTTTTGCCAGTGATTTTTTTTTTTTTTTTTTTTTTTTTTTTGGAGGACTCTTGTGACAAATACTTAAAATTTGTCCTTTCTGCTGACTTTGACGTTCCAAAAAGTCAATAGTTAAAAGCCTTGAGTAACCAGTTGATCAATTCCCATCAAGATGAGTAATAAAGTAAATAATTGTAAACCCCGGACGGACAGACTATTATTATTGCTATTCGTTTTTATTATCTGATTAAAAAAAAAAAAAAAAAGTTCAGAGAAACAAACCAAACTCAGTGGGGTTTTCATTGGGATCACAGTGGCCAGCCCCAGGGTGTGGTGGCTAGTTGGGCAAATCTTTCCACAGTGAGGGATGAACTTGCCTGTAAGCTTGTTTTGCACTGCAAACCCCAGAAAGTGCCCAGCTCATGCATGTAGATCCAGCAGGGATGAGGAGGGGGAGGATTTATGGCCCGCATCCTCTAGTTCACGCAGGCCACTGTTTACTGTCCCGGCCACTGACCAGCTCACCCCAGCTCTGTTCTGGTTCCTGCCCCTTGTGCAGCTGGGTGCCCGTTTAATTAGGTGTTAGGGGAACATGGACAGGACAACCCACCCGGATCCAAATCCCACAATGACCGTAGGAAAACAGCCTGAGAAAAGAGAATAGAAGCACACTCATTTCTCAAGAAATCAATACAGAGCATTCAAGATACTCAGCTGAGCATAGTCTGTTTTCTGTACTGTGCTGTGTTAAGTTGTTTTCTCTCTTATTTGTGATGTTACAAAGCTCTATAAAATTGCACTGTATTAAAGTCTCTCCTATTGTAAACCTGTTGAATAAAACGTATTTGTCATGTAACAACATGGACAGATGCTTTTATTGCTTTAAACTATCTATGAAAAGCAATTAAGAATATACACCAATAAAAAGTAAAACAGCTAGTATTCCAGAAAATGAAAACTTTCATGTTCCAAATATCTTCTTTTTTTTTTTTTTCTTCAGAGAGATGAAGGAATGGACAACTTTATGCTATCCTAATGCCACTTTTTTTTTTATATTTGGAGTTGATACTCTGATTAACCTTTTGTATTCATCAGAGGACTAAAGATCATACAGGTTCGAAGGTGAGTAAATCATATATTTCATGAATATACTTTTTTCAGTGAACTGTTCCTTTAAAATGTAGCACTTCAGCTCTTGAACAGATATCAGATTGAGTCCTTTCTGTGGTTCTTCTTGGCTTTGTTTTAGCAAGTGATTTCTAAGAAGCCATTTACACAACACCAAAACAAATGTTTTTGAAAATGATTTGTCTCTGTGTAAACTACAATGCAAATTTCTGAAAACAGTTATGTCATATGCATGCATATACACACTCAGTCTATACACATGGCACGCATTATACAGTGTTTTTAGTCGTTTTTGCGGATCGGTGTGAACAGGAATAATTTTGACAATGGTGTCGTCTGTATGTGTAAAAATGTAAAAACTTTCATGTAAAAAAATAAAGACGTTTCACAATTGTGTGATACATGCAATCTCCTTCATGTTACCGTTAAGTAAATAACTTAATGACCAAACACTAAACATAGTGGATACCGAATAATATGACAGTTATTCTATAAACCAATTGATTAATTATTTAGCGCATGGGACTAAATAAAGCAGTTTTGCTTTATTGCAGTGAATCTAGCTTTTTAAGTGGCTTATATAACCACTAAGGACATAATTTACACAAACATAATTCATCATTTACCACAAAGGGTGTGAATAAAAGTCTAAAATAAATATTAAGGGTTATTTAGGGACCTCTAAACAATGTATTGCATATAACCATTGAAATTTCAGTGCAAGAGAGAAAACAAAATGGTTTGGTTTCCAGTAAAACATGCATAACAGGTCATATTTTAAAACCCCTTTGTGTACTATTGTTCTGCTAATTGCAACAGTTATTTGAACCTTTGCTAATAAATTCCATACATTTTCCACAGGCCAAAAGTTTAAATGCTGTTGCACCATATTTTTACCATTATCCTTGTTATGGAGTGCATATATGAACATTAAATGAAGTGAGCTTAATCAAACTACCCTAAACTTCATTTTCTGATTGTTGCATGTCTTTAATCAACTTTCCTTCACAACAGCTCATATAAAGTTGCATATTTCTAACAGTTTCAGCAAAGAATGGCTAATTATTATGATTAGCATTTGCAATCACTCATTTAGCAGTGCGACTTTGCAGAAGTCCTATCTTAATGTAGTGCAATACATATTCAATACATTATGTGAAACAGCATGCAGTATGCAATGACACATATTACAACTAAATTATTTTGTGTGAATACCGAGAATACATTTTTCCTCTTGTATCTATCTCGTAGGTTTTCCCATTTGGCTTTAACCTAGTCCGCTGCTCAACATACAACAGTAAATTAAAGGTGAACTAAGTAACTTTTTTACCTTAACCGAACAGCTTCGGAGTCATTGGCATAGTTATATGACTTTTTTCGGGTTGAATGGTGGTCGTCACGCAGCCCCCAAGCGCCTGTAAGCCGAAAAACCATCCTTGCAACTTTGGGCCAGCGGGCCGCCGGCCTCAGCGTCAGGAAGTATCGCGTGATATCAGGTCTCACGATGTAACGAATTGCTTTACGGCACTGCACAATAGGGATAGCTCGATCACAGATGAAGTTATTAGAGGCCAGACAGACTCACAGAGGCAATTGGCATCTCACAACTTGCACTTTATTCCCCAATCGAACTCGTGTAACTGTCTGTCATCCGTTCTACCGTCCACAGCTTTACTTGATAAACAAAAGTAGGATAAGAATGAGCATCAAACTGAAATAACCCGCATACATGGGGTGTTCGAGGTGCACATACAATACAGACTGCCGACAGTTCAACAGGGCGCGCACAGCTCTTAAAGGGGCCACACCTTATTTCCACTCATTACAGCTTACTGAACAGGTACCGGTATAGAGGGCGGAAGGGATCAGACCGTGAGTGCAGAGACGGCTCTGCGCGAGTGGTATTTACGACAGTAACGTTAAATACAAGTACTCCACAGCGACTCTAGAGCCGTTTCTCAATACCAAGTACGCAAAGTTCGGACTTGAGTTCGACTCAGGAGAACGAACTCACGAGGACGGGAGGACGCAAGTCCGATAATTCTGCAAATGGAACAGTGGCGTTCTTGATAGCGTCACTCAGCTCGCTCTGGCTACTCAGGTTATCTCTTTATGTATATCTAGGCTACAAATAAAACAAAATATGTTATAAACCACCACTCTGCCTCTTTTCATTTTCATTTAAAAAAAAATCTTATACATAATGGCCACATAAATGTGGTTCATCAACGCAATTGATTATCTTCACTGCATATATTTATAACAACACGAAATATAAAACACAACCCTGACTCTTTTTGTTTTCATTTTAAAAAATATGATACATAAAAAACATTATAATATTGATCATTAAAACTAACATTTAGCAAAAAGAGACAGGGTTGTGTCATTTTATTTTATTATATATGTACATACAGTGAAGAGAATGTAGGCAACATGTATAATAAAATATTTTATATGTTTTAAATATATAAAATAAAATGACATAACCTTTTTGTTAAATGTCAGTTTTAATGATCAATAATAGCCATTATAAAAGTATAAGTAGCCTAAAAGGTATAAGAAGCTATACAATAATAAAGCAAACGATTCAGTCAAACATAAGTCCGCTCTCTAGGCTACAACGTTAAAGTTAAATAGACTAAAGCTATGAAACTTCACTTTGCCCTCAGCTAAAACGTTTTGCCAGGGAACAAATTATAGATTAATGAGACAAATAAAATAAATAAATAAATAGCCAGTTAGATATACACAAGACGATTTATATCTCATGTTAAACCACTAGACTAGAGACATCCGAGCCAGCGGCAAACGTCAGAAGGACTAGCCGAGGAAAGGCTGTTCTCGGCGGGATACGCACCGAGCGTCCGATTGCCTGGTTCTCACAACTCCGAAAACGTCAGATCAAATTTTTAAATAGGCGCTATCTTTATAAATAAACCAAAGATTTGAGCTTTAAACAACTACATTCTCGCCTGAAAAACTCTTAAAACTACATTTCGTGACACAATAACAGCAGTATTTTTAAATTACGCGGGGTTTCTCCTCTGCTATTGACGCTTGCTGGTTGGTGTAAGATGCATTCTGGGATACCTGGCTGTCTCAAGTCCACACAAGTCACCTCTCGATGCATCCTCGGTAAAAGGGGCTGATCAAGAACACATCCGGGGATTTGAACTGGACTTGGCTAGATGTGAACTTTGAATTGGAACAGTACTTGGGCAGCGACTGATGACGTTTCACAAGTCCACAAGAACACAAGTACAGACAAGAACGCATATTGAGAAACGGCCTAGGGGTCGCTGTTTGACAAAAACGGAAAGCTGCATAGTGTGCCTTTAATATTAAGTTTGGTACTACACAGAAACCATCACCAAGTGCATGTAATAACTTCTGACTGCAATCTAAAGATAATTTTGAGTAAATAATGGGCAGACGTGCATTTGTAAGGATGATAAAAAATGATGTAATACTGATACATTGAATGGGTTGGTAAGTTAAAAGATACTTAAAATGGTCCATAAAAAGGAAGTTGAAATACACTTATGGTCTGTAGTCGGTAATCCATTGTTTTTTTGGGTAAATGAGGCTAAAGAGATTAATAGGATAAAAAGAAGATCTGTGTTTAATATGCTGTTTTATTTAACTTCTATAACATTTTGGGGAAATGCACCTTAAATTACAATATGCAGTGTTTGCTTGTTTACATAAGTTCACTTTCTATTTGCTGTAAGTTTAAGTAACAGTTTGTGACTGGAGGATCTGTTATCGATTGCTAATGCCTCGTTCAGCCTGTGTACATGCTAGCTGTGTCCCAATGTAAAGGCTGCATCCTTCGAAGGCCACGGACTTCAAATGATGCACCCTATGCGTCCTCCGAATGACGCACCGTAGCCTCCGTAGGATTTCCTAATTGCGCAGCCAGGTGTTCCCGATTACCCCAACGGTGCGAGAGTATGCTGCCATCCTGATAATTCATTTGATATAATTGAGTAAACAGCTATGGAGCCAAAATTGGCTATTGTCATTTTTATGTTTTATATGTTACTGGAGGACATGGTATTAAGGATGTTTCAGGTCATGTACTTTCAGCTTAGCCGAAGATTCAAATGTTCATTTATATCTTACCTTGATGCGATTTTGTAGGCTAGTGTATTCTTTTTTATTATGCACATAAATGGACCATGGTAAATATATTTACACTGGTTTTCAACCCTATTTGAATATAAAACCCAGTTGAATATAAAAAGTCCAGTGTGAATGTTACTCCCACTCGTCCTCGGCAGCTGTCAGTCACTGTTGCTAGGCGACAAGAACAATCGTCTATAGGCTAGACCAGTCCGAGCGATTCAGATGCGCCAAATGTGACGGAGCAGTAGTTAGCAACAATTTGTTAATAATGACAATAGGCCTACATTTTGTTACTTTAATTTTAAAAATAACCAGTGGTGGTATGCAGGGTGCGATTTGTGAAAAAAACAGAGGGGGGGATGTTTCGAAAAAAAAAATTATTTATAAAAATAAATCATGAGAACATGAACTTCATTCACTGCATTTGCTGCTCTGGGGTGCGTTTCCCGAAAGCATCGTTAGCCAACTATGGTCGCAAGTTCATCGCAATGTCCATTGAACTCTATTGGTAACGACGGAACTTGCGACCATAGTTGGCCAACGATGCTTTGTTTCCCGTACAACTATATAGTTCGCTGCTTAACTACCATAGTAGCCTACGATGCATCGTTGGAGAAATCAACTAGCTAGTCACGACTGTTTCCCGAAACCGTCTGTCGCAAAGTATCGTTCAACCACGTTGGTTTATGACGTCTCGCACGTGGTGGACTAATAACTTATTTTAATTCATCTGTTTGAGATCGAATTAACGCTAGATTTTGTCATATAAGTTACAGACATGGCATCTAAAGACCATTTCTAATTTTTCTCAGTTATTTTGCTTTATTACCAGACTCAATATTTGGCTCGTTCTTACATAGTAGAGCACGTTCGCACATGCGCAGTCTTCAAAAACGGTGCTTTAAATCTCTTGACAAACTAAAAGACGTAAATTACATTTATGTATTCTAAATAAATAACACGGGTCCTACTGAATGTCAGCTTGCTTATTTTGCTAAAGATAAGGATTTATTCAGTCTACATCTCATGTAAACTAGAAACTATGCTTCTAACGACAGCTCGAGAGCTGTCGTTCCAACCACACAAGTTTGCGATGCTGTTTGCGAACGTTCGTTGGAACGATGGTTTCGGGAAAGACCAAATCGTTGAACTATGCTGATAACGACGGAACTTGCGACCATAGTTGGCTAACGATGCTTTCGGGAAACGCACCCCTGGACCCTTTTCATTGTTCCCAGCTAGCTAGCTAGTTTTCGCGCTGAAAAAATACATAAATACTTGGTGGCATTCTGAAAAGCCGTACATGGATCAAAGCTAATGGACAGGATCAGATAAATCAGAGCTTAGATTCTCTGGCCGAGCCCGAACTTCACCCGGGCCGGGCCCTTGATCGAGCACTTGTGTTACAAAATGCAACACGTCACGTGTCATGCTCAGCGAGCGTCTCCTCCACTCGCACGCATCACACCGGCCCGGGATAATAAACTTTAAAAATATTTATTTTGTTTAAAAATTATTCTATATTCTAAAACCTTGTTGAATTAAATTAGAGTTGTAGCCTACTTGGCCATCCAAAGTTCATTCTTGTTCATTTTCTGTGTTCATCATTGTTCACGTATTTTTTTTTTTTTTTTTTTTTTTTTACGTTTCTTCATTCGGACCCATTTGCGATCCATTTCATTCTGAATAAACAAACAAGGCAGTTTACATGATTTGTCCTGGTTGCATTATTCATTAAGATAATAATTAATAAATGCACGCTCAATTACCCGTGAACTTGATAAATGTATATGTTTTACTATGCACAATTGCCTTTCAACTTCTGCCTTTCAGATTCTGTAGGCCTACTATATGTGTTGTAGCCATTAAATAAGCTAATTTAGTTTCATATTTGTTAAAATATTATAATGTTTTTTTTTTTCCATCTATGTTGATTTATGAAAAGTGAACAGCAGGAGTAAGATAAGATGTGCAGTATATCAGGAGACTTGTCAGACTAGTCAGACATGATTTTGACCACTTCATTAAGTTTTGTTTTGCCGAAAGCCTTTCTTTAAAGTGAATTTCGTTTTGTATAAATTGTATCTTAATTTTAATACATGTTTCATCAACGAATTGCATGTATTTAATAAATAAGAAGCAAATATAGCAGACAATAGGCTATAATCATGGAGGCGCGCCGCGGTCACTTGCACTGCACGTTAACTGGAGTGCATCTCATCATAAATTAACAGAGAATATTAAGAAATAGGCTATATCTAAAGAAAGCTTGAAATGTCTTTAAACGAAACAATTCTAAACGAAAAGAAATATGCAACACTCTGATGTAATCCATGCATTTCTCCATATATGCGCATTCACGGAGATGGCGATCGTCAACTTCATCTTTGCTTCATCTCTCCTTCCCTGGCGCCACATACCCCTGGTTATAACGGCCCACGTATTTAAAAAATGGTCGTGTTTAAATCGGGCTCGGGCTCATGATTACAGTTAATGTGTCGGGCCGGACCGACAAAGTCAATTCGCCTCATTCGGGCTTCGCGATACCGCGCCGCGCGAAACGCCTTCGCGCCGCAGGACCTCTAGACTCGCGTAAACGCGTCTTTACATTGATTGAAATCACTCGCGCCAGACACTCAGAAGTGAGTGAGTAATAAAAAAAAAAACTTTGCTTTAGCCTCAATTGAGTAAAACACCGTGTGTAACTTCGGCCATTCTCAGTGGTGTGACTGGGACACTAACTCTGCTCGTCATCATAGAAACAGATAATCAGATTGTGATGTTTATTCCCGCTTAAGTAATATGTTGAATATGCGGCGTAAAAAAAGACCTGCAACCGTCTCGCAAGTGTTGATAGGCTATTACTCGTGAGGTGTAACCAGCGCCGTGGGCGGGACATTGAGATTGAGCAAGTCTGCAGAGTGGTGATTACAGAGAGGCTGCGGAGCCAGCCAAAGTAGCGCATTTTTAAATAAAATGGACTTTAATCAAACCACGGATCCGTGATAAGTTTTGTGATCCGCCTCGCCACTATGTAGTAGCACTGATCACTTTGAGGGGGGGATAAATTTATCCCCACCGGGGATAAAAATAAGTAAGCAGAGGCAGGGATACATTGACCAGAAAGGGGGAAATCCCACGCATCCCCCCCGGCAAATCGCACCCTGGTGGTATGTAAGGAACTACATACTTCGTTAATACTCGAAGTAATTTTCCCACACAGGACAGCAACTCTACAAAATTATGTTATTTTACAATATTAAGCATTGTTTTACATTAAACTACACAAAAGTACTGTATATAGTTTAAATGTATCAACCTTGAAAATATTCAGAAGTAAAATGCAACATATGCAGTAATATAAAAGCAGAACCATCATAAAAAACCCTGACAAGGTTTTTTTTTTTTTTTTTTTTTTTTTTTTTCTGCAGAATTCCTTTACTTTTACTCTTGATACATTAAGTACATTAGAGTATGCAAGATCATTTTGCTTAACTAAGGTTTGAAATATATGACTAGTAGTTTTTCCCCAATGCAGTATTAGTGGTTATTAAAAGTACTTTAGTGTAATAAAGTATCTCAATATTTATTCCATTAGTCAGCCCTGCAAACCTGTTGGTAGACAACTTAGTGGATAGTGAAAATATGCAGTCAAACACTCTGGAGAGCATCCCAGATGATGTCCCACCAGCAGCCTTACCAGGGTCTCTATTGTGGAGCCCATCCCGGTTCAGCAGCACACCAGGGTCTCCCACTCAGCTGAATAAAAGTCGACATAATTTTTTCTTATTTTATGTACTGTAAATTTAAATGTTTATGTTGATTTTGAGATGTTTAACATATGTTGTAAATAGTTGGGGGAAAAAAAGGTATAGAAGAATTTGTTTCATGTAGAAATTATGACTGTCATTACAAAAATAAACAATGTCCAGAGCAATGAATTCTCTTTTATTTACACATTTAAAGTTGCATAAAAATAAATAAATGTACAGATTTTTTTTTTTCCTTTTAAAAAATATAAGTGAAAAAAAGTTAAACAAGAATATATCCATATTTCTCAATCATTCTTTCAAGAAGAGAAAACAGCCTGTCCATCCTCTCCTGTGCTCTCCTCGCCTCTGCAGTACCATGTCTTCTCTAATCAAGTCCAAAAACTCGTCCTCTCTGTCTCGCCTTCTTCGTGGTGCTGGTGCTGGTGCTGCTACTGGTGGTGCTGGTGCTGCTACCCCTGGCTCCTCCTCTTCTTGGTCACACACTGCTGAACTCGGCCCTGGTGTGTCCTCAGCGATTGAGGCGACAGGGCTCTCAAGTGTCACGCATTGAGCGTGACAGTCACTCATTTCGGTCTTTTGTCACGCACTCCCGCCACACATTGTATTTCTCACGCGGAAAAACTATTTATAATATATTTAATATGCCGCAGCGGCAGCGCCCAAAATTTCTCTGGCCGTGCCGCTCTCACTATGGAAACGGCAGGAATCAAACGCGTCTCCCCTGGAGTTCTTAGTCGAGCCTGCCACTTTTCAGCCAATCAAAAAAAGAAAAGGGGCTACACAATAGCCAATCAGAAAATAGCACTATTGTATCTGGGTAAGATTTAACGCAACAACCAATGAAAAAAAAGCATATCCTGGAAATGTTCACAAAAGTTTCCTTCACCCACAGAGGAAATCACTCCGAGCATCACAAAGTAAGTCATGATCTCCTGTTTTAACGTTACAACAAATTCACAACTTGTTTGACAAACGGTGACAACTTGACTGCTGTTAGAGAATGTTTCCCAGATAATTAGCATCAGTTTTTCATGAGTGTCTGTAACTTAGCCAACAGTTTTACAGCCTGTTAACACCTGCTCAGAACAAGTAGTCTAGGCCTAGTCATATTATCGTTATCACATGATGACTGACATATTGTCACATTATGAACATCTCTCTCTCTAAATAGGCTTAATAGTTTTATTAGCACTAAATAAATTAAAGTGTATTGCATAGTCAATGTTGTAGGTCACTTTTAAAATCCTATCATATTTTATAATTATATCCTGGCCATGGATGCATTAATCATTGCATCTGTCTTTCAAAGATGTCAGGTAAAAAGCAATTAAGCATCCTCTCATTCGCCCTGAGAGGAATGTCCCCTAAAAAGGCCACGTTAGAGGATGCTGGCCCAGAGAAGGTTGCGAAAATGGTAGCCCATTAGAGGAGGAGACAGAGGAAGAGACAGTGCAGGTGGAAGGCAACAAGTCCAAATAGTCAACAAACACTTACAATAAACAACACCAGTCATAATCTCAATCTCTCTCTCTCTCTCTCTCTCTCTCTCTCTCTCTCTCACACACACACACATGGAACTTGAATAAATACTTTGTATTTGAGCAATTATTAATAACAACAACAAAAACACTAATAATAATATTAGCCTATTAATGAAACACCCCCATTCCCGCGACCCGTCCGACCCCAACGGATGTCACTCTTGCCTGTCTTCCAAACTTGAGAGCCCTGAGGCGATGAGGACAGGGGGTCTGGTGCATTGCCTCTGTCCCAACACCTCATCCATGAGGACAAACCAGGGCCAAGTTGCAGCAGTGGGTTTCCCACTCACACCCTCACCTGTCCCAGGACATGTGCAATCCTAAGGCAGAGCAAATTAACCATGGCTTGTTAACAACAACAGCACAATACATTTCAGCAAAGATGTGATCTCAACTTTCTTACTTTGTATTTTTAAAATCATATTCATATTCAGAAATCATATTTATGGATACTCAAATACTAACCTTTGTAGACATAGCTTGCATGACAGCACTACAAAAACACATAAAAATGAAACCCCATTGCCTTATCTACTGCTTTTCTTATAGGGTGGGCTTTTTAGACTAGACTCCTTGCCTCCTGAAACAATTATTAAATTAATATTAGCACAAGTTTTGCCTCAGACCAATGGTGACGAAGGAGTTAAGATGAAGTTTATAAGAAAGAAAAACTTGTGGCTTTTAACTCAGGTTTCACTAGCTATTTGAGTAAATGAAAACATAATACTTACATTTAAATGTGAATTTGCCGTCCGCCACCGAACTCTCGGCCGTCATTTTTTTTTAAATAAAAATGCTGTCGTCACCGGCGCGCGATGACTTATGGGGTAGGATAGTCCGCTAAGTGTCCATTTATGTATCCTTCCTTTCACGGGGAAACGAAGGGTGCATTTGGCGTCGCTTTAGCCTTCGTCGCGAAGCTACATCGTGTCTGTGTCGTACTTTCTATTTCCTCTTTTACAGGTAAGAACGAGGGTTGTATTATGTTTGAACGATTTAAATATGTGTTTAATACTGTAAGGAACACGCAGGGAGTAAATGTTAATGATTGTTGTAATTTATGTATGCGCATTTAGCAGGCTAAACGTGAAGTGTTGCTCCAGTGTAGCCTGTATGCTAGCTGTGTAGTGGATCGAGGGTAAAGCGTGGTGGTAATGTAGCCGCCACCGCCGCCGTCGTTTTCTCTGTGTGTATTCGTTTTATATCATAGGGATAAGGTAAAAGTGCTATTGTTAAAGTTTAAGAAAAATGAGTGTTTAATGTGAAGAGGCAAGATAGTTTATATGTTTAAGTACAACGCTACTTCTGAGGATAAAATGTTAAGTGTATTCTGAATTAATACTAACTATAAAACAGCAGTATTTAGCATTACAGAATATTTTCTATTGTGCTGTTTATTTTTCTAAACACTTAACAGGGTTAAGTTAAATCTATTTTTGTTTAAATAATCTGTTTTATTAAATGTACTGTTTTAAGATGCTGTAAACATATTTTGATATATTTTTGGTAAAGGTTAACTTGGGTATTTTAGTAATATGGAGTTATAACTCACCAGCTGATATTTTCCTAATTGTGTAGTTTCTTAGAAGGACATTATTATGTTGTGCAAAGGGAAAATAACAGGTTTAAGTGTGATACTGTCTAAACATGTTATTATGCTGTTCATGGTAAATGCATTACAACATTGGACTTGACTGAAGCTACATTGTGTCCGTGTCGTACTTTCTATTTCCTCTTTTACAGAGGCGTAACACATTATTTGTAGTGTTTTATATTAAACTGAATTTGCATTTCTCATGCATTTCTCATGTAAGCATTTCTTATTCTTTATTGTTATAAAAATACCCCAAGCCGCATTAAAAACACACAAAGAACATATATCGTCGTAATCATATTTATTTGGCTTCATGTTTCATCTGTAGAAACAGGTCTCTCAGCTGTTTATGTGAGGAACTCAGAATGAGGAAATGTCACGAGGAAACACAACGTCATCATTCGGAAGGGCAGGAGTTATAATATGATTGACAGCTCAAGAGCGGACAAGCTCTCTGACTCATAACTGACACGGACTCAGTTTCAAGCTCTTGAAACTTAATTGAGAACAATGCAGTGATGTTACCCCTGGTCTCTTCGACTATTAAAAGAGCTGTTTTCCCTAAAAGAGCAATCGGACAGCGAGACCATTACTTTCCATGACTTTCTGGATGTGGTCATTTCCTGTCCTCATCTGATGGCCACGATTACGGTCTCACATGCCTGGGCAGAAGCATGCTAAGACAGCGTTCGTGGATGGTTCATGTTCTCATCATGAGAACATGACCATGTCAGCACGCTGGTCATGACTCGCCTTTCTCATAAAATCCCCTCTGCTGTTGCCCAGCCCGCCGCTTGTGTGTTAAAGCACAGCCTCAAGTCTGCTTAACACTTTGGTAGACCGAGGATTAGAGTGGGAGCTCTCGCTCCTCTAGCGTGACGTGTGCTGTCGAGCTGCCAGGTGACAGCGCGGGTTGTCACGGCTACCCAGCGCATAATTTCTTGCTCTGAATGAGGATCGGATGTCGATAGCTGCATCGGATGCAGGAATTGCGCACAGCGACTGAACCTGCCCTCCAGACGATGAAAGTCATAGTGCAGGCCACCCAACACCTGGGTGGTCCAGAATTGTCATCTCTGGCTTAACCTTGCAGAGGTGTGAGATGTCAACAAATGCTTTTTCAATGCTCCCATATTGCAAGGTGGCCTCTTCGGCGACACCGTTGAGGTCTTTGGCCAGCAGTTCTCGGCAGTCCAGAAGTAGGCTGAGGCAGTCAAGAGCTTGCCACGATGTGCCCCTGCTACTAGGCCATCGCGAACACTGCCACCTCATCCGGGACATCGCGCCCACTCAGGAAGAATGCCACTTATCTCAGCCGACGTTAAATCCTTTCAAGCGGCAAGGACGCCATAGAGCAGATCCCTCCAGTTGAGCTGAGGTCAGGGTTTTACAGCCCATACTTCATCGTACCCAAGAAAGGTGGTGCGTTACGGCCGATCTTGGATCTTCGTGTTATGAATCAGATCCTTCATAAGCTTCCATTCAAGATGCTAACGCAGAAGCGCATCCTCACGTGCGTTCGCCCCCCAAGATTGGTTTGCAGCGACTGACTTGAAGGACGCATACTTTTTAATGCCTTGACCCTACCTCAACACAGACTAAACTTCTATGCTTTGTGTTCGAGTTAATAATAATAATAATAATAATAAAAAAAAAAAAATATTGTGCCTCCTCTATTTTAAAACCCTCCAGTTGGCACTGGGGATACAAGCACCTATTTTGCTCTCCAGGAGATTCCCCGTTTGGTGAACCCTGGAAGGAGTTCCTCCAGCATCCTTCGCCAGGTCTAGTATTTTTCTGTATTCCCGGTAGGTCAGCCCCTGTTCTAGACTAGATGCCCATATGTTGTGATTGCCTCCCCTGGTGATCCCAAATGTGTATTCCTCTACGGTGCGATTTCCCTGTTGGCAAGTCCATGTTTTCTCTGTAATAGTATTGACTCCATCCCTGTTAAGGCAGGATCTACCGCAGAGATCAAAATCAAAGGTCAGTCCATATGTGTAGGATGTGGTCTCTATAGCGTGTCTTTCCGTCTGGACTAGGCACACTTTCCCAGTGTTATCCAACTAGTTGTGACTGTATAGAGTGTAAGAAAGGAACAGCAGCGATCGACATCCCCCTTGAAAAGTTCTGTCCTTTTTCCACCCCAGCAGTGCAGAGGACTAAGCGACTTACACAGGGTGCTGAGAAGGCATAGCAGTTGTGGCGTTTTTCTTAGGGATCCCAATTCTCCCTGAAGAAGGGAACGGAGATGTTACATCCCGTCGCCACAACCCCTGTACCTATGTGAATGTTGCAGGCTGCCTTATATACCCGTATGGACGGGGAGTGGCTTGCGATGCAAATCTCACTTGCCGATGTACACTGGCTTGTTTTGTTACCACTCAAAGGTGATTGGGCTTTCAGGTGAGATCTATTGTTTCGATTCAAGAGCATTGCTGTGTTTGTTTATTATTCAAAATAAACGAAAAATAAGAGTCGGGACCACGATGGGCAGTTCTTCTTTGTTTTACTATGCAATAACAGAATTACGAACTCTGTGAACACAGGTGTCTCTTTGGACAATTCACTGGACAACCAAATTGTAACCCAGAGTAAATCTAGTAGTGGTGCAACGGATCATCATTGATCCGTGATCCGTTCAGATCAATATCTTCGGTTCGGCACACACGTGATCCGCGGATTGATTTATGAAAAAAAAGAAAGTTGTGCGCATGTTCAGTCCACAGGTCATGGCGAGCGGAGGAA
The DNA here is from genome assembly GCF_949319135.1 of Squalius cephalus. Lineage (NCBI taxonomy): Eukaryota > Metazoa > Chordata > Actinopteri > Cypriniformes > Leuciscidae > Squalius > Squalius cephalus. The sequence continues at coordinate 19,378,995 of NC_137127.1, forward strand.
CGGAGGAGCTTGAACGCCCCGCGTCATTTAAATCCCCTGTATGGGAGCATTTTGGCTTCCCTGTCAAATATAATGATGAAGGAAAGAGGTTAGTGGATAAAACCGTGACGGTGTGTAGGCACTGTGGCGCAATAAAGCCATATGACAGTAGGGCTGTCAACGAATATTCTAAATTCGAATATATATTCAAATAGTTTTAAAAAACAGAATATCGAAGGTGAAAATTAATATTCGAATGTGGAAAAACACACCCACGGTAACAGACGCGGCTGTCTGCTTTGCGAGTGGGCGTGCTGCCTGAAGGATCAGGGACAGGTAATTTTATTTAACGTTAAACAGAAACATTACTAAAGTGTAGGCTACTGTACTGACTGAATAGATATTGCATGAATAAGGTAGGTTTAGATACAGCATTTTTATGCACTGTCTGCAGGCTTCCACTGGTTTGATTATTTACCGTTTCATGTCAAGGAAAAGTTCCATGTTTACCACAGCTCAGCTTGCTCGGAGCGTTCAATGTCGGTTCTATACAGGGATGTGCGGTCAGGGTAGGCAGGGTAGGCATTGCCTCACCAAAGGAAATGTTGACATTACATTTATTAATTCCAAGAGCTTTATTAATTCACCACATTATTAATTGCATTTATTTTATTCCAAATATTAATTTTTGTAACACAATTTTTCAGGAATACACATATAATATACTCATTTTGCCATTGTTTGCTTCTAAAAACCATTGTTTCATGCATGAAATTCAAGGCCATGGCCATTGAGGCAGAGGTTAGCAGTGCCTCTTTAGTCCATAGAACGTAGTTTACGTAGATTTGTGCATGTGCAGTCAGTTATCATGCTGTCTTGAATTATCAACATTGAGGCAGAGACCGAGCTTGCTTCATGTCACGTGATCCACTCGCTCTCGGGCTTGGCAACCGACGTCACTGCGCAGTGCATTCTGGGACGTAAACAAGAGTGCGCCGCCATTTTGTGAGGCCACATCGGGCGAGATTTAAAACAACCACTTACTACACGAAACAATGTTGAAAAGTCAATTAAAAGAACGAAATGTACTATACAGAGACAAACTTCTACTTGACGCAAGAAAACGGTACATGGAAAAGATGTCATTGATCGGAAATATGGATCCGTATGAGGTGCCTGCAAGAGAAGACGAGACCCCGACGATTTACCTCCAGATATTTTACTTTCAGATATTTATTCCAGATGTTTTTGTTTATTTAGTCTGTGGTGTGAGTGCTTATTCCGAGGCTCAGTTTCGTAATTATAAATCTATGGAAGCCCACGTTCAGTTCACAAATGGCTGGGTTCATGACTTGGAAGCCTACAAACCACCGAGTTGTGAAAACCCTGTTGTTCGTACAAAGGTGCGTATCATCTTGCTTACCTAGCTGTGATTAGTAAAACTCCTGACTACCTGCTATAGTGTTGTCCTCTGTAGAGGACATTATGTTTTAGCGATTTCTCTGAGACATTACATGAGATATAATAATATAATATTTTGTACTTATCATTTAAATTTGAGTAATTTTGAAAAATAAATAGTTTCAAAATTATTATTTTGCTCTAAACAATGTAATGGCATGCCAAAATACTAAATTCACAAAAGTTATTTTCCCTGGTAGTCAGGAGTGTGTGTGTGTGTGTGTGTGTGTGTGTGTGTGTGTGTACGTACTGTATGTCTATCTGTGTGATTATGGTGCATTTCGTAAGGGTTAAAATGCTGTTTTGTAGTTCTCTTTTTTTTTAAATCCTGGTGCGCCGTCGCCAGACGCTCATTGCGTGTCGGTGTGTGCGCCTAGCACAGTTTGTAGTCTGAGCGAATAAGCTGTTTTTGTACTTTAAAGCTGTACTTCTGACACAATGTTTTCTGACTGTAGCCTATTCAAATCCTGGTGCGCCGTCACCAGACCAATAGTGTGTACGGCTGTCTGTGCGCGTTTGTGCATTTTGAAGGAGTGACTAGGCTGCTTGTCGGTTCGGTGACACCGCGCCGCCTCCCTCTCTTAAAGGGATAGTTCACTTTGAAATTAAATTTTGGTATGTTTTAGCTTACCTCAAGGGCATCCAAGATGTAGGTGTCTTTTTTTCTGCAGTAGTTTAAATTTTGATATTTTTAGGTCAAACCGTTCTTGTCTGACAGTCATATCATGCAGGTCTACGGTCACTGTCTCAAAGAGCATGCACAGAGTCCAAATTAAAACAATTCCCCATCGTCCAAATGAAACAACTCCCCATCGTAAGTACACATTGATGGCCTAAGACACGAAACGAGCGGTTTGTGTGAGAAAACGAACAGTATTTATATCGTTTTTACCTCATAAAACACAGCCACATCCGAGTGATCTGAGGGCGCGGGCGCTTCCTGCTGTGTGACGTGTGCGCAGACTGGTGCATAGATATATATACACTAGATTTCGCATTAAAGACATTCGTTACAATGAACTGCCGTAGCCAAGGCGACATCTAGTAGATTCATATCTCAGCACTGTGACGCTACGGGAATGTATGAGAAAGAAATCGAGTCAGCCGACCTGCTGTATGTAACTGATTCTGAACGAGCTCGTCTTTGAGACGAATGTTTTCTAACGCATTTTAGTCAATAAAATGTTAATACAATAGTACATATTTGACCATTCATATTTTGACATTATAGGGGAAGTCGAGCTTCCCTTGCAGTCTTAAACAAATCGCCACTGGTAGGCAGGCAGATGAAGACAAAGACAAATAAAGATCCAATACAAGGTTTAATATATTAATCCATACAGGTGTAGCAAATTAGCTATATATGAAATATTAATAATAACTGGTTATAATTGATTATGAATATTTGGATCAGTTAATATAATTAACTTAATGTTGTAAATTAATATTACTATCAATTAACCTGTTTGTCCCGTGAACACTTAGGATTAATTGTTTATTAACTCTAAGAAATGGGGCATGGGAAATGTCTTTCTTAATTTACAGTACTACTAAGAGTAAGTAGTCAAGATCTATATGATTAGTGACTCCAGATATGAGCTTGAGACACAGACAATTTTATGTGTGACATGAACAAGATTTTATTAACTAGTCTAAACACTTAAACTACTCTAACATACACATACGTATGCATACAGTTTACCAAGGGAAAGAGAGCTGAAGCAGAATACAGGAAAGCAAGAAGTTATAGCATTGTTTGAAATTCAGCAGATCAACAGTCTTGAGCAAACCATCAGTTTAGTTCTAACACACCCTTCTTTAAAAGGGGTAAGGATACTTAATGTATCAAATAATGAGACTAAGTTTGATACTTTCATGTCTCGCCCATTTGAATTAAACTGTCCTGATGCAATTTGTTGAGGCTCCAGTTGATCTTTGCTGATGTGGTCTTGATGAGAGAGAACCAGTGGTAGTCAGAGTATCTTTGGTGAATGGAAAGAAAAGGCCGCAGCCTGGCACAAACTTGGAGGGTCCTTAGAAACTTCTAGTTCAGCATCATCTTCACGTCAGCATTTCAGAAAGGGACTAGAGAGAGCTGATCTTGTGATCAGTGACTTTTAAAGCGTGAAGATGTCACACCCTCTGGAGGTGTAAGAGCCAATAATAAGTGTTTTCCTTTGGAGGGAACTTTCTTTATGACCCATTGTTCAAGCAGGCCTTTGAACATGTAATTTGATTGGATGTTTAACACAAGAATATTTAAGATGCTTATAATACTAATGCGTCACAAAGTTAGCAGAATCTAATGTAAATTAACAAAACGGGGACGAAGATTGGAGTTTATAGAGACCAAACATGCCACACATATGATTTTGGTTAACCATAGTATCCAAAGTCTGAAACATTAACCCAATAGAGTTTACAAGAATACAAAAGGCAAACCACATAAAAGGAAAATCATGAGATGGGAAAATTAGATACATGTTTAAACATTTCTCAAGTGGTTATATATATAGAATATATAGGATTAACAGGGTTTATTTCTCTTCCTCTGCAAGAATTTAAGTGAGAGTCGCAGCTCTCTGGAAATTCCTTTGGGTCGTAAAACTCTTTATCAGTCTCAATGGGTCCTGTAACAGGAAACCGGGTTCTGCCAGTGTGTTAGCTTCATTTGGGATGTTAGTTTTTGGGGAAGTTTCATAAACCTTTGTTGGGAGAGTGAGTTTGCTGGATTATTCATTAAATAAATTAATAATTTGTGTGTGTCTGATTGGTCCAGACGCTACACAGGTAGAGATTCAAACAGGTAGCAGTAATCACACTCATAACTTAAAAACGAGACCAGACAAACTCAAAGGAACATGCATGAATTTAAATACTTAAAGGAGTCATAACCTAGTCTTAATTTGGATACCTACTGCTGTATTATAGTCTTTCATGCCCTTCTAAAAAATAAAAGTGGAAAAAAAAATAAAAACAGAGCTCCTAAAACCTTTATTTCTGAAGGCATTATTGTCTCGCGAGATCTGATGCGATGTTTTGGCTGTCGTGGACGTAGAGTCCATTCCCCGTGTTTACCTTGAAGCTAACGTTACATACAATAGCCGCATTAGTAGTTAGCTGCTGTTTGTTACACACAGTAGAGCAATAAAAACAGTCTTACCATTTCAATTTCAGGCAAGTCCCGGATGGTTGGAATGGCACCTTTTTTCAAACGGAGCTTCGTGGCCAACTTCGCCTGATATTGGCCCAAATTTGTGAATGATTCCGGCGTAAAATGTTTAGCGCAGACACCGAACAATAAGCCAGTTGAAAGTGTTGCTGGGACAGCGTCATTAAAAATGAATTTTATCCACTGGTCCCTGATAGTTTGGTCCGTTTTTGGTATAGAAAACACATTCGCATGTTGTTTCTGGCAGTCAACCACAGAGCAACTCACGTGTGCACTCAGTTTCTCCATCTTTCGCGACTGAACTGAATATGAGGGGGAGAGGGGAAGGGCGGGCTTCCTGCTGCGGTGTCCATATATGGTATATCCTGCCCCGTCTTGACGTCAAGACGGGGCTGAAATCAAAATCTCGTTTTTTAGTGCGCGTGCACGTGGGCTATTTTACAAACCCTGAGGTAAACAAACGCTTCACTTTTAAATATCGGCTTCCCGGCCAGTGTATAATCATTATGCAATCATAACATACATTGATTCTCGTGGAAAAGTGAAATTTGCAGGTTATGACTCCTTTAAGATAATGAGATGAACACAGCTGATCCAAACCAACTAATCACAGTCACCATAGGAACTAAAGAGTGGCGGGAATCTAGACAAAGGAAAACAAAAATGAATGAAATACAAACAAAGAGTCCATGAAAATGAAAGCTTTAGCTCAAAGTATAGCTCGTAAGTTCTGCCAGGCAGACTCAAATGTTACGTCACCCATTACATTTTGGTCTGACCAATCATATTTGGAGTATAAAATATTGATACTTACACACGTTTGAGTTTGCAGGTGACGATCCAAACATTCACCCCCATCCTCCCCACCACCACTAGGATGGTCCCTGCCCATACCTCCCCGGAGGTCGCCTGCGCCCCTGCCTTCATCTTCAGGCAGGAAATGAAGAGTCCGCTACCCTCTGAATGTGAGCTACGGACGGGGCCTGGACCAAATAACCTTATCATTCAATATTTTTGCTTTCATTTGCTGGTCTATTAATTTATAAATGTCATTGTGATTTTATTTTGCCTTCTGAGTCTTTCTGGTAGAACTAAAACTAACTGAATATAATGGAGACACTTGTAATCCTAATCATGGATGAACTTAATTATTTTACAAAGTTCCAGATCACGTCAGTAAGTCACTGTTCATTTGTGACCCATGCTGGCAAAAGGAGTCGGAATGTGCAAGGGCTAATTTCGGGCTACTGACAGGCAAAACAAGTAAAAAGTTTCAATTTTGGTCGTGTAACCCAGTGTTACAATTTACAAGGTTTAATTTTTTACAAATACATATTATGTGCATGTTATAAATGCATATGGTTGTGGATAAGTTCTATGTTGCCTAAGTTGATGGGATATTTATTATTTTTGTATTTTGACATTTCTATTGTTAAACTAATCGTATTCACTTGTCCATGTTGGGTGTCCAATCAGTGCTCTAGATTAAGGTGAAGGGGGCAGGAAGAATTTAGGGCAAAGTAGAACGAGGAAGAATGAGGAGAGCACGAGAGAGAAGAGCGTGCAATCATCTGGTGTGATATTGTTTCACAAAAAAAATATAGTATAACTAACCCAGCCGGCACATGACCGACCTTCAACGTTGAAATATGGTTGAAATAATGTCAGTTGTTGTTTCAACGTTGAAACAACATTGAAATAACGTTTAATGCTAAATGGTTGAAAAAGGTTAACAAAAACATTTATAAATCAACGTTGAAATTTTTACAAGATCTGTATGTTGAAACAACGTAATGTTTTCGACAACATACTACAAAATATCTGCCTTTTAACATATTATTATGATAATCAATTAGCATTTAATTATTTTTTATCATAACAGCTCTTCAATGTATATGTTAAAATACAATTATTATCATTATTAACAATAATAGTTTCACCCTCAAGAGAGCAGTGCAGCAGAAACCTTTTGCCTTATGTGATTTTGTGTGAATTTACAATTTTGTCTGTTTGCCTAACAGTTTATATTGCATTATTACATTTGTATTCACACTGTCATGTCATTTGACCAATGAATTAAATATTAATACAGACTGCAAATAAAACTCAATAGCCTACACGGTACACCACTATGTTAACTCGTGCAAACTATTGTTATTGGTTGTTTCACCGTTTTACTTTGAGCATGATTGGTTAATCTGTCTGTCTTCCAGGAAACTGTCCAATGAGAGTGTGTGCGGCTCTGCGCGCCTATTTTAAGTTTGAAAATACGTCAGTTACTCTCGGTCGGTGAGCAGCTGCTGCTTGCGTTGATTTTAACTGTTACTCGGTCAGACCTGGATTATTTTATATCTGCCTGTTGAATTCTTAAATTTTTAGCGAATTTGAGTTGATATGTCAATGAAGAACAAAAGCTGGAATGTGAACAGAGGAAGGGGTCGTACGTGGTCTGTAAAAATACTGGCGATATCAGGTAAGCAGGGTTGCCAACTCCCACGCATCTGGCCACTCACGCTTTCAGCATCAATCTCACGCTCAAGAAAACATTTTTCAGTCCTTAAGGCCGTGTGTCCACCAAAGCGTTTTTTCACGCGGCTGGCGTGTTTTTTCAATTGTTTTCAATGGGAACGCCGTATTTTTAAAACGCCATGAGCGTAACGATGCGCTGAGCGTCTTTTTCACGCTGAAGCGCTGAGCGTTCGGCGTTTTTTACAGGTCGCCGAGAGTTGAAGAATGTTCAACTTTTGGTAAAACGCAGCGCTCATGACTGTCACTTTTTACCCAACCGTCCAATCACAGTGGAGGAGGGGCGGGACTAATACCACACCGACCAACCGCGTCCGCCACATTCTGCTTGTACAACGTACGTCAACAGATGACAACAACAAGCATAATAACGGAACAAAAACATTTAAAACAAGAGCCAGAGAAAATACATTACATTGTATTGACATTTTAATATAGAATTGTAAGAACAATGGGTCGTACATTAATATTAATATTAGCTCAAATGATCTATAGGGAATTTTAATAATTAATCATGAATATGATTAATATTTTGTATGTTACAGTTACATTAATTTATCGCAGCTGAACTAGATTGATATATGAACGATTACCGTAACGGGTTATGGTTCGTCATTAATACATCAATTGTTCTTATTTCAGCTCGAAGTTATGGGATAACTTTAATGGAATTAATTTAGTTATCAAACAATCTGTTTGTCCAGCGAACAGATTGTACGTAAGATTAAATTAACTCTCAAGGAAAATTATCCTTCTTACAAACACGAGAAAGAGTATCTTTTCCAGGCCTTGAAAAGACACTCTCGGTGTTTGTAGACTAAAATTAGGTTACTTAAATCGTAGCCTACCAAGATAAAGCATATAGCTAAGATCGAACATTTCAGGGACTAAGTAACATGGGCAATTAAATCAGAGTCAGTCAATGGCATATGGAATTTAATAATTGGACCAATACATCGAACTAAGGAATATATCAAACTACACAATACACACGGATTATATGTCTATGTACATCAAATACAGTTAAACAATACAAGATAACGAATAACGAAAATGAGAGAGAGAGAGATAGATAGATAGAGAGAGAGAGATCGGAAGATGCGAGAGATGGAGAGAAGGATGGGGGACGAGATCGGAAGTGAAAGCAAAAATCTGCGATCAGAGATCGCAGTTGGCTATGGCAAAATCACAGACAGTAACCCTTAAGACACAACAAAGAAATCACATCATAAGTTCAATTCAATAATCGATACTTGCATGGCATATGGTTCTCTTTGTATGAGGTGTGTAGGACCGCAGGGTTCTGCGTGTCTTTAAAAGCAGCGCGAGTCGTCTGAGGGGAGGCGTGCGCGTGCTGTCTTCCGGCGCGCGTGCGAGCGCGGGAGCTTCAAAGAGTTGCCGGGAATGATTCAGGCTAAGTTCATTCAGCTCGTGAATGAACAGAGGCGAAGAGGAAAACGAAACTAGACTATAGAAAAACATAAAAGAAATAAATAAAAAGAAAAGAGAAGCAGGCCGAAGCCGGTCCGGACTTGGGTTTTGGAGGAGGAAGGAGAGAGCGTAGGCATGAGAGAGAGAGAGGTTTTCTGAGTCGGTCTTTTATGGACAATATGGGTTGACGCCTCTGTTCGCGCGAACAACCAATGAACGTCCAAAGGTCTGAAGCGGGAAAAATGTCTTTGTCTTAGTTCCCAGTTTAATTTGCATGTTTTATGGCAGCGTTATTATGTGATCAGTTATACTCTAACGAGGGTAAAAATAGTATCATACATTTTACCAGATCCTGATGCATACATTTGGTTCCAGTACAAGGAGAGCTTTACGTGGATACCGAATTAGATATGTTTCGAAGGTACACGTCGAGATAGATTATTATTCTGTAAAAATAAGCTTAAAAGTTAAACTAACAACCTAGGAATAAAATGAACCCAACATGTGGTGTACATTGATAAGTGGGCATTGAAGATTGGACTTTAGAAAGATCCACATGGCATATCTATGATTGAAAAAGGGTGCACATCTGAAACATTATTCCTTTACGGTTTACAAGAATACAAAAACCCATCACAGAGAAGAACAATCATGAAAAAGAGAAATTACATTCAGGCTTACATATTTCTTCAATGGTTATACATATAAAATATCTAGGATGAACACCTAATTCTGCTCTTCTGGCTAACATTCCGTTAGGTAATAAAACACAGTTCCACACAGGGGGGAAGGGATTGCCAGAGAATGTTAGTGAACCCTCTCTAACTAAAACACTATTGATTAAAGAATACATTTCAAAACCACACCTCTAGAAAATCATAATTATATGGTCAAACGAATTAATAAAACATGCGTACAGGAAGATCAAACCCAAATCTGAGCTACATACATTAAAACTATATTTCTATAGGAGGATGTTTGTGTGTGTGTGTGTGTGTGTAGAAGGTTTCAAGTTTTGTTATCTCTCTGTGGTCCAGAGAGGGGAAAGGGGGGGGTTTGGAATGTCTCTGAGGTGACATTAGTGTCGTAAAAGTCAATTGGTTCCAGTCTTTATGGAGCCAAAGCCTGATTTGCACTCACGAGTTCAAAGTGCACCAGCTTTTGTATTCAGGAAGAAATGTTTTTAGCAACACAGAGTATTTGAATTTGTTAATTCAAACCAACGACGAATGATTCGATAGCCAATGTTGTTACAGAATCAACACAGAAACAAAATATGTGTGAAATGAGATACTAGTAACACTTTCGCGGATATTCCGTATCATAACAAGCAAAGTGTCTCAACTGAAAAAAACGCAACACTGGCAAAACGCTCTCAAGCGCCCACAGCTAGGCGTTTTCAGCAGAGCGCCTAGCGTTTTCAGCTGGCTAAAAACGCTTTGGTGGACACACGGCCTAACAGTCTAATGTTTAGGGACACGGGTAACGGGTAACGGTCATAGGCTTACTGCAACCTCATAAGATAAATAAGTTAACGTTATCTCTGAATTAGATATTAGAACGTAGATATTAGCACGTATTTCAATGTAAGTTAGTGTCACGGTGTGACAAATGAGGGCGGAACTAAAGTTCGCCGCAATTGTGTCCCCTCCGGTATAATAACAAGGAAACACTACCCCCCGGGCAAGTGTATATCTGTTGCCCTGCCAACCGGGATGAGGAAATTGACACCAGGTGTGGGAAATTAATCTAGAGCCATGACGAGGCCATATAAAAAGCCAGTGAAGAGAGACTGTTGTGTGGTTCTCTCCCGTGAGAAGTCGTTCTATTTGAGTGTTGCAGAGAAGAATTGTGGTGTGCAAAGGGAAGTGCTGCTGGAGGGGACTCGAGGAGTGTGGAAGAGTTGTGAAAACACACCGTTTGCCTGGAAGGGAGAGAGATAAGTAATCGACCATCGTATCTCGTACCTGCATGTTTCAACACTGAATTTGAGGTGGATTGGAGTGCTTTGATTGTGCTATCTAAACGTCACTGAGTGAATTATACTGATTCATGTTCGATCTCTTACCCTCTTCCCCCGTGTTGGAACGGTGATGTGAATCCGTCTATGTCTGTGGAGGAAAACCCTGAAACATCTTTTTCCCAACATTGAAGCTTGTTGCTTGTGGCACGGAGACCCCTGGGTGAGTGCTGGCCTTATCTGCACTTATTTGAAGTGGATTGCAGTGCCTAAATTGACGTTTCCCCCCTCACGTTGCATGTTTGGAGTGAAATTGCCGTGTGTGTGTGGAAGATTTATTCTCTCTTGCCGTGCACTCCCCTCGTGCTATGCTGGTCTACTGTCAGTAACTGGAGCTTAATAATGTCGATCGGTTCCATCTGTTGAGGACTAGAAGGAACAGCATCTGTAAGTCAAACTAACCTCTCTGTTTTGAAGTAGTGGTTCTGACTGTCTTAGAAGAAGCTCCGCTCAGCCTGTTGACTTGGAGTCTGCTGCAGCCCTAAGCCCACCTGTATGGTGTGAAGTTATCTGCCCTCTGCAACACACGTGAGAATTGTATATTGCTGTTGAAGTTGATTCTGTTTGTCTTCGTAGAAGCTCCACTCAGCCTGTTGATTTTGAGTCTGCTGCAGCCCTAAGCCCACCTGCACGGTGTGAAGTTATCTGTCTCCCTCAACACATATGAGAACTGTATACTGCTGTTGAAGTTGAGTCTGTCTGTTCTAGAGAAGCTCCGCTCAGCCTGTGACTTGGAGTCTGCTGCAGCCCTAAGCCCACCTGTACGGTGTGAAGTTATCTGCCCCCTGCAACACACGTGAGAATTGTATACTGCTGTTGAAGTTGATTCTGTTTGTCTTCGTAGAAGCTCCACTCAGCCTGTTGATTTTGAGTCTGCTGCAGCCCTAAGCCCACCTGCACGGTGTGAAGTTATCTGTCTCCCGCAACACATATGAGAACTGTATACTGCTGTTGAAGTTGAGTCTGTCTGTTCTAGAGAAGCTCCACTCAGCCTGCGACTTGAATCTGCTATAGCCCCAGGCCCATCTGCATGGTGTGAAGTTATCTGTCCCCTGCAACACACGTAAGAACTGTATACTGTGGTGAAGTTGATTTTGTCTGTCTTAGAGCAGCTCTGCTCAGCTGCGACTTTGAGTCTGCTACAATCCAAGTCCATCTGCATGGTGCGAAGTTAGCTGTCCCCCGCAACACACGTGAGTTGTATATTGCTGTTGAAGTTGATTCTGTCTGTCCAGGAGAAGCTCCGCTCGGCCTGCGCCTTTGAGTCTGCTATAGCCCCCGGCCCATCTGCATGGTGTGAAGTCACCTGTCCCCGGCAACACACGTGAGGCCTATATACTGCTGTTGAAGCTGACTCTGTCTGTCCTAGAGAAGCTCCGTTCAGCCTGTTGACTCGAGTCTGCTGCAGCCCCAGAGTCCCAACTGTCTACTCACCTGTGGAAACTCGCCTGTCCGTCGTAGGCCTCTGTGAACCTTGCATCAGTGTGGGAAGAGGACTAGCCCCGACTGTATACCCACCTGTGGAAACTCACCTGCCCGTCGTTGGTCCCTGTGAACTCTGCATCGGTATGAGAAGAGGAAGAGCCCTGACCATCTACTCACTGGTGGAAACTCACCTGCCCATCGCATCCCATTGTGAACCCTGCATCAGTGTGGGAAGAGGACCAGCCCTGACTGTATACTCACCTGTGGAAACTCACCTGTCCGTCGTGGGTCCCTGTGAACTCTGCCTCGGTGTGAGAAGAGGAAGAGCCCTGACCATCTACTCACTGGTGGAAACTCATCTGCCTACCGCATCCCATTGTGAACCCTACAGCGGCGTGGGAAGAGGAAGGGCCCCGACTGTCTACTCACCTGTGGAAACTCACCTGTCTGTCGTCGGTCCCTGTGAACCCTGCATCAGTGTGGGAAGAGGAACAGCCCCGACTGTCTACTCACCTGTGGAAACTCACCTGTCCGTCGTAGGTCCCTGCGGACCCTGCATCAGTGTGGGAAGAGGAACAGCCCCGACCGCATACACATCTGTGGAAATCCATCGATCCATCTCAGGCCATTGCGAACCTTGTACCGGCGTGGGAGTGGGCCCCGGAGACTGCTGCATTGCCTCGATTCCGGGGAAGAAGAGGAAAGGAAGATTTTAGCTTTGGTTATTCAAATTACTTTTAACTTTAATAAAAAGAACTGTTATTCCCTTGAATTCTGTTTCCGTCTCGTCTCTGACACGTTCCTCAGGGTGGTCCTGGTTCAGGGGTGGGCGCAGTCCGGCTTGGCCCATCCCGACCTGTGACATTAGTAACGTTACCATCTGACATTGCTGTGTTTTGTTGTTGGTTGTTAACGTTATGTGTTTAATGTTGTCCGCTAATGTTAGTTTAAAAACGCATGAGAGGTAAAGCGTGGGAATGAGTAAAGTGATAAAACCGTCATTTATTCGTTAGAAGTTTACATAACCTCTTCAAACACTGATAACGATATTGAAAAGATATTGTTTACATTTTTTTTAGATCAAGCATTGGAATAAGATTTTTATCGGGGGAGAACACCCAACAGAAAGACCCATTCACCAACTACAGTAAGTCAATTTTACCCACTGTTCGAAAACCTACACTGGGATTAATATATAGTATTAAGTATGATTTTCATCTTATGAAACCATTAAGGGAAACCATTAAGGGAAAGACCCTCAGACGTGTCATAATAGGATAAATGCGGCTGCAGGTAAAATTATTTGATGGTTTGATTGTGGTGTACCATTTGGCTTTTTTGTGTGTGCTTCCCTTGCTATGATACACATTTCTGATGGGATTGTCATGCTTTAAGTGTATGTTTACACTTTTAATCATGTAATACTAACAGTCTCAAAGATGACATTACTCAGTTCATGTTGTGTGAATGTTATAATGGCAAACGTTTTTACAATTTAAATCAATTTTTACGATTGTTTAAAGGAATGGTAAAAAAAAAAAAAAAAAAAAAATACTGCTTTTTAAGGACTTTTCATTGAATAATTTCCTCTTTCCCCCCCTTCAGATTCGCCAAGGATCCAGCTGATTACTGGCAATTTGGTGGAGGATTATTCTTTAGCTGCTACATTGCACTATCACTTCTAGTACGGATTCATTGGCCTTTTGTTATTTTTTTATTTTACTTGATTTAATAAATTACTTTTAATTAGTACAATGTATGGTTAGGATTCTGAATTAAAACAGTGTAATGTTTCTCCACAAATATTATCAGAAATATACCGAAATATATAATTGTTGAAACAATATAAACCTGCATTGAAAGATATAATTGTTTATTTTTTTTATTCATCTGTGTGAATTGGTGAAATTTCTGTTGATTATTTACATAAGTGTTATTTTATTTTACATTTTGAAAAAAAACCTGAAACTTGAAAAATGATCGATGAAACCTGAAAATTATCGATGTTTCTCGAGTCTGGACCAATGAAATGTGATTTTCAAACTCATGCTGATGTAAACAAAACGATCTTACTCACGCTGACTGACGGAGTCGAATCGTGCTCACAAAGATGCCTCAGATAGCGCACGGTCCCATTATACACATACTGTAACAGAATTACAGTATTTCAAGAAAATTGGTCTTGGTATCCACACAAACATGATCTGTTTTGTCTTCCCTAGTGAAAAAAAAGTATGTTAAGTATACTTGCAGCCAAACTATTTTAGTATGCTTCAAGGCCCAATCCCAATTCTATTTTATACCCCTTCGCCTACCCCTAACCCTTCGCCTACCCCTTACCCTTGCCCCTTGAAACAGAGTGGCAAGGCGTAGGGGTGAAAATATTCCCCTAAGAAATGGGACACCACTACTACACCGTTGCACGTCATTATACATCGTTGCTAGCGCCTACATCACAGGAGATGCGCCAATGTTTATCACAAACTTCCAAGATGCTGTCGTCAGCTGTAGTCTTGTGTGAGTTACAGCTATTTTTTTGCATTTTTCTTCTGAAGTTTGCAGAAGATGACGATATCTTCGACGCCTAATGCTGCGTTCACACCAAACACGAATAGAGCGTCTGGCGCGAGAGATTTCAATGTTAAGACGCGTTTACGCGCGAATGAGGCGTTTAGCGTGGCGCGGTGGATGCGAATTCGCCTCATTCGCTTCAAACTTTTGCTTTTTACACGCGTCATATTGTTAATGAACTTTAGCGATTTTTTTTGCAACCGTTTCTTTGAGGGGTGAATTGGGATTGAGCCCAAGTTAGTGCTGGGCGGTATACTGGTTCATACCGAATACCATTTTTTATTTTTGTTATGATATTAATTTTTAATATACCACAATACCGGTGTATGACGCTTTAACAACGATCGGAACACGGCGTGACATTATTCGAGAGGGTCTGTTGCATAGCTACTACTTTTTTTACAGTCTATGGTTACTAGCGTGACGGTGACGATGGATAGGTTAAACTATAATTGATAGCTGTCAAATTATATTGTTTCCTATACATTGGTTCACAATATCAACACAGCCTTTTGGAAAATGTATTTGTGGTTGGCATTAACATCATTGAATAAACATGAGCACTGCACGTTTCAAAGTCAAAAGGCGGTGCAGGTGTTTTTATATGAATGTATTTTTGAAGGGAGCTGACTGTCTATACAAAAGTTTTGATGTAATTATATGAGCGCTGCTCTGATTAGTGTACAGCCGTTACCGGGGAAACCACTATTTTTGCCGCACCTACAGCGCCTCCTGCTGGCACCTCTTTGGAAACAGCATCATTTTGTGCAAACCTTTATTAATACTAGTGTGGATTTTTCTACCATATTCACTTATGACAGTAAAATAGGGCATTCTAAGTCAATCTACTGCAGTATTTCCTCTCTCAATCAGTAGAAAATGTGGTTAATACCCAGTCATGCTTGAAAAAATAAAATACCGTCATATACCGTGAAACCGGTATCATTTTGAAAAATACCGTGATATGGATTTTTGGTCATACCGCCCAGCACTACTTCAAGTGTGTTAATGATTAGTTAACTTGAAGTGTGCTATTTTGAAACAACTAATTTTGTACTAAGTACATTTTAGTAGTAAAGCATAACTTTAAGTGTATTTAGTGTACTTGTGTGTACTAAATTGTAACAACTTCAAGTATACTTAGTATACTTTAAGTATATGCCTGTGTAGGGACTAATTACATGCTTGATTAGTGATATTGAAGTGTCTTTGAAACATACAAGCAATATAACATGTTGTATATAACAATAATATATATATATATATATATATATATATATATATATATATATATATATATATACACATACACTCACCTAAAGGATTATTAGGATCACCTGTTCAATTTCTCATTAATGCAATTATCTAATCAACCAATCACATGGCAGTTGCTTCAATGCATTTAGGGGTGTGGTCCTGGTCAAGGCAATCTCCTGAACTCCAAACTGAATGTCAGAATGGGAAAGAAAGGTGATTTAAGCAATTTTGAGCGTGGCATGGTTGTTGGTGCCAGACGGGCCGGTCTGAGTATTTCACAATCTGCTCAGTTACTGGGATTTTCACGCACAACCATTTCTAGGGTTTACAAAGAATGGTGTGAAAAGGGAAAAACATCCAGTATGCGGCAGTCCTGTGGGTGAAAATGCCTTGTTGATGCTAGAGGTCAGAGGAAAATGGGCCGACTGATTCAAGCTGATAGAAGAGCAACTTTGACTGAAATAACCACTCGTTACAACCGAGGTATGCAGCAAAGCATTTGTGAAGCCACAACATGCACAACCTTGAGGCGGATGGGCTACAACAGCAGAAGACCCCACCGTGTACCACTCATCTCCACTACAAATAGGAAAAAGAGGCTACAATTTGCACGAGCTCACCAAAATTGGACAGTTGAAGACTGGAAAAATGTTGCCTGGTCTGATGAGTCTCGATTTCTGTTGAGACATTCAGATGGTAGAGTCAGAATTTGGCGTAAACAGAATGAGAACATGGATCCATCATGCCTTGTTACCACTGTGCAGGCTGGTGGTGGTGGTGTAATGGTGTGGGGGATGTTTTCTTGGCACACTTTAGGCCCCTTAGTGCCAATTGGGCATCGTTTAAATGCCACGGCCTACCTGAGCATTGTTTCTGACCATGTCCATCCCTTTATGACCACCATGGACCCATCCTCTGATGGCTACTTCCAGCAGGATAATGCACCATGTCACAAAGCTTGAATCATTTCAAATTGGTTTCTTGAACATGACAATGAGTTCACTGTACTAAAATGGCCCCCACAGTCACCAGATCTCAACCCAATAGAGCATCTTTGGGATGTGGTGGAACGGGAGCTTCGTGCCCTGGATGTGCATCCCACAAATCTCCATCAACTGCAAGATGCTATCTTATCAATATGGGCCAACATTTCTAAAGAATGCTTTCAGCAGCTTGTTGAATCAATGCCACGTAGAATTAAGGCAGTTCTGAAGGGGAAAGGGGGTCAAACACAGTATTAGTATGGTGTTCCTAATAATCCTTTAGGTGAGTGTATATATATATATATATATATATATATATATATATATATATATATACATACAGGTGCTGGTCATAAAATTAGAATATCATCAAAAAGTTGATTTATTTCAAGAATTCAACTTAACAGGTGAAACTAATATATTATATAGACTCATTACATGCAAAGTGAGATATTTCAAGCCTTTATTTGTTATAATTTTGATGATTATGGCTTACAGCTTATGAAACCCACAAAATCAAAATCCCAGAAAATAAGAATATTACATGAAATCACACAGTAATTACACAGTGATACCATGGTCATTGAACCAGGTTTTGGTTATTTTGGAGGTGTGGGCAGGTGCAAATCCTGCTGGAGAATGAAGGAAGCATCTCCATAAAGCTTGTCTGCTGAAGGAAGCATGAAGTGCTCTGGAAATGTCCTAGACGGCTGCGTTGAGTGGACAGCACAGTGGACCAACACCAGCCGATGACATGGCTCCCCAAACCAACACAGACTGTGGAAACTTCACACTGGACTTCAAGCATCTTGGATTGTGTGCCTCTCCATTCTTCCTCCAGACTCTGGGACCTTGGTTTCCAAATGAGATGCAAAATTTGCTCTCATCAGAAAAGAGCACTTTGGTCCACTGTGCTTTATTAAATCCAGAGTCAACGCAGCCGTCTACCAGGACATTTTTAGAGCACTTCATGCTTCCTTCATTTTCCAGCAGGATTTGCACCTGCCCACACTGCCAAAAGAACCAAAACCTGCTTCAATGACCATGGTATCACTGTGTAATTACTGTGTGATTTCATGTAATATTCTAATTTTCTGGGATTTTGATTTTGTGGGTTTCATAAGATGTAAGCCATAATCATCAAAATTATAACAAATAAAGGCTTGAAATATCTCACTTTGCATGTAATGAGTCTATATAATATACAAGTTTCACTTTTTTAACGGAATTACTGAAATAAATCAACTTTTTGATGATATTCTAATTTTATGACCAGCACCTGTATATGTATATATATATATATATATATATATATATATATATATATATATATATATATATATATATATATATATATATATGATTTATTTTTGGCTTTTTTTTAGGATAAGACAGTAAGTAAGTTGGGAGGACAGAATCGGGAAAGGTCCAAGAGCCGGGAATCGAACTCGGGTCTCCCGAAACACAACGGCTACATGTCAGGGCACTTGCCCACGAGGCTACCGGCACCGACCATAAGTATAGACTACAAATTGCACACTTTGTCTTCAATAACAACTGCACATTAATAGACAAATAATACTTAGCTATAAAGTACAAATAAATACACTTTTAAAAAATAAAATATATTTTACAATTATTTTAAAGTGTGTTAAAAGTTGTATTGTGAAAATAGGTAAAATCATGATGCTAATATAGTTTTAATATATCTGGAGATAGTACAATTTGTTTTTATATTTGCAATGCACTTTTGAAAAAGGGAATATATTTCAAATACAATAAAGTTCACTTCTTTTAACAAGGGTTAAATAAACGTTTGGTTAACTGTTGGGAAAAATCATCTGATGTGTAACATTATATTACATCTGTGTGGTACAGTATGTCTGAATATAGGCTGTCTGTTACATAAAATGTTAAAATAAATTATTATTAATCAAACAATTGTGGTATCATGAAAAAAAAAAAGTTGTATATACAACTTTTTTTTTTTTTCATGATACCACAATTGGTATTCTATATACCAGAATATACTCTGGTATATCCTATAGATATTTGGTTTTGACTTGGTTTGTGCCAAATTTGGTGTTATTAGGGATTGGTTGCCAGTTGATTGTTTTGGAACCTTCAGAAAACTTTAACTCAATTTTGCTCAAAATTGACTTTGCTGACTGTATCGACTTCAAATAGATTTAGACAGCATGTAGACAGATGGAGAACATCTGAAAAAAAGTTACACATATTACATGTATAACAGCAAGTTATCCTGTCAACTAAAACTTTGGTAACTCCAAGTACTCAAACTTTATTTTCCACAAATAAGACTTATAAAGAATATATAATACACATAGACTATGTAACAAGATAAACACCTTTCTGTAGAGTCTTCGATTAAACATTAATATAATGTAATAATATACAATTTTACCCCTTAAATACATGGTTATATTTACACACACATATGTATTACAAGGAATAAATATACATAAAGATGCAGAATTTTCTGGCAGTCCATGTTTACTTTGTTGTACGATATGGGGCGCTATTACGCATCTTCTGAAAGAGTACAGAGTTTCCTGATCAAAACACAGGTGAAGAAGAAGCAGAACAAGCAATAGAAGCATTGCTTATGCACATGTAAAAAATAAGAACATGTAAGTGTTGATAAAAAATAATGCATGAAGCTAATTATATTATACTTTTCTGGTGCTTTTGCATGCTTTTTTAAACTTGAAAAGTCCCATTAATTGCAAATGCATGGATTTATCAATACATTTTGCAAATAATAATAATAATAATAATAATAATAATTACAGAAGAAAGTCTTGCGTGTTAGGAACAGCATGGGGGTGAGTGTGTTGTCATTTTGAGACTGTTGATGTTTTTGGCTAAATAAACTGTAAAATTAAATTAAATGAAAGGTGCCCTTTCCCTTTATTTTACCCTGTCCTTTTCTGTGTCTTTTGGGTCTTCCAGTGACATTGTTGCCAATTTCCTTTTGGCGAAAGTTTATGTAAAACTGAATGATGTAATGTCTGACCTTACTACACAAGAATATATACACCATGAAGAACAGCATTCAACATGATGAAAATGCATACTTGGATGAGAGATTCTGTCCACAGGCTCAGGATTTCCAGCAATGACACAAACTGTTGTCATGGTACGAGCAGCACTGAGCGGAGAAGAAGTAATTCACCTTCCAGATGCATGTTTTTTTTTTTTTATAAACATAATGACATAAAATATAAATACAACACACATTGGGGTCAGTAAGATTAGGTTTTTGAAAGATGTATCTTATGCCAAGGTTATTAATATTGGGAAATATGATTCAATTTAAAATATATATGTTGTATTATTGAAAATTGTAATTTACAGTATGGCAAAGCTTAATTTTCAGCATCGTTACTCCAGTCTTCAATGTCACATGATCTTTCGGAAATAATTTGAATATGCTGATTTGCTGCTTAAAAAATATTTGTGTTTTTTTTTTTTTTTTTTTTTGGAAATCATGATGCATTTTTTCAAGATTTGGTAAACAGAAACATGTATGAAACTGAAATATGTTTAATGTTATAACAATATAAATGTCTTCACTGTCACTTCTTAAGTATTATTATTATTTTTTTTTTTTTTTTTTTTTTTTTTACTGACACCAAACTTTTGAACAGTTGTGTAAGAGAAAAAAAAAAAAAAAAACCTTTGCAGTGACATTTAAGTTGTAAATGAAACATTAACTTTTTGGAGAGGCAAACAATTGATTTAATTAATTAGCATCTCATTTTTGAATACAAATCCAAGATAATTTCTCAACACTTTGACTACAGACATAAAATGTGGTCTTACATAAGGGAATTGGTAATCGTGTTTTCAATTAAATGTTAACAAGATAATTCCTGTAGCTCAAACAAGCCTTGGGTTTAATTCTCATCCAGGGAATGAATGAAGTGATAAAATCTATACCTTGAATGCAAAGCAAGTCACTTTATATAACAGCATCTTCCAAATGCATAGCGACTTAGTTTAACTGTCACGTTTCTTGTTCTTGTTATTAGGTGTGTTCGACTAGCCTGACTACGTCAGACTTCGTACTTCCGCTCAATTTCAGTTCGCTTCTATACTCAGTCTGAGATAGCGACCGTTTTCCTCCGGCCTCAAAACAGCCGGCCAATCAACGAACAGAGGGCGGGCTGAGAGTCGTGACGTAGACGCTGATTGTACCGTGGATGCGTAGATTTACTTCAGATAATCTGCAAAAGTCGTTCACAGCCATGTTCACTCTGGTACTTCGCTCGATGGTTTTGTTTTCGCATCATACATGTGTTTACAGTGGAAGTTAGATGTGGCTGAGCGCATAACAGACGCCATAACCAAACGTTATGTGATTGGCTTACGGGTAACCAATGATTTTAAACTTCAGACAGTTTTAATTTGATAATGACACAATATAACATTGCAACTACATGCAAAGAGTGTTTACTGTTATAAAAACTGATTTGTGAGCTTTAGAGGAACTAAAGGTGTTAGAATAAACATGAAACACACGTGATCGTTGTCGTGGTGAATCCGGCCAATCGTGGAACAGCTGTGTCGTCATCAGAGCTCGTGCAGCCCAGTACAGCCGCTCTTGAGAAGCTGCGCTGGCTGAGTTCTCCGGCTACTCTCGAATCGCTCTCGCGGTACTTAGATGGCATACGTCACAGTCACGTGGCATCGGCGCTGTATCAAGTCGGACAAAATTTCTAACCGGCATGCACTGCTTCAAGTCAGACGGCGATCGGTCTGCGCAGAGCTGCATGAAGTCGAACAAGCCTATTGTCATGTTTCTGTGTCTTGTCATGTGATTCCCTGTTTGTCATGTGATCCTGCCATGTGTCTTCTCATTGGTTAATCGTCTGATCATTGTTCACAGGTGTTCCTTTTCTTGTAATTAATCTATGTATTTAAGCCCTCATGTTTGCCCTGTGTCTTTGTTGAGTATTGAATGATTGTTTCATTTACTACTGTTGGAAGTACTGCGTTCCATGCCTTTGATTATGTTTTGGAATTAAAGTTGCACTTGGGTTCTCACATCAACTTGCCTCCAGTGGTATTCATTACATTAACCCTGTGTGTGATTCATGCACATTGCACTTCTGGATGCATGGTTGTGTGTGTTAATGTCTGTGGGTGTTTATTTACAGGTGTCTGCATGAGTGCATGTCGTCTTGCCTGTCATAATTTCTCTCCTGTCACCCAGTTAGACAGAACTGCTGACAGCATACACTCCAGCAGGGCTGTGTGAGTCACGCTCGCTGAGATTCTGTGTGCGCTGGAAGAAAAGGAGTGAGAGGTAAAAAAAAAAAAAAAATATATATATATATATATTTTAAAGGAGGTGATATAGTAACGATCCATTAATTAGGTGTGTATGAGAAAAGACAGGATTTCTGTCAGTGCCTGTGACCATTGAAATAATAAAATGCCATCTGACAGAGCAATTGAAAGAAATACATTATATAAATAGTAATAAACACATGCTTATCTCTAAAGCTCATTTTAATGTGAGATTATGATGCTTTGGAAGCCTGTCTGAAGCTAAAAAGGTGGGCTTATAAAATAAAATCTGTATTTTTAAGTCACTGACTGACAGAGGAGCGAGGAAGATACCTTTAGTTTCTGACACAATGTTACTCTGATAGAAACCTCATTCTGTCATTTGCATGCAGTGTTGTCTCAGCCAATCGGAAGTAGGCTGATGGCCACAGGAATATGCTGTGCCATATTGTTAAGTGTGTAATTAGGGAATTTCAGTTCCTAAGCGGACAATTATAAAACTTTTAGAAGTACTGGTTGCTGAACACCCTTGCATTTTTAAATGCAGTCATTTTGCATATGGGGCAAACTATTCAGGGTCTTCTTCACCTGCAGCTCGATCGGTGTTTAAAGTGCTGATTTGACAAACATTGTGTTTCTTTTCTGACCCACTTTTTGGCTTCAACTCCCAAATCACCAACAATGGCTTAACTGAGAAATGAGCTAATGAAAATAGTGATTACAAGAAGTGATTTACAGTTAAAAAAGGAAACGCATCCATCTTTATCTCACAGTGCAATATGCACAAGCTAATCTTGTAGAGCAAAACACACTGGCATAAAGTCAATTTTGAGGATTTTTCTGGCCAAGAACCACCTACCTAGACAGGAATAAACTATCTGACTGACTTTTAAAGTGAATAACCAACCCATTTATACGTGGGTGCACTTAAAGTTGCCATGAAACAGAAATTGCAATAGTCTTTTCTTCCTTATTGTGATGTACATCATAGTAAAATGGCTTCTAGAAAAATAAAAAAATGTAGGGTGGGACTTGAATTTGTCCATGGGGAATTGATTGGATGGTTGTGGTTTGCTTTTGGTCGATCTCATGTGAGTGATACGTTGTCTCGCCCTTGCTCTAGTAAACATGTCATCAGTGAAGAGATGTCGCTGCAAGATGGATGGAAATGTATTTTGATCAAAGATTACGCGGCACATGAATAAAAAAATTAAAAAAAGATGTGCACTTATATACTTTTTTCTGGATATACCCCGAAAGAATGGAAGTGAAATGTGACAACATGCCCCATAGGTGGGGTACATTGTAACATGTGAGGGGCTCATTGTAATATGACATATGACAGCTTAAAATGTTATCTGATCTAATAAAAAAAATATACAAGACAAACTAAAATATTTTCTAAATAAAATACAATTAAAAAACTCTTTCATATAAAATAATGGCAATTTTTAATAATTAAATATAAACTCATTTTTGAGTTTTGACTATGAACACAGGAAAACACAGCTATACAACATAATTCAAAACAAATAAATAATTAGTCATTTCTGAACATTGACTCTCAGTCTTTATTCACCTTTTTCTCACGTTTTCTCAATCAAATTAATAAAAGTATAGAATATAATAGCATATTTCTAATAGGGGCACATTGTAACGCAGTGTTACAACATGCCCCGCCTGCACAACTGGGATTTAAACCCTACTAGTGTCTTCTGCTAGTTAGCGAAGCATTAAAGAACTATCTCAACTGTTAAATAACATATTGGAGATTAAAATAATATCAGATTTGTCTAATTTTAAATAAACACAAAACATAGAGATGAAAAATTAACTTAAGTAAGAAATGTACTTTTGCTATGGTTTAATAAATGTCTATGGATATCTTCCAAAAAAATAATAATTTTGGCGCAATTTTTTCTCTATATAGTGTTGATATGGCAACTAGTAAATACACTAAGTTTCGTCATCCTAGCATGTGTGGAAGTATTTAAAACAAGTGTGTTACAACATATATATATATATATATATATATATATATATATATATATATATATATACAGTATATATATATATAAAAGAATTGTCAATTTTGATTTTATTGTGACAAAAATACAAACACAACAAACAAAACAAATAAAGAGAAATCTAGTCTGAAGTTGGATGAAAATACCATGAGAAGAGATCTGTTTTAAGTTGAGACTTTAAGGAAAAAAGGAGGTGATGTCATGAAGAGCCAGTGAAAGCGAGTTCCATAATTCGCTGCCATACCACTAAATGATCGGCCACCATTGGATGAGAGATGGAAACGAGGAACAATGAGTTTGTAGTCTGATGACTGAAGTGAGCTTCAAAGAGATAAGGCTGACAAATAATTAGAATCTTGATTATGCAAAAATGTAAAGGTTACCATAATTATCTTGTACTTTATCCAGACAGAGACAGGTAACCAATGCAATTCACAGAGTAACAGGGTACTGTGTTCAAACTTTTTGGCCTGAGTGATGTTTTTCGTACATGTTGTAATCTAGCCACAATTTTTAGCAAGCAGTCCAATGAAAGGAGAATTGCAGTAATCGATCCATAAGATTATGAAAGCACCTACTAAAGCTCTAATGTCTCTGGGGCTAAGAGTAGGCCACAGACAAGCAATATTGCGCAGGTGGAAAAATGCAGTCTTAGTAATGGAGTTTATATGTGAATGAAGTCCAATTTACCCCAAAATTTTCAAGTTTTTTTTAAGAGGAAATAAAGTGTTCTGTTGATAACAAAACTGATATCAGACTTATTTAAAAGGGACAGTGGACCAAATACAATTACCTCAGTCTTATCAGTGTTACATTTTAGAAAAGTATTGTGTAACCAGATTTTGATATGAGAAAAATGATGGGGAACACTGTCAAAAGCTGTGCTAACATTATGAGGATGGTATGGTAGCCAGAGTTGGCATGATAAAAGGTCATTGGTAATTTTTACAGTGACGTTTTAGTGTCATGATCTGAACGAAAACCGGATTGGTAGGGATCAAAGAGATCATTTTTAGACAGATATGACTGTAGCTGTGGAGCGAAAACTTTTTCCAACAATTTAGCAATGAACGGAAAGTTAGATATAGGTCTGAAATTATTCATAATGGAAGAAAGGGGTCCTTTTTTTTAAGACTGGAGTGACAGCAGCAGTTTTAATAACTGGGGGTCAGATCCAGTAGGGAGCAGTTTATCAGGTGAGCAATGGGTTGAGGAGATTGCAGATAAACAGGCTTTAGGAAGAGGAGTGGGTTCTGGATCTAACTGACAGGTAGATGAACTAGCAAGCCTTTAAAGGGCAGGTTTGTCTAAAGCAGTTGATACCACAACAATAAACCGTTGTGAGGGGTGGGAGAATTGCAATTGCAAAGCAGTGTCTGCAAGGGACCATCTGAACTGAAAACACCAATTGCAAGTAGGCTGTCAGCAAAATTTCTATTCATCCTATAGAAAAAAAACAAAAAAAAAAAAACTTCTCAATATCTATAAAAGCAGATCATCCAGTTTTACGAGCAGATACAGTATATAGCATACTTTCTAAAAAGTTTCTCAAACAAAAGAAAAATATTAAGCAGCACAACTCTTTAAATCACCAAATCAGCATATGTTGTGTCTGTTGTCATGGACTCTAATTTTAAAGTTCTGTGTTTCCATTGTTTGT
The DNA here is from genome assembly GCF_949319135.1 of Squalius cephalus. Lineage (NCBI taxonomy): Eukaryota > Metazoa > Chordata > Actinopteri > Cypriniformes > Leuciscidae > Squalius > Squalius cephalus. Next base: position 19,404,823 of record NC_137127.1, read on the forward strand.
TCACCTCATGTTTCCCTGCTGCTCTGTTCCCTTGTTTGGTGTCATGGACACTCATTTGATCAGCTCCTTCTCCTTGTCAGTTTCCATAGTAACTCATTAGTTTATTGGTTTTGCTCAGCATTTATAGCCCTGATTGTCACTAGTTTGTTTGTTGTCAGTCGTTGTATGTACATACCCTGGATTATCTTGTGTTTTCTCCTGTTCCGTGTACCTTGGTTTACTCCAGCTACCTTGTGTTCTCTGACCCTGTGGACTGTTTTAATAAATCTAACTGCATGTGGATCCACTTCCCAGCCTGCTCCTTTGCCTGCCTGAATGCTATTTTGTTAAATTATTAGAATGATTTCTGAAGGATCATGACGCTGAAGACTGGAATAATGATGCTGAAAATTCAGCTTTGCCATCAAAGGAATAAATTACATTTTACATTGCAATAAAATTTCACAATATTACAGTTTTTACTGTATTGTTAATCAAACAAAGGCAGCCTTGGTGAGCACAAGCCTTTACTGACCCCCATCTTTTGAACAGTAGTGTATGTGCAAATAAAGGTTTTTTTTGTTGTTGTTGTTTTTTTTTTCTACTTCAAAGCTTCAAAACATGTAGGATCAATATTTTAGAAGAATTAATATTTCAAGATCCATCTATCCATCCCGACTGTGTGCACTCTGTACACATATGTAAACACACAGACATGCTTGTTTGCATCTATGAACCCATGTTGAACATAATACAACTTAGTTGTTCTCATAAACACTCTCTAAATCCCATCCTAAGGCGGTGTGATCTTATCTCACCTGCTTATGCACGATTTGCTTCTCTGGCGGGTGAACTCTCCAGCACTGGGGCGACTCTGTGGCATGTCCAATGCGATGGATAATGTTGAGCTTGATGCATGAAAGGATAAAGCTGTGATGCATGATTTCACCAGGAGATAAGGCCTTGTTTACATCAGCAAAGAAACAAAAGCATTCATGAACATGCATACAAGCATCAGTGTCCTCAACCGTACCCCTCACACAAACCGCATCGAATCAGCACGGGTCAAAGCACTCATGGTTCAAACATATGTGCATACTTTAACCAAGATATCCTTTAGAAATGTAGATGAATTCACAGGGAATGGAGGCAAAGCCCCAAACTTTCTGGTTTAGGCCATAAAATAATTTATGACATGAAAATGTATTCACATATATTCTAAATCCATATCAGTTGAGCAGCCAATGGATGATTCATTCAAGCATGTGAATATGACTTAAGATACAAACACATTTGAATCCAATAGCTGTTCAAAAGCATTCACAGAAAATCACCTAGCAAACGAAATCTGTAAACAGGCCTCTTCATAAGATGGGGTTCATATATCGCTCATTAGATCTGACAACAGAAAAAAAAAAAAAAAATGGTTTAACAGACTCTAGATGTTCTTAAACACTCACCTCTGCCTTATTTCCTCTGTTTATGAATGAAAGACACAGAGGTGGACTGCAAAGTCAAACTTTGTCCTGATGTTGGACGTCTTTGTGAGAGGATGAAGTGGCACCTTGCCAGCTTTTTTTCAGAGGACATCCTGAGATCATATATGTAATTTATCTTCAACAAGAGGAGCAGCCATTGTCCCAGTCCCTATAGAACAGAGGGAAGATAAAGTAACAACACTGCATACGCTGTTTGTCCCTGGCCGTGTCTTTTTTTTTTTTTTTTTTGTCCCATTTACATGCACTTTAGACTTCATAGAAAAGGTTATTCCAAGTTACTGTATTATTATTATTATGTTAAAGAAATGATTCATACTTTTATTCAGCAACGATTAATTAAATGAACTTAAATTTCAAATAAATGCTGTTCTTTTGAACTTTCTATTAATCTAAGAATGCTGACAGTTTTCATAAAAATATTAAGCAGCAAAAACTTTTTACAACATTGATAATAATAAATGTTTCTTAAGCACCAAATAGTATTTGGTATTTGGAGTATTTTCAGCTTGGCCATCATATGAATACATTACATTTTAAAATATATTAAAATAGAAAACAGGAATTTTAAATTGTAATAATATTTAACAATATTACTGTATTTTTGATGAAAGAAATGCAGCCTTGGTGAACAAGACTTTTCAAAAACAAAAGAAATGTAGTGTATGCATAAGTTGGTTCCCATGCAAGCAATGTAGAAAACACATTTTTCTAAATGTTTATTATAAACAGGGTGTGTAGGCACAGCAGTAAATTAACTATGAATTTATATGATAACAGCACAATCATTAATGCAGTTTTACATAAATTCATAATTAATTTACTGCTGTGCCTACAATGCAGTTTTACATAAAAATGGAGCTGTATCATGCTACGTGTGATTAAGGTCTCCAGTGTGGAGGGTGAATCCTAACAAATACACACAGAGTGAGGGATTCTGGAGATTGTAGGCGACGTGACACTGCTGACCCTGCGCTGAATGAGTGGGAGATCGTGGGTTGACGCAGTGGAATTGGAGAATTGCTGTATAACGTCTCCACTCAAACACTCCCGCACGTTTATTTATAACGCTGACCATGTGGAAAACGTTCATGAAAATGCACAGATATAGTCATGAGCAGTGATTCAGATCCCACCGGGGTTGTACATCACAAGTCGTCACTCATAGATATGTTTCAAACACGCCATAATAACATGAAAGATGGTTTATGAGTAATGTACATGTGAAAGACTTCTTGCCCACATTTGCCCGGAGAAGAGAAAAAATACATAAATAGAGACATATGAGTGTATTTGATTCAAGTGGCTGCTGCAAAAGGAAAAAGCAGACTTAGATTAGATTAACAGTGCTGTAAGCGATTGTTTTGAAAAAGCATGCATAAAATAGTCCCAATTAACTGAAAGAAATTTGAGAAATAGATGTCTGTGTCCCAAAACTAGACTTTTTAGTCACAAAAGAATGGTTTTGAATCATCTTCTTACTCATTCGGGTTTACTGACATTTTTGTTTCTTTGGAGGTCAGGTTTTGGAGAGAGGCTATGTGGTTGAAGGAATGAGGGCAGATCTAATTCAGTGGCTAAAGTCTGGCACAAGTTTGAAAAATGGCTAACATCACTTAGAGAATTTTTAAGCAACATTATGTAAAGCTCAGAATGAGGGTCGCTGCAGCCCACGAAAACATGTGCACTATATCCCAAATCTTCTGATGGCTGTGAGGGAAAATACTGATATTTTAGTTGTTTTTCACTTAAAATCGTTCATAATATATATATATATACATATATACACATATATATATATATATATTAGGGCTGTCAACAATTAATCGCGATTAATCACATACAAAATAAAAGTTTGTTTTTACATAATACATGTGTGTGTACGGTGTATAATTATTTTCTATATAAATACACACACATGCATGTATATATTTAAGAAATATTTGCATGTATATATATTTATATTATATATAATTTATATTATATATAAATATTTTATATATAAATAACACATTTTCTTAAATATATATATGCATGTGTGTATTTATATATAGAAAATAATTATACTCCGTACACAGACATAAATTATGTAAACACAAACTTTTATTTTGGATGCGATTAATCGCGATTAATCGTTTGACAGTCCTAATATATATATTATATTATTCAGATTTTTTTTTTCTTTAAAGGCCCCCTGAAATCATTTCTTTTAGCTTTTAGTATGAATATGTTAGCCTTAAGGTTATGAATAGACTGGTGTGTTCCAAAACAATGACAAAATTCGCATTTAGGTGATATAAGCATTCAAAACTTCGTCTCTGACTTCCGATAAAATGGATCACATATTTTTATGACATCACCACGGATTTCAGCTTCTCATCACCTTTTCTGTCCAATCAAATGCCCTCTAGAATCTAACGTATCATTCAGTTATGCAAAATGAATCAGTAATTGCGTAGAATGTTTAGGTCCTACTAAATGATTACTTATCCAAAGGACGATTTAGAAATTCAATTGCTGTTTACATGAACCATGAGGATGGTTAGGTCAAATACAAGGAAGTGAAAGTAAAAGAAATCCAAAGAAAGAGAGAGAGAGAGAGAGAGAGAGAGAGAGAGAGAGAGAGAGAGAGAGAGAGAGAGAGAGAGAGAGAGAGAGAGAGACTTCTTTAATTAATCAATAAATACATATAAATAATCATAATAACAACAACATCCCATCAAACAGAAAAACATTTGTACCTACTTACAATACATTTAAACATACATTAAGGAAGGTTTTTTTTTTTTTTTTAAATATTAAACAGTAAACACTCATCAACATCAACATCACAAAAACAATGATTTACAGCCCATTTACCTTTAAACATCTCCATATCATTGACCAATTTATAATATGTAAACTCAATTTTAGTACGAGATTTTAATAACCCTTTTAAAACAGACACAACATCAGTTGACCCAGCATTGATCAAGAGATGTTTTCTTGATAGCCATATCGCCAATTTTGCCTGACCAAAAAGAAAATTTAACAGAACATGTTCTTCCCTCCTACTTTTAATATACTTTGGTCCATAACTAAAAAGTACTGGAGTAAAAACTCCCCCTAAATTTTGAACCCACTTTTCTAAGATACAAAATAAGGATTGAAGCCTTTCACACTTTAAAAACAAATGAAAAACAGTCTCCTCCTCACTACAAAATGGACAACCCACCCCTACCTCTGGATCAAGGTGTGCTCTGTCTCTGTTTGTAGCTATAATCCCGTGCACTACTCTCCATTGAAGGTCTCCAGACCGTTTCTCAATGGGTAGCTTATACAGGGACCTCCAGCGTCCTTTAGGGGATTCACCTGGCCCCAGAACCTCCAGCCATTTGGACTCACTGACACTCTGCAGTGTGTTAAGATGCCACACTTTCACACACATAGTGTAAATGGCTTTCTTATCAGCATCGGCAAAGGCGGCCAAATAAGGTATCTTAAAAGTCAATAAGCAGCCCTCCTTTTCTTGCCATGTACCAGTCTTTGCTGAGAAAAACAATTCTGGAAAGTCACAGTTATCAGCCTCTTCATCAGAAGTCTCCATTGCCTGTCGATAGTCCTGAGGCAGAGACTCCAAAATCTGAGTCAACATATTTTGTGCCATCCTGACTGATTTTATTCCAAGTTTTGAGGCAAAATTTTCAGGGCTTATCCAACTTTTTTTTATCTTTTAAGTGTCCAATCTTTGTCATATTTGCAGCCCACATGGCTTTTCTGAAAGTGTCTGATTTAAAAACATCTGATTCCAATTCAGAATTGAAAAAAAGTGGTCCCTCCTTCAGCCATAATGTTTCTGTGCTATCTGCACTCCGTGAAAACTTAAAAAGTGTCCATGACTTTAAAATTGATCTGTAAAAGACACTCAGCCCACTTAAATTCAGTTTGTCAATATCCATCAAGAAAAAAATGGCGGTCCAGCCCCATGTTTCCAGCTCTTCTTAGAAGGGCACAGGCTACTTCAGCCCAGCTCACGTCCACTCCATAGAGCAGTCTTTGTGCCGTCTGCATTCTGAAAGTCCTGAGTCTCGCTCTGATATCCACCAACCCCTGGCCTCCTTCTTGTCTGGGTAGATACAGTACCGCCGCCTTCAGCCAGTGCTGTCCCGACCAGAAAAAATCCACTAGTCGCTTTTGTATTCCTCGCACTAGATCCTCAGGAGGTTCAAGTATTGTCATTCTATGCCAAAGTGAAGAAGCAACCAAATTGTTGCATATTAGGACCCTCCCCCTATATGACAACTGGGGTAGCAACCATTTCAATCGAGACAACTTTACACACACTTTCTCCAAGAGGCCCTCCCAATTTTTCTTCTTAAACTCATCTTTCCCCAAAAACACTCCTAAATATTTAAACCCTGCACTTCCCCACTGTAATCCACCAGGAAGATTTGGACCTTTAACCTCACTACCACACCATAAAGCATCACTCTTTACCCAGTTAACTACTGCTGATGAGGCTTTTCCATAAAACTCTAATGCCTGTTTAAGCACCTGAATGTCACTTTGATCTCTGATAATAACTGTGACGTCATCAGTATAGGCAGAGAGTTTAACAGAACAGTTGACCTGTAGGCCCTTTAACTCCCTTCTCATTTTAACTAACAAAGGTTCAATTACAATGCTGTATAATTGGCCCGAAATTGGACAACCTTGTCTGATTCCTCTTTTAACATTAACAGGGATACTCAATCCACCACCCATTTTGATCATACATGTCGCTTCGGCATATAAAAGTTTAATCCTTGATATAATTTTTTCCCCAAAACCAAAAGCGTTAAGGATGTCAAACAGAAAATCATGATCAACCCTGTCAAAGGCCTTTTCCTGATCCAGAGACAACAGGCCCATATTGACATCTTTACAATAAGCATAATCAACAACATCCCTGATTAAATGAAGATTATCCATGATTTATCTATTTTTAACACAATACGACTGATCCTTGTGTACCACTTCATACAACACATTATTTAATCTATTTGCAAGAACCTTAGACAAAATGTTATATTCTGTACACAAAATTGCCACAGGTCTCCAAATTCTTTAAAAGTGTTAAATCTCCTTTTTTTCCGGGAGCAATGATAGAACAGCACGTTGACAGCTAGTTGGAAGAACACCTTCACTAAAGCATTTCTGAAGGACTTCAAAATAATCATCTCCAATTATTGTCCAAAATGATTTATAAAACTCGGCCGGTAGCCCATCCAAGCCAGGACTCTTACCTGAAGAGAGACCCTTTACAGCCAAAGAGATCTCCTCAAAGGAGATATCAGTCTCTAAGAGCTCTTTATTATCTTCAGATAACACCGGTAAGTCGTTTAGCAGCTCTCTTCTGCAATGTTCATCAGATATTTCAGCAGCGTACAAATTGGAGTAAAACTCAACAGCAAGCTTTCGCATCTTCTGTGGGTCTGAGGTAACATGTCCATAATTGTCCTTCAATGAAAGCATCAATTTCTGCTGACCCACTTTACGCTCTAAATTAAAAAAGAAAGTAGTAGGAGCATCCATGTCCTTCAGGGTTAAATAACGGCTTCTTATGAGAGCTCCTTTAACCCGTTCATCCAGAATTAAACTTAAATGATTTTTCTTTTCAGTCCAACATTCTTTTAAATTGACATCATCATTAACAGTCATTTCCATTTCAATATCAACAATCTCTTTTTCAAGCCACTTTAAAGTATTTTTTAAAACTACAGAAGAATAAGCAGAAAATTTCTGAGAGAAATCTCTGATGTGCACTTTACCAACTTCCCACCACTGTATTATGCTTTCAAAAAGACTCTTTTCTGTTTGCCATGCTTCCCAAAAAAGCTTAAAAGTTTCACAAAACTCTTTATCTTTTAAAAGTTTAGTGTTAAAGTGCCAGTAACAGCTCTTCTGTGTGCTTTTAGACAGAGTGAACCCAACCCTAATGAGTTTATGATCGGAAAGTGTGTTAGGAATAATTTCTGTACTCACAACTCTATTTTTCAAGTTACAAGATATATAAAACCGATCCAAACGAGCAGCAGAAATCCTATCATTACAGACCTTCACCCATGTATATTGTTTTACAGAAGGATTGTGTTCTCTCCATACGTCCAAGAGATTCAGATTTTCTATAACACCAGCTAAAGAGGAAGCTGACGATGCATGAGATTCTTCCCCATTTCTGTCAAGAGTAAAATCAAGAGTGCAATTCCAGTCCCCACCCACAACAATATACACATCTTCATTTTCTTCACTAACTATTTGTTCAAACTTCTTGAAAAGTAAACTCCTTTCTGCTCCAACATTAGGAGCATAAATATTTACAAACAAGAATTTAAAATTACTCATTTTAGCTTTAACGGTTCGACACCTTCCTGGCTCTACTTCATTTTTTGCTAGAACTTTAAAGGGATACTCCACCGTTTTTTCATATTAAACTATGTTATTCCCTTAACTAAGACGAGTTGATACATACCTCTCTCGTCTCAGTGCGTGCACTAAATCGCTCTGTCTTGCGGCGAAACTTTGTTAGCCCAGTTCATTCAATATGTGCCAAGCAGAGAAGCTACCAAACACCTCCACGTTTTCCCTATTTAAATACAGTTACTCGCGTAGTGTAACTCGACCTAGGACGGTGACACAAAACAAAACATTGTGCTTTTCTAAGCTTGTAAAATGGATAACTATATTGTATGGCGGAATACCATAGCAAGTGCTTGGAAGCACTTCGACTTCAGCGCAGTAATATTATTTATTACTTATCGATTTAGTGCACGCACTGAGACGAGAGAGGTATGTATCAACTCATCTTAGTTAAGGGAATAACATAGTTTAATATGAAAAAACGGTGGAGTATCCCTTTAACATTTACAGTAGGAGAAAAAATAATAGCCACACCAGCACTTAAATTGGTCCCATGACTGAGAACGTACTCTCCTTTCCACCACAAACCCCAGTTAACTTCATTATTACAACTACTATGAGTTTCTTGCAAGAATGTAACACTCAAGTCTTTCAGATGAATGATTTCTGATAAAACCTCATTCTTTCTCCCATCCCTCATCCCATTGATATTAAGAGAACCAACCCTTAAGATCTCCATAAGAAAAATAGAGAAAAAGAGAAAACAGATCAGATAGAAAGAGAAACTTTCAGCCATTATAATTATTTAGATTTCCCCCTTGCTTTTCCCATCATTTTTCCTGATCTAACAACAGTTAAGTACTTTTTAAGACAAAATATTTTCTGTTGTGAAAGTTCATCATAGCTACTTTCTTTCCTAGCCCACATTACTGAGGCGATAAACTTTTCAACATCAGGGAAATAATCTCTTATTTCAACACCTGCCTTTCCTTTTGTCTTATCCAGAAGGGAGTTAATCTGCTCAAGGGGATATAAATCTTCTACAACCTCCTTAACCTCTTCAGACCACTTCTCATCATCACTCATTCCATCATCAGTGTACTGTGATAAACTTTCAGTCTCATCAGCCATATTTTCCTCAGAAACACATTTCTGTACAATATTATCATCAGCATCACTCTGATCATCTTCATCATCATCACTCACATCTTTATCAGGTAAATAAACACATCCAGGTTTCTCCACGCAGCTAGCATTCTCATTTAACTCACTCACCTCCTCCTGTTGCTCGTCTACTCCCTCTGTAGCTTCTTTATCCTGCTCCTCGGTTCTTTCTGTGTTATTTACCGGTACTTGATTAACTCCATCATTTCCTTCATCACGAGATGTAGAAGGCCGCTGTTCATCTCTATGTGGACACGTTAAGCGCTTATGGCCCAAATCGCCACATTCAAAACACTTTAAACTCATCGTACTCACATAAACCATGAAATAATTCTCTCCGTGAGTAACACGGAAAGAAGCTTCCAAGGTCCTCTCCGGCGAGCTGAGAAACATATAGACATGTCGTCTGAAAGACAGAACGTGCTTTAGTGCGGCGTCCTTACATCCGAGTGCGACTGCTTTTACAGGGCTTGCTAATCTTACCAAATCTCAGTAACTCTTTCACGATAGCTTCATTAGATATAAAAGGGGGGGCATTGGAAACTATTACTTTAGTTGCTGGAGCAGATAGCGGGGTTACCGGAACAAAGGTTTCCTTCACCCATATTCCGCTTACAGTCAGTTCATTAACGAGTAATTCAGTTTTCAAAAACACGACTACCGCTTTATTCATCCGTGACGCTGACACGATGTTTTCAAAACCAAGTTTCTGACCGATAACTAGGAGTAAATCCTCCACTGTCACTCCAGCCTCAGGAACACACCTGCAACGTTTCGGAGTGACAGGGGTGGTGTTCCCTGCGCTTGAGCAGTTCGTGAGCTTAGAATTATAAGGTTCTATCTCCGTTTAGGGTAGTTCTGAGATATTGAGCATCAAAGTTTTTACATCCCAATGGAGAGATGGAACCTTTTTATTTTATTAATAACTACTAACAAAATATTTTTTTACAAAAATAACACCACACAGGCATTAATAAACACCTAATGGATCAGATTATGTCAAAAACTCAATTTCGACCAAAAGTGGAGATAGAACCTTATAATTCTAAGCTCACAAGTTGCCATCCCGGCGACTACAAACCGCACACACACGAAAAAACCTTTCTTCCTTTACTGATAATTTTTTAAAATCACAGCTAGGGGAAAAAATAAATACATAAACAGAAAGGAAACACTGAAGAATACCACAATCACTCTCAACAACGCTCTCAACACACGCTCAGCACCTCCACAAACTCCCAGCATGCACCAGAGAGAGAGAGAGAGAGAGAGAGAGAGAGAGAGAGAGAGAGAGAGAGAGAGAGAGAGAGAGAGAGAGAGAGAGAGAAAGAAAGAGAGAGAGAGTGTCTGTCACTTCTCCTCCCTAAAATATACCGACTGCCAATCATGCTCAACAGAGTGGATATTTATGCCCTGGTACTGTATGAAACATGACCTGGTGTGAGAAAGTACACACACACATACAACCGGCAGGCTGAAGAGCACAAATCCTCCAGCAGTGGGACTGACACACCAATCTCTCATCGCTCTATTTGCTTCCAAAAGCTCAGTCCACTCATCTCTGTCTCGCCTCTGATCGTGCTCCAACCTTGAGCCGGTGTCACTAGAGACGCCCGTGCACTGTTTGTTATTTGTCTCATGGTTTCTCTCTGGAGTAGTCGCCTTGTCACCAGATCTCTCTCAGCACATGCATGTGATCTCTGAAAAAAACAAATGACACTACAGTTATTGCCTGCAGCCAGTAATGAGATCACAGTGATATCATCGCATGTGGTATTCAAAAAGAAAGGCATTATCAAGAATGAAGATCACAAAGTTTATAAGGCCAAATGGATGCAGAATCTCCAAATTGTAAAATGCATGATACATCGTATAAAATCAAATTCATTAGTGGATTAGTGTCATCATGCATGTCAGTTTTGATCAACCTTTACACTTATTGCATCCCTGGATAGAATTCCTTATGCATGTCACACCTTTCTTCATCAGTTTGCAATGGTTGCCAATAGACGCTCACATAAAATTCAAGGCACTGATGTTTGCCTACAGAACAACCACTGGCTGTGCAACCGTATACCTAAGCTCACTATACTTCAGACTTATGTGCCCTACAGAAGCTTGTGCTTTTTGCAAGTGAACGGTGCCTTGTGCCATCCCAAACAGACTCAAAATCACCATCACGGACCTTTACTTTGACTGTTCCCTGCTGATGGAATGACTTGTCTAACTCAACCCGTGCAGCTTTGTCTTTAGACACTTTCAAGAAACGGCTAAAATCGTTTTTGCCAAAAAAAACAAAACAATAAAAAATAAAAAACCTTGTACCATGTACATGTACCATGCTAGACTAACACTGGGACTTACATATTGTTGCCCTACTGTTGGTTTGACTGCTTGTTCTCCTCATTTGTAAGTCGCTTTGGATAAAAGTGTCTTCTAAATAATTAAATGTACTTATGAGGACTGAACTGCACACGAATGACAAACCATGATTAAGGCAAAAAAAAAAAAAAGAAAAAAAAAAAAAAAAAGGATGCTCTCAATATAACTGAAGTACACATATAGTATTTTTCATGATTTTGCATAAATACTTTAGATCTAAGATTACGATTTTAATTTCCATTTTAATTTATTTATAGTAGAGTTCAAAAGTCTGAGATCATATTCAGAATACATTTTATTACAAAAAATGAATAAATAAATAAATAAAAAAGTTAAACATTTTGAAAACAAATAATAAAGTTATGACAAAATGTAAAAAAAATATTTTGCAACATTAAATAAGTACAATTGTGAAATGAACCATATAAGCTTATTCGTACAGACTTTCTTGCCTATAGTAAAGCAAAATCTCAATTGCAAAATAGAATAACTTTATCTATTAGATTGATATAATTCCTATTTTTAATGAGAAAAACATAATAAATAAATACATTATATATATATATATATATATATATATATATATATATATATATATATATATATATTTTTTTTTTTTTTTTTTTTTTTTTTTGACATCCTAAAAAAAAAAAAAAAAAAAAAAAACATCCAACCAACATCCAACATCCAAACATTGTTCATCCAACCCATTTTGGCTGTAGTTTAGTGCAGTGATCTGTCACTTGGTAAGCTAGTTAAAATTAGACAAATGTCTAAACTGATGGGTTACTTAAAGTACTTAAAGAAAAAAAACAAAAAAAAAACAACCCAAACTGCATTAGATACAGGTTTGGCATTATTTCAGCTTGCAAGCGTGATGTTCAAAATAAAATATGGGTCTTGGAGCAAAACCAGCTGAGAACCACTAACCTATATCTGATTCTCACAGCCTTTCAGGAAGTGATGGACAAAAATCTAGTCTGTATTCGCTGTTAACAGTTTTGGAGCCGCCAGAAAGTCTAATTTCAAGTGGTTGCTATCTGGGTTACGGTCTGACAGGAATGACAGCATTTCAGGACGGCTCAGAAGTGTTTAATTCCCTCAGAATCCCTCCAATATGTTGATTAATGACCACAGTCTCTGATTCCAACATGTGGAATGGATATAAACTCACCAGAGTTTCTCACAGATTTTCCCTCGCTAAAATCCCCATTCCCGTTTTATTCTACAAGTAAACGCTCCCCTCTCCTGTGCTGTGCTCAACAGTTTCCCGTCCCTCCGAGGAGGAGAAATAAATAAAAAAGCCCATAAGGAATCAGCCCTGACAGCTCTAATCAGGGGAGAATAAATGGGGCTGCGTCTACATAACGCATCTTATAAACATCCATTTGGGCTATGGTGCCGGCCGCCTTCAGGATGGGCCGATTGCAATGCCCCCTGGGTATTGCAGCCGATGGCAGTTTGTGATTAGGAGGGCCACTCTCCACTCCATCCTTTTTAGGAGAGCTGTCCAGCCCCCTCAGCGGGACTATTGCGGGTTCACTTCTAAGCCTGGTGCCGGCAAACTGCAGGCTGAGAAGCTCTTGCCTTGATTCCCCAATCAGCCTGTGCCTCTTACAGCCACTTTAGCTGCAGCGTCTGAGGGGGATATGTATTAAGGACGCCCTGGTTCAATTACAGCGTGTTGATGGCCATGGATGGATGTGAGAGGTGGGGTTGGGGTCGTTTGAATGGAAGCTTGGGAGAAACTGGTGGAAACCTGACTAATGGTCGAGGCTGATATGGACACGTTGTATACATTCAAAATCCTCATGTCAGATTCTTTAAATCCTTTCTGAGCGCATACACCCAAAGCGCATGTGCACACTAAAAGCCTGTCAAACAGCGCGTGAGCACTAAACTAAGTTATCTTTCGCATTTTATTGTGCTTAAACTGTCAAATACATACAAGGTTTACATAAACACAATTGGTTGTGTCTTAAGTGAACACAAACAGTGCATCGGATGCGTGTCTTTATATTAAATTTGTGCATGAGTCAAGGCAACACCTGCAGTGAAAAAATAAACCACAGTTTATTTCATTTATACAATTTTATTTTTAATGGCATCTTTGTTCTTATTTTTATTAACAAAGATAAAATAATGAAATAAAGATATTCATCTTTGCTCACCCCTAAAATTGTCTGACCGTATTTTTTCTTTTATATTTTGTTACCTTATAAGACTACATTTTTAAAATAGGGAAATTAGTTTGTCTGTACTGCTCAGTCACTTGCAAAACAGTAAAACCAACATGAAAAAATTGTGATTTAATCGTGATGTTCCTGAAGAAATCGTGATATGAAATTTTTGCCATGTTGTCCACCCCTAAGCACAGTAAATATATCAATGAATAATCAGAGACAAAACCTGCAGTTAGCTTTTGGCAGTCACAATAAGATCAAGCAAAGGCTTAGCCAAGTGTATAAAGATGGATCAAGACAAAAACTGAAACCTTCTGCTTGATTTACAGCATAATGTGTAATAAGCTTTTGTTGCAAACATCACAAAAAATAATTCCAGCAATTCTTTCCTTTTAAAAGAGAACAAAGTGTCCTCAGGGCAGAGATTCAAGGTCTTTTAAACAAATTATTCTGCTTTTGGTGGCATTTTAGGCCATCTAATTACTGCCTGCTTATCTTACCTGTACTATTATTGTGACCTGACAGAGCAATAATGATGAGGACAGATGGATGAGATGAAGTGTGACATTGCATGTAATCTTTTATCTTTTATCTTCTATTTTGCTTAAAATAAATAATTAAATCATGCATAAATGTGATTAAAAACGGCAGAGTCTGTGAATCTACCAATCAATTCAAATCCAACAAATGATCCTATGGTTAGTGATTAGAAATGTTCCTCATGTCCTACAACACATTGACTATGTGAACTCTTTAGTTACTATCGACACTACACAAGAAACTGAAACTACATTCAGTTAGTGACACTGAATTTACCTTAGAGCAAGGTGTTTTCGTTGTTCATTTGGGAATGTTCTCGTTTTGGGAACTTCTCTAGATTATATTTGGAATAGAGGGAAAACAAATGTCACATTTCCTCTGTAGGAATTCCTTTAAATAATATGTAATTGACTTCAAAGAGCAATAGCTTGTATGGAAAGCTAACAGATGGCAACAGTTGCTAAGGTATGATTTGTTATATTAAGGCGGGGCTTAGTTAATCCAATGTAGGTGTTGGGTTCACAAGTGTTTGAATGTTAAGGAAGTTTTGAAGACATGGTTAGAAACTGGCCAAGAAAAAACTAATTGCAATACACAAAATTAGAGAATAAGAAAGAGAGAGGGGGGTGAAAATAGGGCAGCGTGTGATGTTTTTCACAGTGGACTGTCAAAAAGATTGAGTGAGAAAAAAAGTTGATTATATTTCTTGTAGCGTGACACAGCCCCACTCAGCAACTAAATACGCCTCAGTTGAATATGTATGAGCCACAGTACAAGGCGGTAAATTGCATGTTCCTTTGATTGCTGACTTCTTTTAAATTATTAACAAGCAAGTCACAGGAAAAAGCAGCTGTGAAATAAATAAAGGAAAAAGTGAGTTTTGAGAATGTACAAATAGACCCAGTGTCTCTCATCATCTTGCAGACTCAACTAACTGTTCATAGCTGACTTTGTTTGATCTTTGAAAAACTTCCTGCAGTGGTAATCGGATATTTAGTTTAACAAAGCAATACTTCAGTACTAGATAGGTACACCACACAATAAAAAAAAAAAAAAAAAAAAAAAGATATTAGCTTGTTAACATTTATGTTCCCCCACACAAATGTATTCCCCAACACATCCACGACCTTTCATCATTACACGATTTCAAAACCCACCTTAAAACATATCTATTTGCTACTTCTTTCCCTGACCCCCGACTCAATGATCTGATTTTTATGTTTATGTACCTCTATTTATGATGTTATCCATCTCAGTTTATTTGTATTGTTTCTATGTCATGTTTATTTGTACTTTATTTTAAAGCGGCCTTGAGTTTTCTGAAAGGCGCTATATAAAATAAATCTATTATTATTTATTTATTATTATAACATTATTGAAAATGATCTAAAAAATGCTTCTGACAACACAAGCACATGTTTCAAAATACAAATCATAATTCAATGAATTAATTTATCACTAGGTGATAAAGGTTCCCAAAGCAAGCAACATTTTTATTTTTTTGGGACCTATGCATATAAAGGCAAATTCCCACAATTATTATGGTAATTTAATGAAGCTTGACATTTTATTTTTAGGACATTTTGGTAACACTTACATTCTGTTGACTATAAGTAACTATGCAACTACATTTTGTCTATGTAACGATGCAGGCAGGAATGAAGCGGAGAGTGAATCCAATCGCAAGCACTTTAATAAACAAACAAACAGGTAATCCAGGGTACACGACAGAACACTCAGAACAGGAACCGGGAACCCAGGACGGGAACAAGGAGACAACAGCAAACGTACAACATCAAGAACTCACAAGGCTTGGGAACAGGAACAGACACCGGCTCAAGTGTGTGCGCAGCCCACACACACCACATGGCTGTGGCCATAATGGCCAGTGTCGGTCACTGAGGGCTCAGGCGGCGCATACATGGCGTGAACAGTCTCTGGCTGGGCAGACGTGACGTGAACAGTCTCTGGCTGGGCAGACGTGACGTGAACAGTCTCTGGCTGGGCAGACGTGATGTGAACAGTCTCGGACTGGGCCATCTTGTCCGAAGACACAGGCTCGGCAGGCGTGGCGTGAACAGGCTCGGCAGGTGTGACGTGAACAGGCTTGGCGGCGGCCATCTTGTCCGAAGACACAGGCTCGGCGGCGGCCCTCTTGTCCAAAGACACAGGCTCGGCAGACGTGACATGAACAGTCTCTGTGGCATCCATCTTGTCCGCAGACACTGGATCGGCAGACGTGCTGTGTCTCCTCCACGCATGCAGTACCGCCACTGCATAGAAGAGGAACACGGCCTTCCTGGCCATGGCAGGACTGATGATGGGGAGTTCTGGGACCACCGGAACTGGGACCACCAGACTCGGGACCACCGGACTCGGGACCACGGGACCACCGGACTCGGGACCACCGGAACTGGGACCACCGGAACTGGGACCACCAGACTCGGGACCACCGGAACAGGAACCACCGGAACAGGCATGGAGGAAGTCTTCCTTCTCCTCCTCCGTTTCGGGGCCACCGGAACTGGGACCACCAGACTCGGGACCACCAGAACAGGCTCTGAGCTGGACAGAACCAGTGGCGAATGGGGCCCTGGGCTGGACATCACCAACCCAGGGTCGAAGAGGGGCCAGAGTGGAGAGTGGTGTCGGGACTCCTCTCGACCACCTCCTCTACTGCGGCCTCCACGGGTCCTGCGAAATTTGACCAACCGGGTCCCCTCAAAAGATTGTCCTCTCTCCCGCTCGGTGGCTGGGGAAGAGACACTGGCGAACATGCTGCTGAATTCAGTGTTGATGAGTTCCTCTGTAACGATGCAGGCAGGAATGAAGCGGAGAGTGAATCCAATCGCAAGCACTTTAATAAACAAACAAACAGGTAATCCAGGGTACACGACAGAACACTCAAAACAGGAACCGGGAACTCAGGACGGGAACAAGGAGACAACAGCAAACGTACAACATCAAGAACTCACAAGGACTGAACAAAAACACAGGGCTTAAATACAAGGGAACACAAGCTAAACAAGATAACAAGCGGGCGTGGTTAAACTGAAACTGGGAAGACTAATCAACATAACGGGGAACAGCTGAACATGGGACAAGACACATGGCAGGATCACATGACAAGCAGGGAATTACATGACAGACAAGAACAAAGAACAAGACACAAAACCCACACCGTGACAGTCTAACTCTCAGACTATTAGTAGACTGTCTGCTTAATATCTGCTAACTCTTTTATTGTGATGGTCCCCAATAGACATTCTACTGACTATAAGTAACTTTGCAACAACATGTCAACTTATTCTTACCCTTACCTACCAGCCTACTAATACTCTACTAATACTCTAATGAGAGTTAGTGGACATGTTGGTGCAACTTTACTTATTGTCAACAGAATGTGTTAAAGGGACCATCAAAATGAAGTGAAACCAACATTTTTGTTCCTTTAGGACCCATATTTTACACTGGACATTGAGTGGTGACCCAACACAGTACTAAAACTGTTTATAGTACTAAAGTAAACCCAATTTTGGACCACTGGTGTAGAGGTCTATGTAAACAATTATGCAACAATTATGCAAACAATTATTTTAAACAATTTAAAATGTAAACAACATTTTTAGTTTGGTAAACATCCAACTGAAAACCATTTCCCATCACCAACCTGAGTCCTCTACATTTCCATTTAGTCCAACCCCAATCCAATTACAATAGATCCGCCTCTAGCCATGTGGCTTTTGTTTATTTATTAATCTATTTAATTGCATATTGCTTTGAATTAATAGCATGCGACTGCAACTGCAGACCCTTCTCTATGGCTTTGATCATCACATCACTGTAATGCAGCACATAGACTGAGTTTCCATGTGAAGAATTCAGATCATATGTTCAGTTAATGAGGGTCTTTGGATGTGCTATGAGTTACCGTAGTCACATATACCTATAATATGGCACTATAGCTGAGAAAAACTGACTTGATTGAAAATGGTATTGAGTATATATATATATATATATATATATATATATATATATATATATATATATATATATATATATATATATATACTGTGTGTGTATATATATATATATATATATATATATATATATATATATATATATATATATATATATATATATATATAATATATTCGTATTAGACTTTTAAATTAAATGCAATAATTTTACTGAATCTGAATAAAAAAAAAAAACTACAAAATTAAATTAAATTAAATTAAAAACACAAAAATTTTACAGAAAATAGCCCTATATAAAAATAATATTAAATATCAATATATCAATTATTCAGTTCTATGCAACCGACTCAGATTGAACAGATTTATTGTATCCCTATCAAATAGTCTTTAATCCAAAACAATAAACAGGAGAATAACTTGGAGGAAACACAACCACAAACACATTAACATCAAACACTCACGGAAAACGATCCAGGAAAAGGAACAAACTGAAAATGAGGGCTAAAATGCAGAGGGCAAACAAAGGAGCTAATAAGTTAATTAATGAGGGACAGGTGAATTAGATGAACCAATAAAACACATAGGAGACCCGGCAGTTCAGAAATCCTGGGAGGATCGGCCTCCTTGGCCTTGACCCAGGAGCTTGGCCCGGCCACTATGGCCAGGGACATATAGCTCTGGAGCAGGCTCATGGGCTGGAGCCGACACTGGAATGTGCTCAGGGACTGGAGCCGACACTGGAATGTACTCAGGGGCTGGAGCCGACACTGGACTGTGCTAATGGACTGGAGCCGACACTGCGGGCTCTGGGGCTGGAGCTGGAGCTGGAGCCGACACTGGACTGTGCTCAGGGGCTGGAGCAGACACTGGACTGTGCTCAGGGGTTGAAGCCAACACTGGACTGTGCTCAGGGACTGGAGCCGACACTGCAGACTCTGGGGCTGGAGCTGACACTGGAATGTGCTCAGGGGTTGAAGCCAACACTGGACTGTGCTCAGGGGCTGGAGCCGACACTGGAATGTGCTCAGGGGTTGAAGCCAACACTGGACTGTGCTCATGGGCTGGAGCCAATACTGCGGACTCTGGGGCTGGAGCTGACACTGGACTGTGCTCAAGGGCTGGAGCCGACACTGGAATGTGCTCAGGGGTTGAAGCCAACATTGGACTGTGCTCATGGGTTGGAGCCGATACTGCAGACTCTGGGGCTGGAGCTGACATTGGACAATGCTCAGGGGCTGGAGCCGACACTGGAATGTGCTCAGGGGTTGGAGCCGACACTGGACTGTGCTCTGGGGCTGGAGCCGACACTGGACTGTGCTCAGGGGCTGGAGCCAACACTGGACTGTGCTCAGGGGCTGAAGTCAACACTGGACTGTGCTCTGGGGCTGGAGTCAACACTGGACTGTGCTCAGGGGCTGGAGTCAACACTGGACTGTGCTCTGGGGCTGAAGTCAACACTGGACTGTGCTCTGGGGCTGGAGTCAACACTGGACTGTGCTCAGGGGCTGGAGTCAACACTGGACTGTGCTCTGGGGCTGGAGTCAACACTGGACAATGCTCAGGGGCTGGAGCCGACACTGGAATGTGCTCAGGGGTTGGAGCCGACACTGGACTGTGCTCTGGGGCTGGAGCCGACACTGGACTGTGCTCAGGGGCTGGAGCCAACACTGGACTGTGCTCAAGGGCTGGAGTCAACACTGGACTGTGCTCAGGGGCTGGAGCCGACACTGGAATGTGCTCAGGGGTTGGAGCCGACACTGGACTGTGCTCAGGGGCTGAAGTCAACACTGGACTGTGCTCCGGGGCTGGAGTCAACACTGGACTGTGCTCCGGGGCTGGAGTCAACACTGGACTGTGCTCTGGGGCTGGAGTCAACACTGGACTGTGCTCAGGGGCTGGAGTCAACACTGGACTGCGCTCAGGGGCTGGAGTCAACACTGGACTGCGCTCAGGGGCTGGAGTCAACACTGGACTGTGCTCAGGGGCTGGAGTCAACACTGGACTGTGCTCAGGGGCTGGAGTCAACACTGGACTGTGCTCATGGGCTGGAGTCAACACTGAACTGTGCTCAGGGTCTGGAGTGAATGTGTGTGTGGCCCAAACACACATAACAGCAGCAATATAAATGGAAAGGACCACCTCTTCAATCCCACCAGGGCAGACAGGAAGGGCAGGATCTGGAACGGACCCTGGAATTTCTCTCACTGGAACACATTCAGGACACGAGGATCCACAGGTGACCACCACCCACTTAACAAAGTCCAAAAAGATACCACGAGGACCATCGACAGGCAGGCTTGCCTTCGTCTGCTCATTAAGGCTGGTGTGGTAAATACTTTTAAAGAGTGGTCAGGAAATTCAGTCAGGCACACCAGTTGTAGAAAATCCCTTGTGTGGTCCTCAACGATTCTTCCCTGTTGTTCCAGGCAGAGCATTTGCACCGCTGGTGAGTCCATTCTACAGTTTTTGTTTAGCTCCTGGATTCGGTCACGGTTGGTGGCTGTAATGAAAGTGCACAGCGATGAAGATACTCAAATAGTTTATAATCCAAGAATCAAAACAATAAACAGGAGAATAACTCGGAGGAAACACAAACACTCACAACAAATGATCCAGGACAAGGAACAAGGCAAAAAAGAACATAACCCTGACAATATATATATATATATATATATATATATATATATATATATATATATATATATATATATATATATAAACCCAGACATAACGTGCATCATTCCGTCCAATGACATGAAACTGGGACAGAGATCTTAGCAAAATTTGAAAAGACATCAAAGAGAATCAAAGGAAATCTCAGGTCCGAGCTTAAACCAATATCCTGAGCCTTCTCCTGCTCGCTGCACCGCAAACTCACCCCTTTCAAAAATGCTGATTAAATATTTTGATGCAAAAACGCATTTAAGCTGATTAGAGATTAGTGTGTCTCTCCGTAAAAGACGTCAGATGGGGGTGGAGGCGATAGCTGGTGATGAGTGACGGATGAGGTGTGTGCGTGAGAGAAAGAGAGTGAATAAGAACGAAAAAGAGATGGGTTGATGCTGAAGCTGGTTTAGGAATACATAAGCCCTAGAGAAAGAGAAGGATTGGCAGAGAAGAAGCTGTGTGTCAGTTTAAAAATGCACATGATGCACTTCCCACACCAACAACTGCTCTCATACAGCCTTGATCAAATGATTCTGCAGAGTAAACATTTCAGAACATACAAGTATTGGGACACTTTAGCCACACTTAAAAAATGATCATTATAAAAAAAAATCTAATGAAATGGCATTATTTTTTTACAGAAATATAGCATGAGCATAATTTCAAATGTGTGTGTGTGTGTGTGTTTGCTGCTGACAAATGAAGGTTAATGTTGAAATATGAGCCGCACATTTCTTGATTGTTTTTTTCTTTCTTTCTGAAAATAAACCTTTTTTATAGCTTAAACACTATAGAGTGCAAATGCTAAATATATATGTTTGTACCATTACTTTTTCTCCAGAAGGAATAAAAAATTACAATCTCAGTAAAGAATTCAAAGCTATTACAACATTACACACTTTATTTGAAGCAAAAAAAAAAAAAAAAAAAATTATGAAAGAGATGACATGGTTTCACTTTATATTAAGGGGTATTTGTTACACTGTAACTATACATTTAAGAATTGAGTAATATTAAGTAACTACTTAGTATAGGGTTAGGATTAGGGTTTGATTTGGTTTAGGGTTAGTTGCATGTAATTGTGCATAATCTATATTTATTACTAAAGCAGCTACATGTAATACATGTAACAATGACATTAACATAAAGTGTTACCACCGACGATTAAAAAATGGCACAACATAAAGTAATTTATGAATATAAAATATATTAGTACAGCAACAATACAATAATACATTTTAAACACAAAAATTTATTATTATTAGCATAATAAATACTCTTACTATTCCTCCCATTTGTCTTTTTTTTTTCTTCAGGGATTACGGGTAGTGTAGTTCTTCACCTGGAATTTGGTTATTAAATATGATTGTTTCAAAAATAAACACAGCATAAATGGTAACACTTTAGGGTCCAATACTCACTATTAACTAATTGATTAGCATGCATATCACTAGGTTATTGGCTATTTATTAGTACCTATAAAACACATATTAATGCCTTATTCACCATTACCATATTATACATCCCTTAATCCTGCCCAATACCTAAATTTAACAACTACCTTACTAACTATTAATAAGCAATAATTATGAGTTTACTGAGGTAAAAGTTGTAGTTAATAGTTAGTTGATAGAGAAAATTGGACCCTAATCAAAAGTGTGATCAAATAAATTATGCTGACCGATGCCTTTAAAAAAAGAGAGAGAAAAGAAAAAAACATATAACCCACAGTCCTTGATGTCTCAGAATCAGCTCAATTCACCTAGAAGAGAGAAGAAAAAACAGACATATTTACAGGTACACAGCTGCTCTCTCGTGTATTGAGGGAGTCCCTCCTGCAGCAATTTCATTTTAAAACTGCTCTTTCCTCATATGAAAGAGAAAATCACAGGTTTCATTTCTTTAATTTGCATTTTTCACTCCCTGAACCATTTTTAATCACTCCCTTGTGCGCACAATAATTAATGTATTCATTCAGTGACACCCCCTCATCCTGTCCTCTCCTCACTTTGCCTTTCAAAAAAAAAATTCATGCAGTTCTGGTCACAGTTGCCTTGCATTGCGGGCGGAGCGAAAGAGTTCATCGTCCGCTGCAGTCGATTACCTGAGCACGGACCCCCGATAGTTTTCACGCTTCCGAAGTTATCAAGAACCCCTTAAAAAAGAATAGACGGCCACAGACCTGTGGATGATTTCCATTACAGTAAACTAAATTAATCACAGCATGACAATCACGAGCCAAATCCTACGAGCCAGCCCTCCCCATCTCTCTCCTTCTGTTTATTGTGTTCACCGCTTGCTTTATTCTATGCATGCAAGCTATTGGATGCTAAGAAACACATTTTCCAAGCCTCCTGTGGGTGGATATGGTGATTTGACAGTTGCAGTTGACCTCACCTTGACCTGATAAATACCACAATGAAATAGTCAATACACTGTATTTGTGTCAGATGTCATAAGCAAGGAACGAATGAGTAAATTAAATATGAGAAAATCACAATGACATATACAGTCACCTGTATACATCCTCCCACACTCTTCAAACTGCACAAAACTGCAGTTAGAATTTAAAGAAATAGTCAGAGTTTAAAAAACAAACAAACAAAGCTCTTTACCACTGTTGCTGCCAGTTTCATAGAAATTATTTTGATTAGTTTGATAAAATGAACAAGAAATGTTCACAGTAATGCATTTACAATAGAAGTTGAGCAGGCAAGCAAGCCATAGGATTTTAACCCATTTGTGCCCAAATTTTTCTGAATGGTTTCATGCATATAATCGTGTTAATAGTGTCCTATGTGAACATGTTCTGCATTTATTTTCCCCAGGTTTTTTTTTTTTTTCTTTATTGAAAATCATAATTGAATGTGCGGCAACTATAGTTGCCGGTGGGCAAATATGTTGTATGCACCCCCTCAATGTAAAATATGAATAGGAAGAGAACATTTGGCATTTATCTCAAAATAACTGCTTTCAACAGATCAATCTTTATTCATAAACAAAATTTATTATGTATAAAAGTCGAAGAACATTTGATTGCAAACCCAAAAAAACTGCATCTAGCTTATAATCTCTTGAATATGAAAACACAACAAACAACAAATCCATTTGCCGTAACCATTGTGCGCTGTTCAGGGTCTTTTTGACCCACATTTCTAACTTTCATTCATGGGGATAACATGGATAATTTGACATGGTTTAGTGTAAGATTTTTGCCCATCTTTTGGAAAATGCTGTTTTAAAAGTAACAAATTATCCAGCCTGATCTCACGGCAATTCGTACGAATTCTACGAGTTGGCTAATTCGTACGAATTCATACGACCTCACTCGTACGAATTCGTACGATTTTTGCTAAATCGACAATATTTTACGAATTGCCCAATTCGTATGAATTCATACGAATGACCTACCCCTGACCCTGCCCCTAAACCTACCCATCACATGGTTTTAGACAAATCGTACAAATTCGTACGAGTGAGGTCGTACGAATTCGTACGAATTAGCCACTTTTTTATCACCCGTACGAATTCGTACGAATTGGTCGTGAGATAGCGTTGAATTATCACTTTTAACCAGTAGATGGCTGCAGAGCACCACTATTTGCTATTTGCTTTTTGACTAACTGAAAGACACCTTTTCACAAGTTTTTCCAGTTGTATTCATATCTACATATTATGAAATCACAATTATAATAATAAAAGTTACTTGTTGTCAAAGTTTAGGCACTTTTTGTACTGAAAAAAAAAATCTGTTTTTCAGTAATGTTATATTATGATTAGAATCAAATTAATTTGATCAATGGACAAAATTCATCCTCAAAATCAGAAACAACACAGAACACACATAGACAGAAATGAAGTGGCACACTTTAAATTTGTAGAATTATATGAAAAACAGATGTTTGATATAAATGATAAACTCTAAAAACTTTTCTCATTGTAACATCCTGATGAGGTTTGATTCTAATCATAATGTAATATTATTGAAAAACTGATTTTATTTCAGTACAAAAACTGCTAAACTTTGACAAAAAGTAACTTTTATTGTTATAATTGTGATTTCATTATATGTAGATATGAATCTAACTGGAAAAACTTGTGAAAAGATGTCTTTTAGTTTGAAACTTTTAGAACTTTTAGACCTCTGCAGCCATCTACTGGTTAAAGTGATTTATTTATTTATTTTTTTACTTTTAAAACTGCATTTTCCAAAATTTGGGCAAAAATCTTACACTAAACTATGTCAAATTATCCATGTTATCCCCATGAATGAAAGTTAGAACTGTGGGTATTTTATAAGGCAATTTTTTTATTTTTTTTTTTTTTTTTTTTTTTTGAGAATTTTTCTTTTCTTTTTTTGAACATTTTGTGGAGTAAAAATGTCCAATTGTGGAGTAAAAACATTAATAAACTGAGTAAAATTACATTTGTTTAAAATATATATATTGTTACAAAATTACATTTTGTTGCCTGGGGTCTCTCAGACCCCAAACAGCCTGACTGTAAACTGTAAACGAACAGCGCACAAGGGTTAAAGTTGTGGAACATAGTGCAGAGCAAAGTGCAGCCATAACAGGGCATTGTGTATCAAAAATTTTAATGAAAATAAATAAATTCAAATAAATAGAATGAAGAAAAAAAAAACCATTTAAAGGGTTAAGTTAGGTTTATGCACTAAACAAGACCAATAAACTTGATTTATTAACCTATTAACACAGTATACCCCATTTTCCCATGATATATGTACTTACTGTACAAGGCATTTGCCCACCGGCAACTATAGTTGCCGCTTGGACATTTGACAAAGTATACAAAAAACTATAGATCTCTTGTAAGATTTGTTTTGTTTGGATGATTCTAGAGACCTTCATGATTATGTAGATATATATATGTCAACAAAAAATACTTAGTAGTAACATGAAAATGACCTTTCTTTGGGAGGGTTTGCCTTCGCCATGCTTCCTGGAAGTAGGGGTAGGAAGTTGACAGCCTCATGTGAAAGAGGGAGGAAGTGAATACATTTTTTTTTTTTTTCTTGAAATCCTTTATTTGGTTATTTGCTTGCATGTCATTTAGAAATAAAACATGGACAACATTTAGAAAAATACTTACAAAAGGAAAATGACAACTATTCACTGCGGCAACTATAGTTGCCGGTGGGCTTAAATATTTAAAGTAGAAATGAAAAACTACACACAATCACAAAGAGAAAGTAACCAGGTTTAATTTTTACCTGGTTATGAAATTATTTATGGGATATGAGGGTTTGGCAAATGATTCAACCAATATCATGCTAACACATACTAATAAGGTTGTACTGTTGCAATATATTTAATGTTTATCTGTTACACTTCCAATATTGGTGTATTTAGAATTTATTTTGGTTTATAGGGATGTTACAGAGCCCTTAAAGGGACATGGTGAAGAAAAAAAAATAGGAGATGAGAGTCTAAATTATTTGCTAATGCTTTTGCGTTCGCACAAAAAATGTTTGCGTCTCCCGAGGAACTTTGCGTTCGCTCGCAAAATGTTTGCGTTCCCCAGAGAGATTTTGCGTTCTCTCAGAAATCTTGTGCGTTCCCCCGAGAAACTTTGCGCAAAACATTTGTGAAAGAACGCAAAAGAATTGGAAAATAATTTTTCCTCCCATCTAATTTTTTTTCCACCATCATGTCCCTTAAGGGGCTCCGTAGGATGCAACAAAATGATTGTCTGTGGTAATCAAATTGTCTGTGACGCGTCTTGTGTCAAGTATAATTGAAAAACAAATTGTCACACTACAATAAAGGTTCCATTTGTTAACATTGGCTGGTTAAAAAAATCTTCTAAAGAATATGTTAATCTTAGTTAAATATTAATTTCAACATTTAATATATTATTGAACATCTATCTGTTATTATTAAATGGAATCGAACTTGAATAAACAATTATTAATTGCTAATACTTTAACAAATGTATTGCTCATTGTTAGTTAGGCATGCATTAGCTAATGCTAATGAACGGAACCTTATAGTAAAGATTAACCCCCCCAAAATAACTAACTTTTAGTCACTGACATGATTGCCTGGGTTTTGGAGTGGTTGCTAAGACATTGCAACCCAACATATTAAGTTCTAACTCAACCAATGTTGTGAGTTTGGAACAAACAAGGAATTTTAGTCAGGGTAGACACCATATTGAATTTGAAGTGAATTAAAACAAGGTTGAGGGAGGTTGAAGTACAGTTTGTCACTTGTAATTGTATATGATGTATGAAAGATCGACACCAGAGTACACAACAGATATTTAAATATGACATTTAAACATAAAAGGGCCATTTAATTAAGGGCCAATGAATGGACAAGGTCAGAAGAAGACATGGTTGGCTGCTGAAACATTTTAACATTAAAAATGACACAATTAAGTCAATTAGGAATATTCCTGTAGTACAACACACTACTACTCTCCTAACCATCTCTGAATAAAATCCCTTAATACTTGTGTGAGTGTGTGGGAGGGCAGTTATGGGTGATAATCTTTCTTACGGCAGGCAGTGGCACGCTGCCTCTCCAGCGCAACAAAACCCTCTCATCAACCCAATCATACGGGTCCTCCAGCAAGACCCCCGAGCGCTCAACCCTGCCCTGCAAATGATGAGGTGCGCGGCCCGCCGAGGAGGACCAAAATCACTGCCTACACTCCTCCTCCCTGATTACCAGCTATTTCTCCTCTACCCTCTACTTCCTAGGACGAGTTCCATGAGAAGGCGGCAGGAACTCTGTTCATAATCCATGCATTATCTCTTGTGTCAATGCGAGTGTGAGCCTGCAAATGTGTGACCTTCATACTGAGTGTGACGGCACATGCGTGTTTGCTAATGGGGTTTAATGAAGTGCAGATCAGAGTCAATCAATGAAAGTGCAAAGCTTACACGGATACTCCATCTCATGAGATGATCAATATATGCAACACAACGAAACCTAAAAGGGTCATATCATAATTTGTCATAGTCAGGGTCTCATGGCCATCCTACGCTCTCTCTCTCTAACCTGATATCATGCAAGTTTAACTCAAATACTTCAAAACTAACGTTTTGTGGGTTTTAGCCCATGTCTAATAGGCTTTGAGGTCATCTATGCTAATCCTAAGAGTTAACAGAAAGTCTTTCTTTAAAAAAAAAGAACTGATAACCTGCTCACTACCTGAAAAAACTATTATATATTATCAAAATACAGTAAAAATGGTAATATGGTTAAATATTTTAACATTTTTTATATATATATTTTAAAATGTAATTTATTGCTGTGATCAAAGCTGAATTTTCAGCATCTTTACTCCAGTCTTCAGTGCCACATGATCCTTCAGAAATCCTTCTAATATGCTGATTTAGTGCTCAAGAAACATTTCTTATTAGCAATGTTGAAAACAAATGTGTTGCTTAATATTTTTTGTGGAAACACATACTTTTTTCAGGTTTTGATAAATAGAAAGTTCAAAAGAACAGTGTGTATTTGAAGTTGGTTTATTTGTAACAATATGCACTCAACCTTTCATCAAATTAATGCATCCTTGCTAAATAAAAATATTAATTTATTTCAAACATAATCTGATTGACCCCATACTTTGTGTGTATAGGATAGATATTTTCATTCATTGAGCATGCACACTCAACTGTCTCTCTTTTCTCAGAGTTTAAATTCAGAGTGTTCATCCTGTGGCATCACTGTTCTAAATCACACATCAAACGCTCAGCTGGCCTGATTAAAGACCTACATTCCTGCAAAACCATTAAATAACCAGGCAGTAAAAAAGTCCAAAGCCAATGCAGCAATAGTGTTTAAAAACAGCATTATTCTAGCACCAGATGAAAATGAAAGAGTGTGTGGATTTGATGAAAAGGTGAGAGAGAGTGGAGTGTGAACTATAGGTGCAGGACAAGGGGAGAGCAGCGCGACTAAAATTGTCTATTCTGCTGCCAAAATATTATTTGTACAATGAAGTAAACTGTATAATTGTCTATTGGCCCTGTACTTTTCATGTCTCTCACATGATCAAATATTGTTTTGAGTTTAAATGATTTTATGTACACTAGTGTTCAAAAGATTCAGGTCACTTACTGTATGCTTAAATGGTTAGTTCACCCAAAAATGAAAATTCGGTCATCTTTCACCCTCATGTAACCTAAATCTGTTCATTATATAAAGCAATCATGACTCTTTAGAAAATTTGAACTAAACCACTCAAGTCATATGGATTAGTTTTACGATCTTTTTATGAACTTTTTAAGTGAACTAACCCTGAACTACCAAGGCTGCATTATTATTATTATTCTGTAAATACATGTATAAAAGTATTAGTCTATATATAAATCATTCAGGCCTCAAACTTTTGGATGGTAGTCCACATCATCCAGTCATTATCGCAAAATAAAGGATGAAACAAAAGATAATTAAATACTTTGCAAATAAAATGGATGTCCTTTCATTTGGTATTTCTTTCTTAATTTTGAAACCGATGGACGCAAACCAAAAAAAAACAAAAAAAACTACATTATCAATAGCAAATAAGTAAGTCTGATAAACAATTTTATAAAACAACTAATCTGATTTTGTATTGTACTCAAAGCAAAAACAGATTCACAAATTACTTCAGTTAAAAACTGTGGCAAGCAGGGGCTGCTGCTTTTACTTTTGTTTTGTGTTTGTTTATTTTATGATTATTAATATTGTGAAACGTTCGCCGGTTCCCGCCTCCTTCCCTGAACACTAAACAAAAAGGCTTAAAACATTACAAGTAATATTTTAAAACATATAGTTTGGACTATAAATTCAGAATGGATGAGCCACATTAGAAAACATGCTAGAATAATACAGCAAAGTTGTGAAGTTGCCTGGCTACCATAAACAACTAAACACCCTTTTTTTCTTTTTCTTTTTTTGCCAAACCCCTTAATATTACATTTTTGAAAATGAGAGTGAGAGAGAGAGACAAATAGTAAAAGACACACAGAGTCATGCTAAGAGGCAGACAAATTGAAAGAAAGAAGGTAACCGAGCCGGAGAGAGTTGAAAATAAGAATACATCGAGAAATAAGACACCCACTCATACATAGGGGACCGCCGCAGGAATTAATCTCCCTACGTACACAAAAGCAATAACATTTGCTGTACCAATTCAAACAATTATCACCAAGTGAAGAACAGACATTGAATGAATAAATACATGAGCTGAGAGAATTGTCACAAGTTGTTCAATGTACCTTAGACAATCACATTAGAGTTCTCCTGATTTCTTTTTCTCCAGCACCATATGTTTCCACATCCCAGCATGGCTGAACCTGAAGATAAACCCATCGCTTTCTCTCAGCTGAACTGTATCTTTCATTTGACGTGACATTGAATGGCCCGTGACTGTGGAGGTCAGCTTTTAATGTATGTTGCCATGGCATTTCTGCAGTATTTTCTTTTCCTGCTTTTTTTCAGATCCATCTTGATGCCTGTGCAATGGATTGTTGGGTTCATGGGCGAGGAAAGCTCTCCGAGGTCCATCAGTTTGGACAAACGTCAGACAGTATGAAGAGCCTTTCACAACAGCAAACGGAAGTCATGCATTTTAAATGAGAGATAGTGAGTTGAGGTAAAATGAGTGACAGTTGGCAATTCGGGAGACCAATAACCTTAACCATGATCCTTCAGAAATCCTTCTAATATGCTGATTTGGTGCTCTATTATAAGTTGTTGTGCTCATTTTTAATAACAGTTATTTTTATTATGAATGTTCTTATATATTAAATATAAATATTTTTGTGGTAACAGTGATAGATTTTGTTCAGGATTCTTTGATGGATAGAAAGTTCAAATGAACAGCATTTATTTGAATATAAATGGTCAATTAATACATCTTTGCTGATCTTTATTTTTATTTATTTTTTACTTAATAAACCCAAACTTTTAAATGATAGTGTATCATAGTTTCTTCAAAAATATTAACCAGGACAACTGTTCTCAATGTTGATAATAGTAAGCAAATCATCATATTAGAATTATTTCTGAAGGATTATAGGACACTGCAGACTGGATTAATGATGCTGAAAATCCACTGTTGCATGACAGGAATAAATTACATTTTAAAATGTATTACATTGGAAAACAGTTATTTTAAATTGTAAAATATTTCACAATATTACTTTTTTTTTTTAATACTGCTTTTTGATCAAAACATAAATGCAGCTTTCTTTCAAAAACATGTCTTAATTATATATATATATATATATATATATATATATATACAGTGAGGAAAATAAGTATTTGAACACCCTGCTATTTTGCAAGTTCTCCCACTTAGAAATCATGGAGGGGTCTGAAATTGTCATCGTAGGTGCATGTCCACTGTGAGAGACATAATCTAAAAAAAAATAATCCAGAAATCACAATATATGATTTTTTAACTATTTATTTGTATGATACAGCTGCAAATAAGTATTTGAACACCTGTCTATCAGCTAGAATTCTGACCCTCAAAGACCTGTTAGTCTGCCTTTAAAATGTCCACCTCCACTCCATTTATTATCCTAAATTAGATGCACCTGTTTGAGGTCGTTAGCTGCATAAAGACACCTGTCCACCCCACACAATCAGTAAGAATCCAACTACTAACATGGCCAAGACCAAAGAGCTGTCCAAAGACACTAGAGACAAAATTGTACACCTCCACAAGGCTGGAAAGGGCTACGGGGAAATTGCCAAGCAGCTTGGTGAAAAAAGGTCCACTGTTGGAGCAATCATTAGAAAATGGAAGAAGCTAAACATGACTGTCAATCTCCCTCGGACTGGGGCTCCATGCAAGATCTCACCTCGTGGGGTCTCAATGATCCTAAGAAAGGTGAGAAATCAGCCCAGAACTACACGGGAGGAGCTGGTCAATGACCTGAAAAGAGCTGGGACCACCGTTTCCAAGTTTACTGTTGGTAATACACTAAGACGTCATGGTTTGAAATCATGCATGGCACGGAAGGTTCCCCTGCTTAACCCTCTGAGGTCGGCAAACGCGCCGGCGCGTTTTGCCGTATTTTCTTCACATTGTAGCACTATAAACTTAAATTACTCCGTCATTTATGGTCATACAGAAAAAAGAAATATAAAAAAAGAATCTGTGATATTTTTACTTTTGTAGGTGTCCACTTACAATCAAATCAAAACATTGTGCTTTTGTAAAATAAAGAAAATAAACAGGGTGTGCGTTCTGCCTCTCCGTCGCGGTGAACTTTTTTTTCTTGAGCACATCTATAAACTGAAACAAAACTCAGCGAATACTTGTCACACATTTATGAGCCATATACCTTTATACACATTTAAGTGTGTACTTTTAAATGATCGGATTCAAACTGAAAATAAATATTCTCTGTTTAAGTAATTTGTATAAAACCAACAATATGTCCAGCTTCTCAAACGCGTGCTCATTACAGTTAATTTGACCACGCCCACTCGCGCAAAAGACATTCACATGCAAATCTCCACATGGGACGCGAACGCGCTCGTTACCTCAGAAACAAAACACCAAAACACTTCACAAGTCTCTGCTTTTCGTCGAGTTTGAAAGACGCTCCGTGAGCTTACATTGGAATTACCTCAGAAGAAGAAGAACGCGATTTGAAGACAATAAAGATGTAAGGTAAGAAATTCTTACATATTAGTTTGTTATTGTTGCATAAATTTCACATTGCAGTTGAACTGTTGCTAGATATATGGTGAATATTATAATATTTAGACCCGTGTTTACTGTTACTGTGTTTGTGGATATCTGCTCAAATGTAGATATGTATATGGTAACCATAATGTTTTATATTTGAGCGCGATCGCGTTTGAATGTATCATATTTGGATCGCGATCGCGTTTGAATGTATCATATTTGGATCGCGATCGCGTTTGAATGTATCATATTTGGATCGCGATCGCGTTTGAAAAGCACCAAACGGCTTCATGTTTTTACTATTATCTCATTTCATATCATCATAACGAATGGAAACATTTGAAGTAACATGATAATCAATATATTTTTCTCTAGCTTAGTTGTTGCTGAAATCTTTTGGAAGATTTATAGGCTGATATGGTTATTGTTATTATTATTTTATGCAGCACTGCGCATAGCCTATGCCTACAAGGCACAACAAACCTGGTGTTCATTATATTATATATTGTTGGAAACATTTATGTGTGTGTGTATGTGTGTATTCTGTGAATTTTAAAAAGCAATTTTAACCAGAAAAATCTAAAATTTATTCCCAAAATCGTGCAGGCCTATAGTTTCTCTTGATATCAGTATGTTCACTTTTTTTTTTTTTTTTTTCAGGGCCCAGATGCCACTCCTGCTGACTTCAACATTCACATGAGTCTCTGTACATGAACATGGTAAAGTGAAAATCAAACACCTTGGAAATGAAAGGTATGTACAATGTTTTTAGGAATGGCACAAAGGTCTCTGTCTTTGGATAATTGTTTTCAATGAGTGCTTTTTTGTCATTTGTTTTGTATCTTTGGATTATGTAGCATAAAGCTTTTTCACACAAAACACGTCGTAAAAAATTTAAATCAATATATTGTCTTATCTGAATGAGCAGTCAGGGTGATTTTCATATAGCTTTGGAGCAAATATTCTAGGCTACGTCATACAATTTTCAAAAGTCTTGTGAAGAAATAATCAGTATGGGTTTCATGACCTTATTTCAGTGAGAATTTTTTTTTTTGTATTTTCACAAACCACGCATAAATGTCATTATCTCAAAACAACAAACTTTTACACACATGCTGCTGATATATTATTGTAGCAGAGTTTGTGCTGAATACAGTGTAATTAGACTTTAGCCATGAAAATGTCACAAGTAACAGAAATAAGCACAAATGTCAGAGCATGTCAGAACACCTCCAGGGCCCAGAAAACACCTCAGACCCCAGAGGGTTAAACCAGCACATGTCAAGGTCTGTCTTAAGTTTGCCAATGACCATTTGGATGATCCAGGGGAGTCATGGGAGAAAGTCATGTGGTCAGATGAGACCAAAATAGAACTTTTTGGTCATAATTCCACTAAACGTGTTTGGAGGAAGAAGGCAAGGCAAGGCAAGGCAAGTTTATTTATATAGCACATTTCATACACAATGGCAATTCAAAGTGCTTTACATAAAAGAAATTAAAATAATAAAAAGAAATAAGACTAATTAAAACAGTTAAGAAAAATAAAAAAAATAAAATACAGTACAGTACAAACAGTCGGACGAACATTGGCACAGTGCTCATTCAGTAAATGCATAGCTAAACAGATGTGTTTTGAGTCTAGATTTGAAAGTGACTACTGTAGGAGCACGTCTGATCTCCTCTGGAAGCTGGTTCCAGCTGCGGCTGGCATAATAGCTAAAAGCAGACTCGCCATGCTTAGAGTGAACCCTTGGTATTTCTAGCTGATATGATCCTAGTGATCTTGAGTGATCTGTTGGGTTTATATTCCGTGAGCATATCTGCAATGTATTGAGGTCCTAGGCCATTGAATGATTTATATACCAGTAATAATACTTTAAAATCAATCCTAAATTTAACTGGGAGCCAGTGTAAAGACCTGAGGACTGGTGTGATATGTTCATATTTTCTAGTTCTGCTCAGAATCCTGGCGGCAGCGTTCTGTATGAGCTGCAACTGTCTTATGGTCTTTTTGGGAAGGCCAGTGAGGAGTCCATTACAATAATCCACCCTGCTGGTGATGAAAGCATGCACAAGTTTCTCTAAGTCTTGTCTGGAAACAAAGCATGGGATGGTACTCATCAAGAAGAATGATGAGTACCATCCCAAGAACACCATCCCTACTGTGAAGCATGGGGGTGGTAGCATCATGCTTTGGGGGTGTTTTTCTGCACATGGGACAGGGCGACTGCACTGTATTAAGGAGAGGATGACCGGGGCCATGTATTGCGAGATTTTGGGGAACAACCTCCTTCCCTCAGTTAGAGCATTGAAGATGGGTCGAGGCTGGGTCTTCCAACATGACAATGACCCGAAGCACACAGCCAGGATAACCAAGGAGTGGCTCTGTAAGAAGCATATCAAGGTTCTGGCGTGGCCTAGCCAGTCTCCAGACCTAAACCCAATAGAGAATCTTTGGAGGGAGCTCAAACTCAGTGTTTCTCAGTGACAGCCCAGAAACCTGACTGATCTAGAGAAGATCTGTGTGGAGGAGTGGGACAAAATCCCTCCTGCAGTGTGTGCAAACCTGGTGAAAAACTACAGGAAACGTTTGACCTCTGTAATTGCAAACAAAGGCTACTGTACCAAATATTAACATTGATTTTCTCAGGTGTTCAAATACTTATTTGCAGCTGTATCATACAAATAAATAGTTAAAAAATCCTACATTGTGATTTCTGGATTTTTTTTTTTTAGATTATGTCTCTCACAGTGGACATGCACCTACGATGACAATTTCAGACCCCTCCATGATTTCTAAGTGGGAGAACTTGCAAAATAGCAGGGTGTTCAAATACTTATTTTCCTCACTGTATATATATATATATATATATATATATATACATATATATATATATATATATATATATACATATATATATATATATATATATATATATATATATATATATATATACATATATATATATACATATATATATATACATATATATATATATATATATATATATATATATATATATATATATATATATATATATATATTACTGGTAGTGTATATCAAAAACAGCATATGCAGGCATTTTTAAAGGGAGTCATTCACTAAATTAGTTCCTTCACCAGATCCAAAACTCAACCTGATTGCTGGTGGTTTCTCCAGAGACATGCTGAGAACAAAAGGGGAGAGAAAAAAAAAAAGACTCATCCTAATCCATTCCCACTTTGGATTGCAATTAACACTGTAATTAGAAACACAGCAGTGGTTTAGTCTGTATTGTGTGGTGCCGGGTCTCTGTGGAAATCTGCAAACAGCATGCTTCTGCTTCAGGGGTGGGAGATGCAGGTGAGTGTTTGTTTGTAAATGATCAGACGGAGGAAGTGCGCCGAGGAGAATAATTCTGAATCGGTTCACATTGACCTCATGAAGATCATATGCTTAACACTTTTCTTATTATTATAATCGGAGTTAAACAATTAACTCTAAATGACAATAAAAACTGGCTCACCAATTGGCCAGCAACTTCAAAAATGTTCCATTCCCTGACTGTTGAACTAAAACATAAAGATTGAGTCTGAAATTTGAGGTTGGGGGTCAGTTTTTGTGTAAAGTTTACATTTTGACCAACTTTTCCCACTTTTGATGACATTTCTAGCAATAAGTTAGTATTGTAGTATAGTTATATTCAATTGGTTGTCACCACAGCTCTCTGTTTTGTTATCGATCATTAATTCGTTGTGCTGCCTCAGAAGTCTGTCTGAAATCAGGTTTGAGGGGTATCTTCATGTATAAATGCAGCCTGCTAAGTCATTGCCTAACAGGGATGCAGGCCAGTGGCCAGTTGCATAAACTGTTAAGACTAGTCTTACAAGTTAGTCATCCAATTGTATTCTTTAAAACTATTAATAACTTTTTAAAGTCAGTAACATAAAAACGTAGACTGGTCTAATTTGACACCGAACAGTAAGACTGATTACCCCTAACTAACTTCTAGTTGATCATACTAGTTCTTAAGACACAGTCTTAACATAATGGCTATGTTTATGCAACTGGCCCTTGCATGGTCTTGCAGTCTCTACTAATGAGCTGATGAGCTGAATCAGGTGTGTTAGATGAGGGAGACATACAAAATGTGCAGTGCTGGGGGTGCTCCAGGGCAGGTTTGAAAAAAAGTTAGTGAAAGTGACATGTGGAGGCCAAGTTTGGTAACCCATCCTAGGAATTTGTCCTCTGCATTTAAACCATTCAAGTTAGTGCACACACATCATGAGTAGTGAGTAATTAACACACACACCCAGAGCAGTGGGCAGCCATTTTTACTGTGGTGCCCGGAGAGCGATTGGGGGATAGGTGCCTTGCTCAAGGGCACCTCAGTCATTTTCTGCCAGTAGTGGGAGAGAGAGGTTTGGGAAAGGTACACGAGCCGGGACTCGAACTCAGTCGCCCAAAGTACAATCGCGCTACATGTGGGCTATCGGCTCTGACAAATAATGATATTACAGTTGTATTCCAATACTTAATAAGCTGCAAACTTAGACAAAAGTTTTAGCATATTTGAATTCAATACTAAATATTTCAATCTAAATACACAAAACACCCATTACGTGTCAGTACAGTGTAGCCTACATTTTAGAGTAGCTTATTAGGTTACAGTTGTTATATTAGCCACATGCTGACATCAGAATCTATTAATCAACTATGATGTTCCCTTCAAAGATATCAATAGATATACTATGACATAAATGTCATTATTGCACAATTAATAGTGGGAAAACGAGGATATACATTGATTAAATAATCCTGGCAGAATCTAATCTACAGCCAAATGGTCACAATCAAGCATTTAATAATAATAATAATATATATATATATATATATTAGGGCTGTAAAAAGATTAATCGTGATTAATCGCATTCAAAATAAAAGTTTGTGTTTACATAATAAATGTGTGTGTACTGTGTATCATTATTTTGTATATATAAATACACACACACATGCATGTATTTATTTAAGAAATATTTGCATGTATATACTGTATATATTTAAATATAATTTATATTATATATAAATATTAATATTTGTATATATAAAGAACACATTTTTCTTAAATATATACATGCAAGTGTGTGTATTTATACATACAAAATAATGATACACAGTACACACATTTATTATGTAAACACAAACTTTTATTTTGGATGCGATTAATCGTGATTAATCTTTTCACAGCCCTAATATATATATATATATATATATATATATATATATATATATATATATATATATATATATATATATATATATATAGTGTTACATTACATTCTACACATTTTGTATGGGCACTGTTAATGAAGAAAGGCAATAAATCTAACAAAAAGCAACTCACTTGTCTAACAAAAAAACAAAACAAAACAAAAAACATCTCTGTGGCAACACAGGAATGATAAAAGGCAGAGATAAAGCATCAATTACACTAACACGCATCCTTTGCTCTTCATTCTGTCACACTAGTGCTAAAAAGCTTCCTGTCTTTGTCAGGAAGTGAAAAGGAAAAATACTACATGAAATTGCCCATTTTCCTCACTTATATTAAAATCACTTTAATGCACATGGCATTATAACTTCCGAACACATAATTAGGAACTTACCGAGAGAACATGAAGGCAGCATGACTGTTAGTTGAATCTCTTCCACACTTCTCGTAAGGAGTGTTAATTGTGGGGCACAAGAGTGACT
Source organism: Squalius cephalus (assembly GCF_949319135.1). Classification (NCBI taxonomy): domain Eukaryota; kingdom Metazoa; phylum Chordata; class Actinopteri; order Cypriniformes; family Leuciscidae; genus Squalius; species Squalius cephalus. The sequence goes on from NC_137127.1 coordinate 19,442,993, forward strand.
GTTCCTGATAATGAAGAATGTTTCAAACAGCAGTGTGAGTAAAATAATAGATGCCCCAGCCAAGTTTAATCCAAAGTCTGGACCCACTTCGGCTTTTATACCATTGATGGGATAAAAATGTTGTAAATAGACATCTTTGACGCTCCTCACTGGGTACTCACACAGATACACACAGGAGCGTTTGAAAGCTGGTGTCTATCAGCGGATCCATCTATCAGTGGAAATATTTGGGATCTGCTGATAGACACCCAGCTTTCAAACGCTCCAATGTGTATCTGTACAAGCGCTCTGTGAAGAGCATCAAATATGTCTTTATACAACATGTTTTGGAAGCGTTGATCATTGTAGGCAATCACATTAATATATTTTAACCTTTTCACAGGCATTTTGTTTTCATAGGTAGACAGAAATAGTGATGTATCATTATATGATTCCCACCCCTATAGTGAAGATTATATGAAGTTATTTTACATTTGAGTGCTTTATTCAATTTCTGGTCCTGAGACCTAGGCCCTACCTGAAAAACCTTAAAAAACACTGATTATTTAATTTGTATCTTTGTTCAATTGTATTTATTTATTTGTGCTATTGTTAAGTGTAATTATATTCTTTTTTTTATGAATGACTGTTTTACTTGTCTTTAATAATCTTTGAAATTTATATTAGTTGGTAGTTTTAGCTGTGGTATTGATATTGGAATCGAGAATTGTTAAATTTCACTGGTATTTAAAATGTTGTCATAACACTACGTATTACAGTACAGGGATACATGGGTCAAAAACAAGAAAAAAAATTATCTTTTTTTATTTTGTTGTTCTAGGGCCTGTGAAAATATAATCATTGAATTCAATGAATCGAAAATCGAGGATCGAATCGAGAATTGAATAAAATTTGTATGATACCTGTGTTTTGACTTGTTTTATGGATTAAGATTCTGGATTGCCCCAATAAAAGCTGCATTTGGATCCTCAACCCGTGTTTAAGAGCAGTATGAGACAATTGGTCTCAACAGTTCTGCTAAATAGCATCCCTGCGTTTCATAATCTTCAAAATCGTGTCCCAACTTTTTGAAAACATATCATATATAAAACTCTGCTCTCGATCGTTTTTTAAAAATATTTTCATAAGTGAGGGCACCTGCTAATACACAGCGCTTTTGAATTTTCTTCTTGAATTTTGATTTGGGAATTATTATTTTTTGGCCTTTTATAAAAGAGCACCAACCAAATGCTTTAAAAAGGTCAGTCAAGTAGCATCTTTAAATGATTAGTTCATAAATGAACAACCATGGCATTTAAGACCCCAAACTCCATCTGCTTGACTATTAAACCCTCAGCGCTATTCATGCCAAATGTTTGTGGCTTCTTATTATCTGCACGAAGGGTGAGTTCAAGGACACACAGAAAAAACACAAACTAGCAATGGCTCACGTGTCACACAACACAAAACGACAGGATCAGATTAGTTTGTTTCATAAGTACACACATTTATTTCAGCACTGTGATCTTGAATAATCAGACAGTGAGAAGTGACACTTGATGTGAGTGCTGATGTCACAATAGCTCTGCAGACACATCAAAATACAATCTGCAACTAGAAGTGAAGGTTTCTTTGCTAACTTTAAGCTAGCTTGGCAAAGACGTCAGCTTGGTGATTAAGGGAGATCAAAAAGGAAATAGAGGAAGAGGCTTTTAAGAGCAGGGACAATAGATGAAACTCCATTGAAGGTTTGGTGGATGGTTGGAGTAGGAGTTTTAACTGTAACTAGGCCACTATAGGGCAGAAAAAAAGGAACAGAAACTGAAAGGACATGAAGTTGGAATTGGCTACTGCCAATATATGTTTGGTTCAATTGAGGGATCTGAATTCAAAATTTCTTCATGCATCTCATTGTCAAGATTTTTGCACAAACATATAAATGACTATAATGCAGAAATAATATACTCACTGGCCACTTCATTAAATACACTTGTTCAACTCTGTAATGCAAACATATAATCAGACAATCACATTGCATCAACTCAATGCATTTAGGCATATAGACATGGTCAAGACGATCTGCTGAAGTTAAAAATTTGCATCAGAATGGGGAAGAAACGCGATTTTGAACGTGGCATGGTTGTTGTTGCCAGATGAGCCATATTTCAGAAACTGCTGATCTACTGAGATTTTCAAGTACAACCATATTTAGGGTTTACAGAGAATGGTCCGAAAAAGAGAAAATATCCAATGAGCGACTGTTGATGCCAGAGGTCAGAGGAGAATGGCCAGACTGGTTTGAGCTGATAGAAAGGCAACAGTAACTTAAATAATAACTTCTGAGGTTTGCAGAAGAGCAACTCTGAACAAACAACACGTCCAACCTTAAAGCAAGGGGGCTACAGCAGCAGAAGACCATACCGAGTGCCTCTCCTGTCAGCTAAGAACAGGAAACTGAGGCTACAATTCTCACGGCTCACCAAATTTGGACAATAGAAGATTGAAAAAAACATTGCCTGGTCCGATAAGTCTCGATTTCTGCTGCAACATTCAGATGGAGTCAGAATTTGGCGTAAACAACATGAAAGCATGGATCTATCCTGCCTTGTATCAATGGTTCAGGCTGGTTGTGGGGTAATGGTGTAGAAGATTTGTTTGTTGGCATACTTTGGTCCCCTTAGTATTTGAGCATCATTCAAATGTCACAGCCCTTTTGAGTATTATTCCTGTCTGGCTGACCATGTCCATCCCTTTATGATGACATGTACCCACCTTCTGATGACTACTTAGTTCCAGCAGAATACTGCCGCATGTCACAAAGCTCAAATCATCTCAAACTGGTTTGGTAAAACTTTACAATAAGGTTTCATTAGTTAACTACTTTAGTTAAACTAAGGACGCTCCGCGTCCGGTGTGAACGACACCATAGGTTAACATGGGCGCCGAAAGGAAGCGGCCTCCGTTCCGCGCCGCTTCCGCGTCGCTTCGGCGTCCGGTGTGAACCAGGCGTTACGCAAAAAATAGACCAGACGCCGAAACTGGCGCTTCACAGCGCGGGCCGGCCGCGGCATGCCGCGGCGCTCCGCGTCTGGTGTGAACGACACCATAGGTTAACATGGGCGCCGAAAGGAAGCGGCCTCCGTTCCGCGCCGCTTCCGCGTCGCTTCGGCGTCTGGTGTGAACCAGGCCTCAGGCTCTTTTTCAGGTCTTGCGTTTGAATTTCACACAAAATTATGTCAAAATGTCAGTCTTGGTGAGTATCCTAGTAAACATCGATTTAAGTGAACGTAAACAGTTGAGAAAGAAAATGCATGTGTGTGTACAGTAGGCTATCAGCAGCCTAAAATCCCTGCTGCTGTCTGTTTTTAATGTTAATCAAACAATACTAAAAACGACTATGCAGTGTTATATTTTACATTTGATTAGGCTACTTTATTATATTTCTGTACCTAATCTACCTAATTTGTGTCTAACTACTGTTAGATATACCTGTAAAACCTGAAAAGCACTGCTTATTTAAAGCTACAATATGTAATTTTGTTTCGCCGCTAGGGGCTGCTAACCTCTTACAATATCAAAGATGTAGGTTGATGCATAAGCGGAATTATGAAACTTATTGTCATGCTTATGGATCTAATAATGTTTATGGATGAGTGAATACATTGATGTTTTTAACATGACTGTGGTATGAAGCAGGGCGCGATTACTAATGAGAGACAGATATCAGCACCAGGAATACAGACATTTCATTCTACCGAACTATACCACAAGTGCTGAATTCCTACTCACAGAGGTCAGTTTATTTGATGAATGAAACTTGTGAGGTAACGCAGCGCTGTTTCACTTGGTCTACACAATCACACTAAACTGCATTTGAGTGTGTTGAAAGTTATTGTTACATTTTGGTTGAAGCAGAGGAGGAAGCAGGATCCAAGTGCAGTAGTCTTTTATTTAAACAAACTCAAAACTTCACATATACAAACGCAAACTCAGGACTGAGACTCGGGAACAGAACAACCACCATGGTGCAACAATAAGAACTGACAAAGACTGAACTAGACACAGGGCTTAAATACACAGATAGACAAGCTAAACAAGATAATAAGAACCACCTGGGGAGACTAATCAACATAACAGGGAACTGCTAAACATGGGACAAGACAGGGGAACACAGACATGAATCATGACAGTTATAATGCTATTCTAGTTTGTTGGCTGTATGAGACTAGCAGTAAGCTAGATCAACATTAGAATAACATATTGATCATATTCTAATATTTCACCATGTTGAGCTATATAACATTGATTAGTTTTATGTACATTTGCTCACTTGTCTAATAAAGTTAGACAGGAGCAGGAGAATAATTCTCAGTAAGTTTGTCACGTGACACACCACAGCAATGATGATCTACTTTTATGTCATTTTTCCTTTTTTGTTCAAAATATTCACAAATTTGTTAGATATGGCATGAAATATCTGATATTCCGATTGTCAAATATATGCAAGTGGAAGTGTTTTGTTGTTTAAACACCTTTATAACGATCACGTTAGTTGAGCTGTATGTGCGATGGGCGCCGGCGCCGCCACTGACCGTTCTAATCACACCGGTGTGATCATATACTCCAGGGACCAGCCTAGACCAATAGGGTCTGGCTGCAGACTTACGGGGCGAATGGAGCTCCACTCAATAGACGAAATACGTCACCTCCACTGTGCTGGAGCGCATATATACGTCACCTCCACTGCGCCCGAGTGGATATATAAACATCACCTGACCTAATCTTCACGCAAAATATCGAAGCGGTATACTAAGCTTTTACGATTTATGACTTTTTTAAATATAATAATATTATAGTAAAAATAATTTCAGAATTTTCTATTTAAAGCAAAATAACATGTACAAATCAACCAATGTAAAATAATGAAGAACAATTTCCACAATTTAAGTTTTAATTGTTTTTATGTAAAAAAACAAAAACAAATAATCTTAAAATTATTTTGACAACACACAATAACTGCAAGGGACCATACTGTAAAAAAAAACAATTATATTAAAATTAAAAATTAGAGGTGGGCATAGATTAATTTTTTTAATCTAGATTAATCTAGATTAATTTTGAAATTAATCTAGATTAATCTAGATTAAAATGGCTCATTTGAATTCTGACGAAGGCATTCAGAATATGTGTGCTACCCAAATAATGACTATAAAAGTAAGTCTTTAAGAACGGGTTTCTCAAGCCAGGTGGCGCATTAGACCAGGGGCTCATCTCCTGTTTCCAAAATGCATCACAAACTGCTTGAGAAAGCTGTTCTACTCATAGACTTTAAAAGGTTACTACTGTACTGTTACCGTCCGTAGGCAACATTAGGTAGGCCTATGTTATTATCAACTACTATAGGCTATCAATTAGGGCTGGGCGATATGGCCTAAAATCCATATTGTGATATACATTGCAGCCTCTTGCGATAACGATATATATTATAATAAAACCATTTCAGAACAGGTTACACAGACCCTGCTAAACAACTGCTAAATGTTTTTTGTTTTTTTTAAAGGGTGTATGTAGTTTTGAGAACATATATTGTGCAAAACTGTAAGTATACAACATAATTTTGCAGATAAATAAAATGTAAGTACACTAGCTGCAGAGACTTAAGTAGGTCTAATGTTTATTATGGCTTGGAGCTTATGAAACCCCAAATTTAAAATTAGAATATTGTCTAACTGATGTCTTTTCAGTTAAAAAGAAACACAACAACGATTCTTAAAATCGGGCGCAGACAGAGATTATGTGCTACACCACTAAGATATATTGGGAATAATATGCGCGCACTGGTATTCAGTGATATCATGTTTCATTTTGAATTTGAGGTGGTAGAACGGATTAGTCGTGTGTTAACTTACCGAACTGTGACCCCACACACTCTGTCTATAGTTTGCTGCTGCTCGTCGGACGGCTTAAATCCGAACCAAGTCCAAATAATGGATGTTGCACGGATCTTTTTCACCAGCTTTCACTTTCAGCCGTGTTTACTTAAGATGACGATGAATATGATGCGTTGCAGCCGGGTGTACCTCGCGGCCGTGGGTAGATTGCGTCATCATAGCTTGTGTAGTATAGAGTAGTTCCCAACCCAACTTTGAGAATAGATTAACGGCGATATTTTTTTTATCGCGCGATAAGAGTCCCGCGTTAACGCAGCACGTTAACGCCGATAACGGCCCACCACTATTAAAAATATGAAAAAATAATTAATCAGAATTTTGTATTTAAAGCAAAATAACGTACAAATCAACCACAGTAAAATAATGACGAATAATTTCCAGTTAATTTAATTGTTTTTTAAAAAAAAAAAAAAATATATATATATATTTTGACAACACACTTGAACTACAAAATAGTGACCAAAATTGTTACATCAAAAACACATTGCGCGCACACACACTTCACTGTTCAAGACCTCCATCGTCCAAAAAGCAATCCCAGCTACAGTAGCCAGGTTTGTCATCTGAGGAGTAAAACTCCAAAAGCACTCCCCGTTGTCCATTTCCCTGGTAGCCAGACCCACAGTCTTTGTAAAGCTGGCTGCATTGTAGGCGGCTGCATCTAGAGATGGTGTACGGCTTTCTGTACCTTTGACAGTGTCTCTCTGAAAGTCTTTTCCAATTCACTACACCTGTTCAATTTCAAAACACAATGAAAGTCACAATTCAGACAATAAATGAACAAATCTTTAACTGCCAAAAGTTTCATGTTAGGGAAATGGAAGAGGGTGAGATTAACCTAGCCTAATTGTTATACCCACTGTTGGAAACTTTTATTCCTTCATCGAAGCAGAAAACCAGGAGACTTGAGATGGATCTTATAAGCAGAAGAGATTTATTCTTCCGAGTCTGTAGTTCATCAAGTCTAACTCAAACATTATACATTGTAGGTTATATACCTTCCAAGGGGGAGGGACTTTTGGAGGTGGAGACAAAATTCAAACAAAGTAGAGGGATGATTTGATTCAATCAAGTGAAAACCAGTTTGGCAGGTTATCTGGCTTGCTCAAGAGAAACAGACCTAATCAGCATAACACTATCATTCAAATGATCCAATCAGCCTGACAGTATCACCCATACCTTCACATGATCACAGAGACAAAAGCACAGCTGTACATTGAGCTTAATGGTCAGGAAATGCATAAAGACAAAGGGTGAGGGTGAGGGTCTCAGCCATTGACTCATTTAGAGAACAGGACTGGCAGGAATCTCTTGATATAATCATCATAACCGCTGCTAAACTTTCTCAGTTTATATTGGAATCTAAATTAAACATTTAATAAATTTGTAATACAACATTCCCCCCTTTGAGAGTTCTAATAACTCTCACAAAATACAAACTTAGACACTTAAAAGTTCATTATTGTAACTTGAAAAAGTTACAGGCACATATAACTTATTCTGTGTTGTGTCCTTGATTTACATGAGTGTCATAGTTCTTCTCAAAACCATAACTGTTGACACATACGACGCAGGGTGTAAAATGTCGTATAAATTACATGATTACACAGAAAACCATGTAGCATAAGAGTGGAAGTCTTGAAAGTCCATCTTGAAAGTCCATGGTGCCTGAATTGCTGTGAAGTCTGTTTCGCACGTAGAGTCGCTCTGATGACTCGTCCCTCATGAGGCTTATTCATGGAAATCTGAGGTGATGCTCTACACCAGGTTGCCGCTTGCGAAGACATCATGGCATACACACATACCTGTAACACAAGAAAACAAAGAAACGGCAGACCAGCAGAATTCATGCATAGACTTCATTCTTCCATAAGTCTGTTGATCGTATAGTGCTTTTACGTCTTTCTCTTATCAAAGTAAACTTCTGGTGACCATATAGTTTTTACTTATAACTATATTACAGTAAACATTGTGATTGTATAGTGTTTTTTTTTTCTTTCTTAACCTAGTCTTAATTGATTCGACACCTATGGACCAGTGAGGTGGGGATAAACTACTGAGGGGGAAACCTATGAGGAGATCTTCACCACATGGCTGACCCCCGAGGCCTGTTGCACTTCGGTTCTTCCATGGGCTCCCCACTGGTCTGTGTGTCCTATTCTGTCCCTGTTGTGTGCACACTGTACAGTGTGTGAGAAAATTTGCACATTTCCATTCTCCAGTGAAACATCAGTCATAATAGACATCATAATAGAGGATGGGTGTCTGACTGGAATATTATGTGGTATAACATTTAAGGCTGTGAGTCTACTTAACCAGGCTTCCCCAAGGGAAGGCTGAGACAGTCACTTTCCGTTTGTTCTATTAAACAAAAACAAGTCTTTCATCTTTGTTGTAAGTTACTGGGGAAATTAACCCTCTAGGCGCCACGGTCGAGTTCAGGGTTTCCGTTGTCCGGTAATTGCCGGACATTGACCGGAAAAAAAATGAAATGTCCGACAAAATTAAATCTCTCCGGTCAAATTGTCCGATTAAAATTGCCTTATAGTCCCGCCCCCCTAACACAATCTGAATTTGAGAATAAGCCTAAAATGTATAAAGCAAAAATACACCGACCTTTGGCTATGTTATAAAGGAACAGTCTCTACCGTTTGAAAGTTATTAAACATTATTACATGGCTTGGTTGAATTTCAATGTGGAATGCGGTCTGTTATTTCTTGATAACAGACCGCTGCGAAGCACTAGCGGCACCAGGATTTTGATTGTAGGTGGGCCTCCAGAAAACTGGATGGGCCAGTTAAAATAAGCCAAAAAAGAAAAATAAAAAATAAAAACTCCATGTCTCTCGATATATTGCGCATCCTATCTTACTCATGCGGTTCACTTTTCATAATCAACATAAATTAAAAAATAACATTATAATATTTTAACAAATATTAAACTAAATGAGCTTATTTAATGGCTACAACACGTAGGTTATAGTAGACCTAGACTCTCTATTTGTACAAATTGCTGCACATTCATTTTATTCTCAATTTTGCACACTAAGTTGAAAGGCATTTGTTTGTGCATGCATAGCAAAACATATCTGCAACATTTATCAAGTTCACTGATAATTATGCGTGCATTTATTAATTATTATCTTAATGAATAATGAAAGAAGGACGAACCATATAAACTGCGTTGTTTTTTAGAATGGAATGGATTGCAAATAGATCCGAATGAAGAAACGTACAAAACCATAGTAGAAAATGGTTTGTTAAACTATGAATGTGAAACCATAGTAAAAACAATTGGCGTTGATTGACGCCAATCGGACGTTAATGTTTTTTTTTCCGTTTTTTTATTTGAAAGTTAGGCTAATAAACATGTTGCATTCGGCCTGATTATGTCATTTTTAGCGCAATTTTCCACCAGACAAAATTGCGATTGTTAACTCATGATTTCTGTTCTGTCTGTGCGCACCAATCTTGCACTTCTATCTACTCCTCAACCAGACCACCTAGAGACTTCGGGTTTTCGGCATTATGTTAAGGAAGGTCTAATCTCGGGAACGCACAAAAAAAATCCAGGAAAATATTTACTATCTCTTAGTGTTGTGATCCCATGACGTCCGAAAATTGAGCTAAAACACTCACTGAGTTTTTATTACTTGTTTATGTTACATAGCCTGCCTCCAGTTTTCCTCAACTTGACTAATTAAGAGGCGATATTTGACCGGCATATTATCAAAATGTCCGGAAAACGAAACCTCTGCCGGTCACTTTGACCGGCACCATTTTTTTCTAGCGGAAACTCTGGTCGAGTTTACTCGACAAGATGCGGCACTGAATAAAACGGCCGATTTTGTCAAATAGGGTGTCAAATTTCGTTCGACCTCCCCTCCACTAGTTGGCAGACATGTCATACTTCATCCCCGACTCAAAAAAACCTCATGCTTCTATACAAAATCTTCGAGCTAGAGCGCATTGAATCAGTGCGAACAAAAGCAGAGCTAGTGTGCGAGTGAGCCATTTTATCAGAGCAATATTGTCAACGTCAGCGAGTATTTGCATTAGAATATTATTATTATTATTATCTAATGGCATCAATAAAGCTTACCCACAATGAAGTGTTGGGTCTTCTATTCGCGGACCCTGATTCTGAAGGGGAATAACGTTATCTGCCTTCAGAAAATGACGGTGATTCTGAAAGTGAAAGTATAGCCCTACGCCAAGCACAAACGGTGAATCCTTTGGCCAATATAACGTTAGATGGTCCTTTGCCCAATGTCAGTGGTGGGAACAATGTTTCCCGGGGGCGGAGTGTTCATCGCGAAGTTAGCAGGCGTGTTAGTGTTGTGGGGAACGAGGCGGTCGCGGGAGATTTTTACCGCGCTAGCCATGGTGACCATGTGCCTCTCCGCAATCGCGGTGACAGTATTGTGGTGGAGACTTTGTCTAATGCCACTGGGTATGTTAGACGAGGTCGAAGTATTCATAGGACAGTTAGGGGGAAACGTGGAGGCAGGGTGGGGAGTCGCAATGACAATGACAGTAGTCCGAGCTGAGCACACTCGGCGCGCGCGCGAGGCAGATCTGGCCGCGCCCGCGCTGCTGCTCGTAGCAGGAGCAGAGGCGGTGTGACACGGGGCAGAGGGGCTATTATGCATAGTCTATCGCAAGACCACACCATGAAACACTACAAAAAATGGCACCTGGATGGATAGGGAGTCATTATCTCTACAGCAAAAGCCCTGCAACATATATATATATTTTTTTTTGTCTGGCATTTATTACACTGTTGATTTACTATCTGTTTCCCTGACCATTTAGTAGTGTACAATATGTGTTCTTTTTTGTGTGTTCATGTCCTTGTGATGTGTGCGTCTTTGTCAGCTAAAAAAAAACAACCAAATAAACATCAACAAAAACCACAAAAAAAAAAAAAAAACTAACATTGTCTCTCGTCTTGTCTCATCTTCTCACTCATGATCTGTGCCTTGCCGAGGTGAGTGAGCTTTTGAACTAAACAGGTCTTGTCTACTTGTGTTTGTGTGTCATATGAATAATATATATGTGCCCCATACATGGAATCAGAGTGCCAACTGTATGTAGTAAATGGAAAATCTCTACAGCAAAAGGCCAACCGCTACATGCATTTGGTTTGTTTCTACCATTTATTAGTAATGATTTACACAGTTGGTTTACTACTTACTATTTACCTGAGCATTCAGTATTGTGCAATATAGCATACAGAAGGTGAGGGACATTTTGGGGGGAAAGAAGTGCTGCATTTTATCATTTAAACATGTGACTTTTCATAAAAATTCTATAATCCAAGATGGCCGCCACCATATGACGTCATAATATGCAAATTAGATGGGAAAATGTAATCACTACATAACCTTTGGGTCATCCTTAATATTTCTCTAATTTACAGAAAGTCTCTATCTTTTAACACTTTTAAGATATAGCCTTTTGAAATTAAGATGTCAAAATCGAATGTTTTAGGAAAAAACCTCTGGCGCCTAAAGGGTTAAGCACTCACAGCCTAAATGGTTAACACCGTATCAAGTTGCCCCACGAGTTTAACGAGGAGGGGAGGGGCTGCTTCAGAGTAGCAAGCAGGCTGAGCAGAAGCTGAGTAACCTTGTTAACTTCTTTAAAGTTATTTTTGTTTTTCCTACACTCTCTCATCCAATGCCCAGGTTTACCACAGTAATTACAGCTGCCCTCTCTCTTAGGACATTTGCATTTCTTTTGCTTCTCTTAGTTGACCTTAAAATAAACTGCTGCAATTCTTACTCTCTCTTTAACATCAGAATCTCTTTCCCAAATAGCTAAACTTTCTAGGTTACTTCTGAGAGTTCTGTTAGACCATGTAATATCTAGGAATGGCAAGGCTGTTCTGTACTCAGCTACAAGACCATCTGCCCAAATTCGGATTAGAGCTCCTTTGTCAGCTAGCACACTTTCGGAATCATTCACTATTCCACTGTAAGTTACGGCTACCTGACAAAACCTCTCAGTATATTCACTCACAGTTTCTTCTTTCTTTTGTACACAGCTAGTAACTCTAGACCAATTTATTTTGGGTCCTAAGATATTCTTTAGGACTTTCAAAACACCTTCTCTCAAATCGCCTTTACTGGCATGTTGTAGTTCAGACGTAACAGCAGACTCAAAACTGTTGAATTCAGATTCAGTTAGAATTTGTGATATCAGCTGTGTAACTTCTGCCAACGACATGTCATAGAGACGCATTTTACTGATCAATGCTCTTCTAAATTCAGAAAAAATGGTGCGGACTGAGGGTAAGCTCTGGGATAGTCTCTCTACATCTTTAGGACCTAAAGATGTTTTGGCTGCTTGTATGGGGGTTGCAGATGGAACTGGATCAACTCCTTTTCCCCTATTCTGAGCCTTTTGTCTTGCTCCACACACTTCAACTGCATTTACATTGACATTGTCCTCTATTCTATAGAAAAACTGTAAGTCAGGATAAGTTTTATCTGACTGTTGGTTTTCTGAGTCACATTTGGTTGAGGCCTTGAGGCCCACCTTTTTCTTGAGAAAGGACACTTGAGTGTGAAATTGTTTGTTCTGTTCTTTTAACTTAGCAATACACTGAGCTTGTTCTTGTGCAATGGATAAGCTAAATTATCTGTGACAACAGATAATGGCTGTCACATTGTTCTTGCGAATACTTGCTCCTAGTCTCTTTTTACAATCTTCAATTGACCATACTTTTTCTGCATCAATACCAATTTTCTTGGTCAAAGCCAATTTGACCGACTCAGTCACTATGGAGTCCATGTGCTGTGCTAACAATGACTTGAACTCACTGTCTGTCCATAAAGGAGTTGCAAGACCACCTTTTTCAGTTGTGGGGATCAGTCTAGCATGCCTTCTAACCATTTTATGAATTTCTTTGTTACCACATAAACAAACACTAAACCTTTTCTGATCAACAGAGTGTACACATGTTAACACAGATCAACTATTGTTAACCTTCCTTGCCCAGAGCAAAGGATAACACAAATTACTAGCACTTTACACTAATCTTCCCTGCCTGAAAACAGAGGATAAATTTCATCTCTAAAAGAAAACTTTTTATAGGATAACTTAGTTAACAAAACTCTACAGCTGTTTGTTAACTTCTTCTCTGAACGGTGCAGAGGAAAAACAAATTTGTACTGGTTTGCAATGGTTCTTTGAATGGAGTGAAACTCACCAAATCATTGGTTGTACAGAAAAATTTCGTCTGGAACTCAGTCAGAAAAGTTCATTATTTGAGATCTTTTTGGAGCTTGAAGTTTTCAATCTGGATTCAGGTGATTCAGTTTGGAATGCAGTCAGATCTTTGTTGAGCTTGAAGTTTCAATCTGGATTCAGAAGATTCAGTCTGGAACTTAGTCAGATCTTTGTTGGGCTTGAAGTTTCAAGATTCAGATCTTTGAGCTTGAAGTTCTTTGTTGAGTTTCCTTTTTCTCCATCCGGGTCACGGCACCAAATTGTTGGAAACTTTTATTCCTTCATCGAAGCAGAAAACCAGGAGACTTGAGATGGATCTGATAAGCAGAAGAGATTTATTCTTCCGAGTGTGTACTTCATCAAGTCTAACTCAAACATTATACATTGTAGGTTATATACCTTCCAAGGGGGAGGGACTTTTGGAGGTGGAGACAAAATTCAAACAAAGCAGAGGGATGATTTGATTCAATCAAGTGAAAACCAGTTTGGCAGGTTATCTGGCTTGCTCAAGAGAAACAGACGTAATCAGCATAACACTATCATTCAAATGATCCAATCAGCCTGACAGTATCACCCATACCTTCACATGATCACAGAGACAAAAGCACAGCTGTACATTGAGCTTAATGGTCAGGAAATGCATAAAGACATAGGGTGAGGGTGAGGGTCTCAGCCATTGACTCATTTAGAGAACAGGACTGGCAGGAATCTCTTGATATAATCATCATAACCGCTTCTAAACTTTCTCAGTTTATATTGGAATCTAAATTAAACATTTAATAAATTTGTAATACAACACCACAAAAAAACAAGATGGGGCAACTACACTTATTGAACTCACTATCAAGCCACCTGAAGTGTGCCTCCTGCTGAAAATGCTCCTGGCTATCAATGTTAAATATCTGGCATGTCAGAGCCAGCCTCAGGATTGCAGAGTAGCCGTCTTCTAGAACTACGAAGACAAGGATCCTCTGGAGAATGTCATCGGGAAACTGTAGATATGAAACAAGATTTAATATAGAGTCATTGCAAGCCATTTCATCAACATTAAAGTGATTATGAACACATACCTGCAAAATGTCAGTGGCCACAGCCCCATCCTGTGAAACCCTTATCATCTTTGCTGGGATCATAGGTACCTTAAAAAAGTAAAACTTAGAAAAACACAGTTTAAGAAACAGCTGCACATTTATACATGCTACTTTCACTACTTTTTACTGAAATATTACCAAAGTGCTGTGTCTCCTTTTCCTAGGGACATGAAAAACAGGCGGCAGACTTCCATCCACCATATTCCTGCCTTCCTGTGTAAAATGTGCAAATCTTCGACCATGTCTGCAATTGACATTGACCAAATATGTTCATCATGCTTTCCCATTTTTTGACAGTAGTATCTATTAATGTACTACTTTTCATTTCACAAACCATACCCCTCAGTCTCAAGGTTCTCCAGCAAAACCTTGCACCACCAACTCCTCAGATATGGCATGTCAGACTGAAGATAAGAACAGTTGTAATGTAATTCACCACAATTAACATTGAACATCTTTGTCAACACCAAGACTGCACTTACGGTGGTGAAATCAAATGCTGCCTCCATAGTCTCCAAGGCAGAAAGGCTGTTATGTTGCCATGTCATTTGTATGAGCATAAATTCACCAAGATGAATTAAAATGGACAATGGATGTTGTGTGGACATCACTAAACATCCTGAAAATGAGCTTGGCAACTCACCATAACCATAAATAATCCACAGTCAATCCCAAAATGTTGTAGGGGTAGCCCCTGTTTGAAGAAAGAACACCCATTATGAAGAATTTACAATGACTATCAACCTTATACAATGTTCTTGTGCATTTCCATTACAAATGATTATTACCTCAACATCCAGGCCTGACTGTTCTTCCCATGGCCCAGGCATGAGCTTTTGTGCAACAGCCCTGATAAAAATCAAGACAGTGTTACGAAGAATTCTTACAATTTAAATACACACAGTACAATTCAGCTGCGGAACACAAACCATTTCAGAAATGCAGAATACAATTCAGAAATTGGTTGAACATGAAATGCCAGCAGGAACGTGACTGCCGAGAGTAGATGTATATAAAAGTGGGCAAGTCAGAAGAACACGACTGCCAAAAGTAGTTGCATTAATGTGGGCAAGTCAGGGGAACGTGACTGCCGAAATATATCATTGTGTTGTAACCTCAATATGTCAAGGTAGGGCTTGTAGCCAAAGCCTTGTTCCCACTGTGCAAACAGCGAATCGAGGAACAGTATTCCTCTTTTGAGTGGCATCATCACCTATGAGAATAGTCTTGGCAATGAGTTAACCTTCCATGTGTAATATTCCAATAAGCTTTGTAAAAAAGGAATCTTCATATGCTTCTTTTCCACATCAACAGTATAGCTTGACAAACTTTCTTTGAAAGCATGCATTACTTACACATAGCAAAAAATGGCCTTATGTCCACAGCGGGAATATAAGTACATCTTTCTCGGTGGAGTCGACCTTAAATGAAAGCAAGTTATGCTGTTAATTCAAATCAGTTTAATTATTGCTGTCAACCCTCTACAATGCGAGCAAATCACTCGCATATGCAAGTAAATTTCATGCATTAGAAAATTAAAAATTAAAATTACTAGCCAATGGCGATTCTATTGCCAAGGTGTGCGTAGAGGGTTGGCTGTACAAATGGGTAGGTACTTACAAGAAGACTGCCTAGAGGGTCACAACTCAAGGGTGGGAGCCATGTTGGGGGGATTTGGAGGACCATAATAAAGACATGGTTCCCCTACAGAAAGACAGCTGACTTTGTTGTACTGCACAGAGCTCACATAGGTCCCTCTAAAATATACGTTTATACATGTGTATACATACCTGTAACTCGACTATCTCCTTAACTAGCCTCAGACAAGCATTTCCCACCTGTTCATATGATTTTTTTTTTTTTTTTTTTTTTTTTTTACTGTATTTACAATTCAATAATTAAAACATATTGAGTACTTTAACATTCCAACAAAGTCTTTCACCCACCATTGAGTCCATTTCCCTGTTTAGACCTAAGATGACAGGTTCTCCCTGGTCAAACATGTAGGGCCATCCTTAATCATAATTTCATTGGCAGGCCTACCCTCATCCAGAACATAGCTGACCTACAAGTAAGACAAATTAAAAGTAGCATTAAATAATAATAATAATAATAATAATAATAATAATACAATCAACAATATCAACAAAATCCTTTAAATACTTCAATGGAAGAATAAGAAGAAATTAAATTCTGTCAAATAAGCTATGCATTTATGTACCAGCTGTTCCTGGAGGGGATGATCTCCTCCAGCTGCCCACATTGTTCTGTGGACAAAAAAAAATAGGACAAATAGAAACATGTAAAAAGCCTTCAACTTTTAGGGTGGCAACATACCTTTAAAATGTAAAGATTGCTGCATCCTTCGTGCTAATCCTAGCTCTGAAAGTGAGTGAGAAAACGTGAATGAAAACAGTCCGGGAAGTCACCTGTGGGAGAAAAAAAAAACAATCCGTCCCCTCAGTTTATAAACTGTACTCACAAATTCTTAAACTGTTCCCTCGGTTTAACAAATCGTGTCCACGGATTAATAAACCATACCCACGAGTTCCTAATCCTCGCTCTCAGATTTGTAAACCGTGTAACGTTAATTGTTTTAACTGAAAATGCATAACGTTAGATTCCTCAAATTCTCTTCACATTTACACTTCTCAATACCCATGAATCAAACAATCAGCACTAAATAAACAGAATTAAACAATAAATACAAACATACGTACCACACACACCAACACTAAAATGTTATCTTTATGTGGTCTCGCGCCATTAATGCTCAAAATGGAGATTTGCGTTCGTGCATCTCTTAATTAAAGAACTTTAAAACATTTAAATTAACAAGCAATCAATATAATACTCACATCTGCACACTCTACAAACATTATACAACATTATATTTAACCTGTTAAGCTGCACCCCCACTTTTAAAAAATCCCCAGAAATGACATACCCAAACTGAAACAGATACAGTTCATGAACCCTTTGCACTAAAAGCACAAGTATGATCTCATTTGAAAGCTGACACCTGGCAGTTTATTGTAAATGTAGAATTAATTATTGTCATAATGAAAAAAATTGTTATAAATAGCTTCAAAGTTTTGTAAAGTTATTAGAAATTATTTTTTATGAAACATCCTTATGAAAATAAAATTGAAGTTGGCACTGTAGCAATCTAGAAATGCACTACAGCTAAAGCCACATGTCTAAACATTTTATGTTTAAAATCTGAAGATAATAAGTCCAAAACTCTGTATTTAGTTAAATGTTTTTCAAGACCATGTCAATGACTTTATTTTGATTTGACGCTAAAATGGTACTGATGTTTATTGCCATCTTCTAAACATCAATTCAGTATATTGTCTCTATTGTTTTGTGGTGCAAACAATCCCTATTCAGTCTCAGTCTCCCCCTGCACACATTCACACCTCTCCAGCCTGGTTATGGCTCTAAATATGCATTTCTTTTGTCTGCATTATAGTTACTAACGACTGGCTATTCACAGGCTATTCATAGGGTTTCAGTCCCTAATTTATTTTATCAAAGTTCACCTCACATTTAAACTGTATCAAATGCATTTCTTGAATAAAGAAACTTTCAGTAAGCATTCAAAAAATCATAAAAGTATAAATTTCTAGGTTGCAGGTGCACCTAGGGCTAGCTAGCATGTTAGCTTAGCACACCATCAATACACGACAATTTATGAGATTAAAACGAGTGTTTTAAATAATCTTCTGTGATCTAATTTGGCTTCAGATAAAAAAATCAGACAGAAAATATACTATTGTATGGTATTCTGCACAATGACAGTCTATATAGATTAGCATTACATTTAGGGTTGCCAACCGTTCCGTATAATACGGAATCGTTCCGTATTTGACACATAAAAGTCTTGTTCCGTATTGAACTGATACGGAACGCACTTTGTTCCGTATTTTTGAAAATAAATTCAGTGCACTAAAATAGTCTAAATGTTTAGTTTTTAAAAAGCTGGCTATGTCTATTTTGATGTTTCTGCGCAAGTTCAGCAGACAGTGGTTCGGGTTTGTTCCGATCAGAGCTTGTGAGCGGAGAGCGCATTTCTGAATACCTCGCTCCGCTCACTCTCCGCAGGGTCGCTCGCTTAACCCAGAATGGCCTGCTGGTTCGAAAATATGTGGAATAAGGGCTGCCTTCGACAAAAATTTTTTCTAGTCGACTAGTAGTTGTTCATTTAAGCCATTTGTGGACAAATCGCCCCTTTATATTAATTTAATTAGGCTACTTAAATAGGCTGGTACAGAATAATAAGCGTTATGACCGCATGCACGCATAAAGCTTGCCACAAAGAACCGGTTAAAGTAATGATTATGAATGTGTCTAAATTAGCAAGGAGACATTTATTTGTTTAGTAATAAATTGGTGTTTTCTGTGTCGCTGCAAAGAGAAATGCACATTTCATATGGATAATCAGAGAGTAGCCTATTTATTTTGAATAGCCTATTATGGTTTGGATATTTTAGTTTAAAAGTAGACATTTCAAACTTTCTGTAATAGATAATCAATATTTCTCAAATCTGTGAGGCACAAGCTGAGTTTCGGCGCCCTCCAGTTCACGTGAAATGCAAGTTGTGCTGCATGGCGCCTTACATTGCCTGCTATATATTTGCTTATTTAATAAATACGGGCAATTTGTTGATAAAACATTGATCAAAATTAAGATACAATTTATACAAAACGAAAATCTTTTAAAAAGAGTTTTCTACAAAACAAAACTTAATGAAGTCGTCAAAATCATGTTTTACCAAAAACAGCGCTGTTGCTAGGAGGGCGCCAGCGCCTCTGCCTCTCGCCTCTGCCTCGCGAGTGGATGATAGCCCTGAAGACGCCTAGCAATGATATACCTTTAGTGGTAGTATACCTTTAGTTAAGTTATATCTTAAGAGTCTTCGTAGCGCGCTAAGAGTAACGTTATCGGAAAATGCAGCCCAGGTATGATGCGTAATGGAGATTCCAACCCCCCCCCCCCCCCCCCCCCCCCCCCCCGTTCCGTATTTCTATTTCAGAAAGTTGGCAACCCTAATTACATTATAAATATAATCTATTATTATGGAAATACCTGCCATGGCTTGAAAAACACAGGCAACTCAAATATCATTGCAAACATGTTTATTGTCTTCAAAACGTCGTATCTGCATGTTACAGCGCGATCTCTTGTTAGCTTTGTGTGTATCAGTGACGTCCTGGAATGTCACATGATCATGGCTCTTCTTCATGTTCCATATATGGACTATTATTGTGCATAATAGCGCCCTCAGGCTATTGGTATGAATTGAAAACACAGTATCAGAGTATCTAACCGCTCATAATGATTACATCGACGCATTTGGGTATAAATTCAATAAATATTATTCCTGTCTATAGAAATATGATGTAAATATATGAGAATCTATCAATATTTCTCCAAATATGCACATTTTTGAGCTAAAGCCCTGAGGGACGTTGTTTTGTGTATCGCTGTCATGACGACAGCACGAGAGTTTTTTATGAATGAAAGCGGCTGACGGTCATAATTCATATCAAAGGTATCGACTCATTTTTTCATTTCATAACTCCTGACACAAATTAAGAAATAACTGTCGCTATAAGTTTCTCAGAATACAATAGTGGTCAAATACTGAAACTTGAGTCTTATATCTTTTTAATGATGTATAGTTTGTCAAGGTATAACATTAAATCTGACAGTAACTTTGAACTATATATAAAAAAAACGCTTCAGTGCGCCCGCGCACTGGCAACGGTTAACAGGTTAAAAAATCATTAGAATTAATACCTGAATAGAAGGGGAGAAAATCGCTGATGCTTCCCCACAGCTAAGTATGTGGAATGTAAAAACCCCACAAAATTTCCAAGTGGAGGTGACGTATTTCCTGTTTGAGAGTGGAGCTCCAGTCGCCCACAGTCTGCAGCCAGACCCTTCTCGCCTAGAGTGATCACACCGGTGCGTACATGCGAAAGGGTTAATGACTATTTTAAGAGCACAAACAACAAAATAGAGGAAAATCGTACATTCATAAAAACTGTAGCAGAAGTCTTGCTGTTAACTGCAACCCAGAATATATTCCAGAGGGGGTACAGGGAGACAGCTGATGCTGACAACATGGGAAACTTTTTAGAAATATTAAATGTCATTGGCAACCATGACCCAACTGTTAAGAAGAAATTGGCGGGGCCTCAAAATGCAAAATACACAAGTCATCATATTCAAAATGAAATTTTGGACACATTGGCAGAAATGGTGCGCGTCTCCATCATAAATGAGGTCAAGGAAAGTGAGGTTTTTGCCATTATGGTTGATGAAACTAAAGATACCCCAAAAAAAAAAAAATGTAAAAAAAGAACAGGGGCCGTATTCACAAAGAATTTTAAGGCTAAAAGTAGCTCCTAACTGGCGAATTTAGGAGCAACTTCTAAAAATAATGGGCGTGTCACTCCTAACTTTAGGACTCCTAATTTTTTTCACTAAGATTAATTCACGAAGCATTTTAGCCCTAAAAGTAGCACCTAAGTCTGGGACAGCTTAAAAGAAGTCGAGAGGACTCCTAACTCACTAAGACCTATTCACAAACCGTTTTTTTGTGGCATTTCACATTGCGATGTTTTGAAATGCGTATGCGGCAGCTATAGGAGCTTCCAATTGCGAGGGAACAATTTTGCATTGTAGGCATAACTAGGGATGCAATAACGCCACCAACAACAACCAAAACTAGGCTACTCATTGCATGTAAACTAACGTATCATTGTGAATCAAATTAAAATGTTATTCTCTTTGCGAACGTAGGCAGAGGCATATAGTGACAGATTAATTCAATAATGTTGCAAAGATATTGCATCAATCCATATGTTTCATTAGGCTACTAGGCTATTTGTTTTGCCTTACTCTTTATTAATTTAGGCTATTTATTCAGTTATTCATCATCTTCCGTCCTTCGCACTACTTGTGTAGCGCACGCATTCTCAGACCTGTCACCTGTCACTCATCATCTTAGGGGAGGTGTTTGGAATCATTCCCGCGTTACAATCATCAGCCAATCAAGGTGGTCACTTCAGTCAAGCTTGTGCATGAGTAATGACGTCATCATAGCAACGAAGACTCACTCTTAGTTTAGGAGTTGTCATTTTTCTTTACTAAGAGTAGGTCTGAAAGGCGTTGTGAATAACTTTTAAGAGAAAACTCCTAGCTAAAATCTTTTAGTGCGATTTAGGAGTACTCCTAGTGGTAAGATAAAATGCTTTGTGAATACAGCCCCAGATCTCTTTGGTGCTAAGATACTACTAGCAAGGAGCAGTTAAGGAAAGCTTCTTACATTTTGAAGCTGCAGAGCACCTGGATGCTGCAGGACTGACAGAAAAAAATAAATAATCCATATCCTTGAAAGATATGGCTTGGATTACAGGAGTAACCTGGTTGGGCAAGCCTATGATGGTGCCTCCGTAATGAGTGGCAAGCACTCTGGCGTTCTGTCTCGTATTAAGGAGGTGGCAAAGAAGGCATTTTATGTACATTGCAATGCCCATTGCCTTAATTTAGTGTTAGTTAACACTGTGAAAGTAGTCCCCCAATGCTGAATATTTCTTTACAATTTTGCAGAGACTGTATTCATTCATGTCAGGCTCCTATGTTCATATCAAATGGCTTAACATACAGAAAGAAATGTATGATAGTGCGCACAGAGAGCTGCAAAAATTAAGTGACACAAGGTGGGATTGTCAACATATGGCTTGCAATACTGTACTCAAATGATTACCTGCTGTAATTTGTGTGCTAGAGGAAGAAAACAGTGGAGATAGAACCGTTGATGCACGTGGACTTCTTGCTCAAATGGACCTGGAATTCATTGGTCTTTTAGTGACCTTCACTGAGCTATTTGGTGACACAAGATGTCTCTCTGATATTCTTCAATCACCATCTCTTGATTTGGGTTCAGCCCTTGATCTAATTGAAGCTCTTATGCATTGTTTTCATTGTTACAGGGATGAATCCTACTTTGAAGGACTCTGGAAAGATGTCTTAAACACTGCTGAACAATGCAACATTGAAACAGAGCCAGCTCCAAAAAGAAAGACTAAACAGAGCTCAAAGTTTCAATGGATATGTTACAATGTCCCAATTAGCTGGCCGTTCTGAAAGTACTAAAGACACTTTTCGGACCAGTATATTCAACCCCGTGCTTGACAATATGCTGAGTGAGTTAAACAGACGATTCTCAAATCCAAACTGTGAAATTAAGATGGGAATCCAAGCTCTGAACCCCACTAGTGCAACATTTTGCCAGGAGGAAGAACTTTTTCCATTTGCTTCTATCTATTCATGCAACATAGATGACCTAAGACATGAACTTCACCAAATGAAAAGAATTCTGGAGAGAAAACTGCAAGCTGGCATACAGAAGCCCACTAGTGTTGTAGATCTGACTGTGCTCATTGAGCCATTTAAAGAGGTATTCCACAAGCTCTTTAGATTGTGCAAAATTGCTGTTGCCATTCCTGTGAGTACAGCTGCATGTGAACGCAGCTTCTCTACTCTCAAACTGGTAAAGAGTTACCTGCGCTCAACCATGAATGATGATAGACTGAGCAATCTAGGTGTCTTAAGTGTGGAGTCCAGGAGAGCCAAGTCTCTGAACCTTGATGAATTTGTGAATTGCTTTGCTTTAAACCACAATAACCATAGAATCCAACTAATGTAGGTTGTTTGTACTAGTGTAACTAGTGTAATTTTTTTTGTCATTGTCAGTTTTTTTTTTTTTTTCAGCATTGGGAGATACGTATTCTGTTTTCAAAGTGAATTTTCTAAGTTTTATTTGATTAAATAACTTGAAGGTGAGTAAAATTATGACACTCAGTTATTTGGTGAACTGTTGTACATTATATATTAACTACTGTACATATACATTAACTATTGTACATTATACATCATTGTGATTTTGGCACCTACAATACTTTAAAAAGTATTTTAAGGTTGGATGAGTGCCATTTTTATTTGCAAAATTATGTTTTTTGTGCCACCCCAAGTAACTGCTGGCCCCTGCCCGGCCACCCCTATGAAAAATTCCTGGCTCCGCCACTGGATATTGATCCTCGTTTTAGTTCTCCTTTTGTCCCAATGTCTGCTTGCCATGGTCCATAATGTTTGAACGAAACAACAACAGCATGAGTATGCCGCTAGACGTAACGCAGACTCATATGGCAGTACGAGCGGAAACGTCTCGGTTACGTATGTAACCCTCGTTCCCTGAGTAGGGAACGGAGACGTTACGTCGGATGACGACGAATGGGGTTTCGCTTAGAAATCCTATCATCTTCGAGTATATAAAACGAGCCAATGGCAAAGAAATGCCATGGGTCTGCGGAATTTGCATAGCGTAACTCCGCCCCACCCTGGGGGTATATAAGGAAGTGCGCTGGCAATATGCAGATATGTCTTCGCTGAGGAGCCGAGACTGAACTCAGGCGTTTCCAGCGGTACAGCGGAAGTGGCAGGGAGACGTAACGTCTCCGTTCCCTACTCAGGGAACGAGGGTTACATACGTAACCGAGACGTTCCCTTTCGTTGTCACTCCGAGTTACGTCGGATGACGACGAATGGGGTTCCCAGTGTAATCACGCCACCTCTCGACTGTCTTCCAGTGCCCTGCGTAAGTCTGAGCTCCCTGTCGTGAGACTAGCACGGACGAAGGAGTCCTACTTAACACAGGAATACCAAGGTACACTGGGAAGCATATCCAGTGGAAATATGCAATCATGCCCAGCCCGAAGGGGGGGACTTAAGAATACACATATGACCCGAAGGAACTGCATATGGAGAATCACTGGGGTGTCCAGCCGCAGGTGGAATATTTCAACCCCAGGGGTGGCAAGGTGGCTTGCCAAGGGAAAGACACATGCTCAAAGAGGCTTACAGTGGAATACACATGTGGGGGTCGCCCGGAGGGGAACCATGCACATGGAGGCACCTAGCCAAGCGCGAAAGCTGCCAGTGGCATAACTCTGGCGTTGATGTCGTCAGTGCTGGAGGAGACTCAGGGCTTATTAGGCTCACCTGAGGAGAATATCGCACGTATCCCGTCCGTGGAGAGGAATGGCGAGCAAGCGAAGACACCTGAGCAGAATCTCTTACCGGCTAGTTGAAGCGAGTACATGAGAAGAAACTGGCTCCACTCGGAGATTATAGAATCTCGCGAATGTGTTAGGTGTCGCCCAGCCTGCAGCTCTGCAGATGTCTGTTAGCGAGGCGCCATGCGCTAGAGCCCAAGAGGATGCCACACTCCGGGTGGAGTGGGCCGTCACACCAAGGGGGCATGGTGACCTTGCTGCTGGTATGCCAAAGCAATGGCGTCCACTATCCAGTGAGACAACCTTTGCTTGGAGAGAGCCTTTCCCTTCAGCTTCCCACCATGACAGACAAAGAGCTGGTCTGAGGTCCTGAAACACTGCGTCCTGTCAACGTAAGCACGGAGTGCGCGTACTGGACAGAGCAGTGCCAAGGCTGGGTCTGCCTCCTCCAAAGGCAGCGCTTGCAGGTTCACCACCTGGTCTCGAAAGGGTGTGGTGGGAACCTTGGGCACATATCCAGGCCGGGGTCTCAGGATTACGTGAGAGTTAGCCGGCCCGAATTCCAGGCACGCTTCGTCAACCGAAAATGCCTGCAGGTCCCCTACCCTCTTGATGGAGGCCAATGCAACCAGGAGCGCTGTCTTCATTGACAGGAACTTAAGCTCCACTGATTGCAGAGGTTTAAAGGGAGCACTCTGCAGGGCTGTTAAAACCACTGAGGTCCCAAGAGGGTACGAGGGGAGGACGAGGAGGATTCAGTCATTGGCTCCACTCAGGAACCTGACGATCAGGTCGTGCTTTCCTAAGGACTTACCATCAACTGCGTCGTGATGTGCGGCAATGGCGGCAACATACACTTTCAGGGTGGAGGGAGACAGCCTTCGCTCCAACCCCTCTTGCAGGAAGGAAAGCACGACACTGATGGGGCATTTCGTGGGTTCTAGATTTTTAGAAGAACACCAGTTGACGAAGAGGTTCCACTTCAACGCATAGGCATGTCTCGTGGTCGATGCTCTAGCGGAAGTGATGGTAGCCACCACCGCTGGTGGTAGGGTACTCAAACCTGCCTCGTGCCGTCCAGGAGCCACACGTGGAGGTTCCAAAGATCGGGACGAGGGTGCCATAAGGTGCCCCGTCCCTGAGAAAGCAGGTCCTTCCTCAGGGGAATTGGCCAGGGAGGTGCTGTCAAGAGGAGTACTAGTTCTGAGAACCAGGTGCGGTTGGGCCAGTACGGGGCAACCAAAATTACCTGCTCCTCGTCCTCCCTGATCTTGCGCAAAGTCTGCGCAAGAAGGCTCACTGGGGGAAACGCATACTTGCGGAGGCCCCGCGGCCAGCTGTGAGCCAGTGCATCCGTGCCGAGCGTGCCCTCGGTCAGGGATTAAAACAGGCCGCAGTGGGACGAGTCGTGGGAGGCAAACAGGTCTACCTGTGCGTCCCCGAACTGATCCCAAATCAGCTGAACCGTCTGGGGATGGAGTCGCCAATCTCCAGCGAGAGGCCGAAGCCGAGACAGCTCGTCGGCCGCCTGGTTCAGGTCTCCCGGGATATAAATGGCTCAAAGCGACCTCAGATGCTTCTGACTCCATATGAGGAGGTGGCGGGCGAGTTGTGACATACGGCGGGAGCGCAGACCACCTTGACGGTTGATGTACGCTACAGTCGCGGTATTGTCCGATCGGACTAGTACGTGTTGATCCCTGAGCAACGCATGGAAGCGGTGCAGGGCAAGACATACCGCCAACAACTCGAGGCAATTGACATGCCAAAGGCGCTGGGGTCCTGTCCAGGAGCCCGCGGCAGCATGTCCATTGCACATGGCGCCCCAGCCCGTGGTGGAGGCATCTGTTGACACAACAACATGCCTGGAAACTCGTTCCAAGGGCACTCCGGCCCGAAGAAAACTGAGGTTCGACCACGGGGTGAAGGTCTGACGGCAGGTCGGAGTCACTGGGACTCGGAGCGTGCCGTGATGCCATGCCCACCTCGGGACTCGATCGCGAAGCCAAAGCTGAAGTGGTCTCATATGAAGCAACCCGAGCGGCGTGACTGCGGCTGCGGATGCCATATGCCCCAGGAGCCTCTGAAATAGTTTCAGTGGAACCACACTCTTGCCCTCGAACTGACGAAGGCAAGTCAGCAGTGACTGCGCGTGCTCGCTCGTAAGCTGCGCGCACATGGCGACTGAGTCGATTTCCATACCGAGAAAAGAGATCTCTGCACTGGGCAGAGTTTGCTCTTCTCCCAGTTGACCCGAAGGCCCAGACGAGCTAGGTGCCGGAGCACTAGGTCCCTGTGTTCGCAAACCTGGTCTCGAGAGTGTGCTAGGATCAGCCAGTCGTCGAGATAGTTCAGGATGCGAACCCCGTGTTCCCGAAGGGGAACAAGGGCTGCCTCGACGACCTTCGTGAAGACGCGAGGAGACAGGGCTAGCCCGAAAGGGAGAACCGCGTACTGGTATGCCTGCCCCTCGAAAGCAAACCGTAGAAACGGTCTGTGTCGAGGAAGAATGGAGACATGGAAGTAGGCGTCCTTCAGGTCGATCGCTGCAAACCAATCCTGCGGCCGTATGCACTCGAAAATGCGTTTGGCCGTGAGCATCTTGAACGGCATCCTGTGAAGGGAGCGGTTCAAAACGCGCGAGTCGAGGATTGGTCGTAACCCACCGGATTTCTTCGGTACAATGAAGTAGGGGCTGTAAAAGCCGGACCTCATTTCGGCTGGAGGGACAGTCTCGATCGCACCCTTCGCCAGTAAGGTAGCGACCTACGCTCTCATAACCGGGGCATTGCCACCGACCATAGTGAAGCGGATTCCCGTGAAGCGGGGAGGAGATTGCGCGAACTGAATCGCGTAGCCGAGCCTGATGGTCCTCGCGACCCAGCGGGACAGCCTGGGAAGCTCTAACCAGGCTTCCAGGAACTGTACCAGCGGGGTCATACGGACCACAGACGTACCCTCGGTGGTGCAGCGAGGCGGAATGACCGGCCCAGGCGTGGGTGGCATAGCGGCCCGGTGCGGGGGCACGGTCATTAGCCGCGTCCTGCCAGAGGAGGCCAGGGGAGGACCAGCGTCCCACTGGGGCGTGCTCTGGCAGGGAACTGGCGATAGAGGGGGACGAGAGTGGCGAGGCTCGTGAGCGGCGCGCACTGTCATCCGGACACTGTGTTCTCAGAGATGGGGGAGTGAGTTCTTTCTTTAACCACATTAGGGTGCTGCCCGTCGTGGGACGAGCAGCGGGGTGGGGAAAACCAAGGATTCTCCCCCGGCCCTCCACCGGGGGAAGGAGCGGCCCTGCTACCGTCTCCTGGGAAGAACTCAACGCCATCTCTGAGCAGCCCGTCTCAGGAGCGCCGCTTGGCCTGGCGTTTAGCGGGGCACGGGGCGGGAGAGGGCTGTGGCGCCTTCCTACAACGTCCTCCACGACGCGACCCGGATAGAGGCTGCTGCTGGGGCCGTGCGGGAGGGGCGGGAGCCGTAGGAGGGCGCCCTCGGCGGCGAGCAGACTGAGGTACCTGTGCCGATGGCTGAGTGGAGGCAGCAGCTGGCCGTCGGGGCAGGACATGTTTGAGAGCCTCAGTCTGCTTCTGGGCGGTCGAGAACTGCTGGGCAAAGTCCTCAACCGCCCCGCCGAAGAGGCCAGCCTGGGATATGGGAGTGTCGAGGAACCGGGTTCGCTCGGCCTCACGCATATCGGCCAGGTTGAGCCACAGATGTCTCTCCTGGACCACACAAGTGGACATCACCTGACCCAGGGAGCGTGCGGTCACCTTCGTCGCTCGGAGAGCAAGGTCGGTGGCGGCACGCAGCTCATCGAAGAGCCCTGGGTCAGTCCTCCCCTCGTGCATGTCACGCAACATCTGGGCCTGGTAGACCTGGAGTGTCGCCATGGCATGCAGTGAGGAGGCCGCCAGCCCCGCAGCTCTATAGGCCTTCGCCACAAGGGTGGAAGAGAACCTACAGGCTTTGGAGGGGTGCTTTGGGTCACCGCGGGAAGAAGCACTCTGAGGACACAGTTGCATCGCAACAGAGCGTTCAACCTGGGGAACCCCAGTGTACCCTTTGGCAGCCGCCTGATCGAGAGGAGGCAGGGCGGAGGAGGTCGCCGAGCGATCACGAGAAGACAATGTTGCCTTCCAGGACCTCGTGACCTCCTCATGCACATCCGGGAAGAAAGGCATTGGGGACGCGCACTGACGAGGATCAGCGGCAGCACCCAAAAACCAATCGTCCAGCCGCGAGCGCACCGGACCAGGTGGCGGGGACCACTCAAGCCCAATGCCCGCGGCTGCCCGGGAAAGCATGGCAGTCATCTCGGGATCAGACTCGGGCAATGCTGGCACACCCGAAGGTGGCAGCACAGCCGAATCCTCACTTCCCAAGGACTCTAGCCCACCCTGTGATGCAGCGATTGACATCACATCTTCCTCTGGAGCGCCGAATGAAACGCGCGGCAAGTCAGAGGACTATACGGCGGTTTCATTCGGGGCACTCGCGGGTTGCACGGCGCTAGAGGACGGTGTGGAGCGTGGAATAGTCGGCGCTTTGTCCCACACCGTAATCCTCAGGTCACCCTGGCCGCCAGCCGAAGTACTAGCTCTCGCGGAGCCCGTAGATCGGGGTGCGGATGAGGGGACTCTACCATGAAGGTCATTGAGTCTCGACCGTAACCGTGCGATGGGCATGTTCCCGCAATGGGAACATGACTCATCCACAAACGCTGCCTTAGCGTGCTCTAAGCCCAGACACACAAGACAGCGATTGTGCCCATCAGAGTCAGAAATGGAAAAACCGCAACCAGAAGTGCACGGGCGAGGCATCTTTAAAAAGACGTGCCACGTGCAAGCTCTTTTAGAAAGGAGATTTCTCCACAAATGCTGAAGCGACCAGGGAGAGAACACACACACTCTGGCAAATCACTGCACAGATAAGCAGGGAATGTGCACTCGCTGGAACTCGCTGTCACACCAACACTTGGAGAGAGGCTCGTCTCGAAGAGAAATGAAGAGATGAATCTCAGGATTGGCTGTGGAGTGAAGTACATCAACTTGGCTCCGAAGCGAAAACATATCTGCATATTGCCAGCGCACTTCCTTATATACCCCCAGGGTGGGGCGGAGTTACGCTATGCAAATTCCGCAGACCCATGGCATTTCTTTGCCATTGGCTCGTTTTATATACTCGAAGATGATAGGATTTCTAAGCGAAACCCCATTCGTCGTCATCCGACGTAACTCGGAGTGACAACGAAAGGGAACCAGGGATAATGCGGATATTAAGTCATTGACAGGCGACAATGACCAGGGACGAGCCATTATTTAAAATTGGAATTTCTCTGAAATTAAAAATCTTTGGGAACTTTTGGGATATTGTAAGTACACAACTGCAGGAAATATATCACACTGTGCAAGTGAGTTTTGGATATTTTATTACAAAAATCGTATTGTACCTTTAATTAGCATCTTTGTTCTATTGTGTTTATTTGTGCTATTGCTTGTAGTTTGATTGTTTGTTCTTATGTGATTACAGACAGTTTACTTAACTTTAATAGTGTTTGAAATGTATATTTAATATTATATATATATATATATATATATATATATATATATATATATATATATATATATATAGGTTTCTTGAACATGACAATGAATTCACTAAACTCAAATGGCCTTCACAATCACACCAGATCTCAATGCCACGATCCCACAAAGAGTTAAAGGCATAGTTCACCCAAAAAAATTTAATTCTGTCATCATTTACTCACCCTCATGTTGTTCCAAACCTGTATGAATTTCTTTCTTCAGCTGAACACAAAAGAATATATTTTGAAGAATGTCGGTAACCAGACAGTTGATAGCCATTGACTTCCATAGTATATTTAAGTCAATAGCTAACGTCAACTGTCTGGTTACCGACATTCTTCAATCAGCAGAAGAAAAAAAATAAATAAATCAATAACTTGAGGATGAGTAAATGATGACAATTTTGATTTTTGGGTGAATTATCCCTTTAAAGCAGTTCTGAATGCAAAAAGGGATCAAAACCAGTACTAACAAAGTGTACTAATAAACTAATAAAGTAGCTGGTGAGTCTATTTTAGACACCGGTATGTATTGTTTCGGACAATATATATATTTTTTTTTTTTTTTTTTTATGACAGTGGATTTTTTTTTTCTCAGATATTAATGCTGCAACAACAACATGCTGCAGGTAGTATACTATATATATACAGTATATAGATATTGGACTAAATCATCTGACTCATGACACAATGACCTGCGGCGCAAATGTGCAAGCCAAATGTATTTCATCCTCATTTATATAGCGCTTTTAACAATGTAGATTGTTTCAAAGCAGCTTTACAGAGATACACGTATAATTTATGGTAACAGAGATTGTTTTGGCTTTATGTATGTGTATATACACACATATTTAATATATATTATATTAAATATATCATATTTTAATATATAAAATAATAATTAATTATATATATATATATATATATATATATATATATATATATATATATATATATATATATATATATATATATAGGGCTTGTTAACGAGGGAGTGCAGGTGATGATGATGATGGCTGATAGAGTGCAGGTGTGCAGGTGTGCCAAGGAGGATGATGGGAAGTGTAGTGCAGAGAAGACAGACGGTGAAGGTGGTGAATGTGACATTGCCCCATTGTGATTTTGTTTGTCATATTTTTGCAAATATTTGCCACATGCTGTTGCAGGAAATTACTTTAGGCATGCCAGATAAGCATCTGAATGTAAATTTACAGAAGGTAAAAGTCATCAGAAGATGTCCGAGTCCGAGTTTCCTTTTGTCGGAAGAGTAAAATTATCATTCCTACAATTTAATTCAAAATAAGCAATATGTTACATTGAAGTTTCTAATAAAGTTATCAACCAATATTACAGAGTGACTTTTTCCAAAGCCAGTTTCACTTGTATTATGGGTTTGGTGAGTGTTAAAAAAAGGTAAGACAATATTTTCAAGGTGGCAGGTGGAATTAGTTAAGGTAATAATGAGTAGACTCATGGAAACAAAAGAAAAGAAAATACAAAAAAAACCTATCCCAGACAGAGTTATTACAGAGGCTAATCATGTAATATTAGCATCATGTTGCTGCATCTTTATTTCCATTATAGAATTATTTATTTAAAGCACCACAAATGTGTTGTTTAAACAATGCTGTTTGAAGGAACTATTGCGTTAAAATACTCCATTAAAACTTAATTTCATCATAAAAAGCAGGATTTTCACTTTCATTCATATTTAATTCTATATATTCACTCAACTACATTAATTAGAATAGAAAGTATTCAAATTTACAGTTTTGATAACAAAACAAGGAACAAGCCTCAAGCAAATCATGAAAAATATTCCACATTAAACACAATCAGATTGCATGAATAGTTTAAAATTATGGCACTCTGTTACACACATTACCAAACCAAATCAAGTTCATTTACTTGGCCATTAAGGAGGTGAATCTCACAAAAATATGTCTGTGTGAAATGTGTGTATAATGCGTCACTCTGACCTTTTACTATAGTAATTACAATTACATTTGAGATCGAAAAGTGCTTAATTGTCATTAAAATAATGTCAGGATGGAATAAAAAAACTGAATGGTTCTAAAACAAGCTTCAGTTTCTGCATACAAAGAATAATTTAAGATTTTATTTTGAGTAGACATGTTCTTGTGTCAAGCAAACACTCTTACCCAAGTACCTCGATAAGATTTTCATCTATTTTTGAGTTACCAAAATAGCAGTTCTCTACCACATAAGGCCTTAAGGAGGTAGTAAAAAGGCACTGAGTTGTGAAGATATAGAAACCACAGAAGCTCTTTCCTCTGTTTCTACATATGGGCTCTGGCTTTCTAAAGCTTTTTGAAGTAGTAAAGTGCACTGCATGGGCTGCTTTTTTGGGAAATGTGGTCAGACATTAAAGGTTTTCACACTGTTGCTTTTTGACAGAGGCATAGTCGTTAAATTGATTCTTCCAGTCCAGCATGCAAGAAAGTCAGCGGTGGAACTGAGACTTCCACTGGAACTCCACTTCATCAATACTCACTACAGCAGAAAGAGAGAGAGAGAAATAGAGAGAGAGAGAGAGAGAGAGAGAGAGAGAGAGAGGGAGAGGTAGGTCAAGTTTGAGACACAATGATATTGGATTTATCATACTGCAAATAAAAAGTGAAGTTATTTAGACCAGACAAACATTCAGGAGGTCTAAACAGTAGCCACATGATTTGAGTTTGTGCAGTGGTGCATGTGTGTATTATCGTGGTAACAGCCCTAATGAAAAAGTTATAAATTGCTTTACATTTTTCTCATCATGAAGCCATACAATGGGGAGAACAAGTATTTGATAAACTGCCGATTTTGCAGGTTTTCCTACTTACAAAGCATGTAGAGGTCTGTAATTTTTATCATAGGTACACTTCAACTGTGAGAGACGGAATCTAAAACAAAAATCCAGAAAATCACATTGTATGATTTTTAAATAATTAATTTGCATTTTATTGCATGACATAAGTATTTGATCACCTACCAACCAGTAAGAATTCCGGCTCTCACAGACCTGTTAGTTTTTCTTTAAGTAGCCCTACTGTTCTCCACTCATTACCTGTATTAACTGCATCTGTTTGAACTCGTTACCTGTATAAAAGACACCTGTCCACACACTCAATCAAACAGACTCCAACCTCTCAACAATGGCCAAGACCAGAGAGCTGTGTAAGGACATCAGGGATAAAATTGTAGACCTGCACAAGGCTGGGATGGGCTTCAGGACAATAGGCAAGCAGCTTGGTGAGAAGGCAACAACTGTTTGCGCAATTTTTAGAAAATGGAAGAAGTTCAAGATGACGGTCAATCTCCCTCGGTCTGGGACACCATGCAAGATCTCACCTCGTGGGGCATCAATGATCATGTGGAAGGTGAGGGATCAGCCCAGAACTACACGGCAGGACCTGGTCAATGACCTGAAGAGAGCTGGGACCACAGTCTCAAAGAAAACCATTAGTAACACACTACGCCGTCATGGATTAAAATCCTGCAGCGCACGCAAGGTCCCCCTGCTCAAGCCAGCACATGTCCAGGCCCGTCTGAAGTTTACCAATGACAATCTGGATGATCCAGAGGAGAAATGGGAGAAGGTCATGTGGTCTGATGAGACAAAAACAGAGCTTTTTGGTCTAAACTCCACTCGCCGTGTTTGGAGGAAGAAGAAGGATGAGTACAACCGCAAGAACATCATCCCAACCGTGATGCATGGAGTTGGAAACATCATTCTTTGGGGATGCTTTTCTGCAAAGGGGACAAGACGACTGCACCGTATTGAGGGGAGGATGGATGGGGCCATGTATCGTGAGATCTTGGCCAACAACCTCCTTCCCTCAGTAAGAGCATTGAAGATGGGTCGTGGCTGGGTCTTCCAGCATGACAACGACCCGAAACACACAGCCAGGGCAACTAAGGAGTGGCTCCGTAAGAAGCATCTCAAGGTCTTGGAGTGGCCTAGCCAGTCTCCAGACCTGAACCCAATAGAAAATCTTTGGAGGGAGCTGAAAGTCTTTATTGCCCAGCGACAGCCCCAAAACCTGAAGGATCTGGAGAAGGTCTCTGTAATTGCAAACAAAGGTTTCTGTACCAGATATTAAGTTCTGCTTTTCTGATGTATCAAATACTTATGTCATGCAATAAAATGCTAATTAATTACTTAAAAATCATACAGTGTGATTTTCTGGATTTTTGTCACTCACAGTTGAAGAGTACCTATGATAAAAATTGCAGACTTCTACATGCTTTGTAAGTGGGAAAACCTGCAAAATCGGCATTGTATCAAATACTTGTTCTCCCCACTGTATATCGTACTTTGATTGAGCAGAACCAAAACCTCAATCAAATATTCAAAGCTTTGCTCAATGTTTTGACCCGTTAACAATATGGAAAACTGTCTTTAATAACGGAAACCCAACATAATGTTGGAAATATTCCCTGATGGTGAATACTGATCTCCAAAGTAACACGTTAAAGCAATAGTTCACCAAAAATGAAGAGATACTGTGCATTTTGTCATATATTTACAAAAACTTGTTGCATTTGTAATGTTTTTGACTGTTTTAATTATTCTTGTGTTCCACAGCATGCAACGTTTTTATGGGAACTATTCCTTTAAAGACTAATTACTCTGAGCAGCATACCAACATAATCATGATTCAAACTACCAGCAGAATGACATTGTAAATTGCACAACCTTGATAATTTATTTTTAAAAAAAAAACAAGTTAATAGCTAATTAATTGTTGTCTTGTTATTCATGGAAATGCTATACTAAAATTCCCATTGCATTAATTACAAATCTTATTTTCACAGAGCATTCAGTGCTGCTGAAAAAGTTATTAAAATGTTACTATTTTAGCTCCCTTACTTTCAAGCACAAGTTCTATAGTTAAAAGAAATTGTTCAGAATAGAGACTCACGACTTGCATGCAACAGAATGCCACTTGATCCATGTCACAGAAAGAGAGAGACAGCAGAACATGACAGAATAATCATGTTCTTTATTTAGAATGAAATGAAGTGAGGGACTTCTCACAATCATGAAACGATTCTCATGACAGAATCACTTGAACATCAAGGACAAGCACATTTGTGTTTCGTCTACTAGTCAACAAAGTTCTTCAAAAATGTATATTTAATATTTTAAAAAGAGTAAGCAACATAGGATTCATTCATGTTATGCAGTAACTTTGACACTATGTAACTTTAAACAATAAATAGGGCTGTGATCAAAATAAAAAATGAAAGAAAATCTATAAAAGGGTATACCAGACTTTCTGAAATATGCACTTAAACATTAATTAATACTTAATTATGCACAGTGGCAATGAAACGTCAAATCCATTGTTAATACATTTGTGAGGTTGTTTTCAATCCAAAACTATGTAATTTACTACAGGATGATGTCATTAAGGAATTAGCTTTGTTAGTTAAAGGGATTTTACAAAAGACTGACAGAATGGAAAGTGATTTAGACTCAAGAACAAACAAAATGATTATGAATTAAAGCGATTAAATGTTTCGTTTTAAACATTTTGATAGTCCGTGTCTACTTGTTTGTGATGTTGTGATTAAAACAAATCCAAGTTTAAAATGATCTATTATTAAGACATAATGGGTACATGAAAATGTACTGCATTGTAGAAATGACCCAAATAACATAGTTCTGGTTTCAAATACTAGAATTTTCCAGAATTCCAGAATGTTTAGGGCTGGCTGCTGGTTCAATCCCTGCAAGTAGCTTGCCATGAGCCATCAACGTTGTGCTCTTGATTAAGACACTTAATCCCAGGATGCCCCTGGGCGATTGTATCTGAAATAAGTTTATGGCGTCGACTTGCTTCAGACTCCATAAATCACTGTTTACTTTACAGACTAGTGTTTGGTATAAAAGCAGGGGCCAAACGGAGTTTACCATCTAGACCTGATCCCACTTACGTGCCTTTCAGCAAATCAGCTACTACGACTGGGTGCTGCATCACTGATTAATATATTTAAGCAGAGTTGATAAGATTTCTTCATTCATTTGCCCCCACCACACACATACACAAAAATTGTTTGTGCATATAGCTTTGCAGTCTCAAAAGAGTAGGCGAGGTAGCAAATCCTCTGGGAATGGCTTTGCCTTCACAAGCGCCAGGGAGACTGTGACTGCACACGGCCCGCAGTGACAATAATTCAATTTGCGCATATGTGCATTTGTATGCGCAGTTGCTGGCGCCTGACCTCCAGTACATAAACAAGACAAGGCTTTACCTAGACTCAAATCAGAATCGATTCATTCCATTTCAGTGTCAAATTCAATTCTGCTCCCTACGGTCGCACTACCTGGAACTCCAATTCTCTTCCGTTTTCAACCACCGATAATACTGACAGCCAGACCTTCAAGAGTTTCCAGACGCTACACTATTGAGCGTCACCTTGCAAAGACCTCCAAAAAGCAAATTAAAAGCATCAGTCTATATTCATTGCTTTAACCAGTAATGACAGCTGTGAAGACAGCCCAAGGTTTACAAGATGATTTTAAGTGTGCCAAAAGCTGTTTAAATATACAAACGTTTAAGCAACCGCTTCCAGTACATAATGCTGTGACTTGCTCTCCCACCTTATGTTTAGTAACACACTTAAAAGCACACGTCTCTCACCGCAGGGCTAGAAACAGACCACAAGCTACATGTTTAGTTGAAAAAGGTTTAAATGAGCGAGGAACTACAGCAAAATGCTTTTCACTTTCTCTTCAAATAGCTTACACTCTTGAACCTTTAGCAAAATATTCACTAACAAATAGAATATCAAACCTGCTATACCTAAAAATACCCTTATGGTGGGATACCTGCATAATGGATCAAATTAATTCAGAGCCAAGACTAAAGCATTCAAACCCATTCACACTGAATTAAAATTTATAGCATTTTAAATTAGCACCATTTCAGCAACATATTTCTCCATTATACATGTGTCCTTATGAATACTTTCCGAACGCGTTAAAAATAAGTACTTGCTATTCATTGCAGGGACAGGACAGCTTTTGAGGAAAGTGTACATTTTAAATCTCAAGCTTGTGGATTCCAGGCCAAATCATTCTACTCATTTTATTTTGTCATGCCCATTGAATGACAAAATAAAATGAGTAACTATGAAAAACTAAAGATAGTGACAGGCTATTTCCTGAAAAGCATTTCTATCTAACCTGGGTAGCACAGTTTGGTTCATCCAAGAAAGAATATTATTAGTAGTGCTTGAAAGGCAACTTGTTCCACATTGTTTATGTTATACAAACTAAAAAACAACTTGTTGAGGACAGGTGTTTTATTACTTTACAGACTTAGGTTTTTCCACCTGACGAATGACAAAATGGGTCAAAAATTGTAAAAACAAACTCCACGAGGCATCAGTGATTTCGCCTCTGGAGACTACACCATCACAACACCAAGTTTTTGACAGGTAATTTCTCACATTTTCTTTATGAAATGTTAAAAAAAAAAAAAAAAAAATTAAAAGTAATATAATACTCTAATTGTATAGTTTAATAATATACAAGCATTTCTGTAGCTCAAACAGTTCATGCATTCTCTGAGAATCAAACCCATGGCCTTAGTGTTGTATGGTCCACTGATAAAGTTTATACCTTGAATGCAATGCAAGTTGCTTTGGATAAAAACATCTACCAAATGCAAAAAATGTAAATGTAAATAATTGCTGTGCTTCTGAAACACTCAACCCTCTCCAGTCCCGCATTAAGTTCCACTAGCTGGCCAGGTCTGTACTACAGGTGTCCTCAAGAGACTAGAAGATGACACATGTGCTGGCCAGGCAGAGCTGAAGAGACAAGCAGAAGCGAGCATGTCGTGATTTTCTTTGTTTATGTGGTGTGGGTGGATGGTTGTTCTCATTCTGTGACTCTCACCTGTGACATACTGCAGTTTTGGCAGGAAACTATCCCAGAACTTGCACTGCTGGGCTCTAAGCATCCGGAGTGTTTGTGACAGGCCAGTGTTAAGCGTGACATACTGCTGATGTTCCAGCATGAATGGCGGCCAATCTGCTCCCTCCACACTCGGATCCCTGAAACATCAAGCCAGGAAATCAACTGAAAGGTCAGTTTATGTATGGTACCAAGTTACATCAATACATTTCTGCTCCAAAACAACTGAAGCCCAAAAAATATATTAAAAAATCAATGCAATGACTCAATAGCTATGACGTTCATGCGCTCTTGTAAAGAATGCCTTGCAGTCCATTACAACAAGAGGCTTTGAATCTTAATGCACAATCCCAGCAAAGTAAAGTCTTCAAAACAAGACATTTAAGAAATTGCACCCGATACTTTTAATAAGCGAATCTGCCCATTTCAGGAAAAGATTAACTTCAGCGTGTTCCATTGTGATCTTGTTTACTGATCACGTTCATTGATATATTAGCATCGTGTCATTCCCCTCCAGCTTGAAGAGTGTATGAAGTGTTAATTGAAAGAAACTAAGCTTGCTCACAGCCACAATAAAGGCTGTTTCTGCCTCTCCATAATTTATGCCAAACAAATGAGGATGCTAATCAACACTAGCCTGCCAGCAACACCAAGACTTGTTTTGTTTTTTACACATTAACTGAAAAAGTGTGAGCAGATGAAAGCCTGTCTTCATCAAGATATTATGGATTAAACATCTAAAACATTTCTAAGAGATAAATGTAAACAATTCCTTAACTGTTTATAGTAAATTTATACAAATACATAGAAATTGTCTTGTAAACACAAATTTGAGTATGATATTCTCAGTATTAAAAGAATAGCTCAGTCAAGAATGAAAATTTGTCATTCCAACACCTTACAACGTTCTTTTTTTCTGTTCTGTGGAAAACAAATAGGCAGAGTTCGTACACTGATTTTCTCCAAACAGTGAAAGAGAAAAAACAAATCATGTCAGATGCTTCTAAAGGGACAAAAATAACACGTTTCCACGTTTCAACACCACAATACATATGATGCTACAAGTCTCATGAGTGTTTTTTTATCTGTTAAACAGACTAAAGACTAAGGCTGCGTCTCATTTCTCTGTCTTACCCCTTACTCTTACCCCTTCCCCTCAGTTTTGCGCGTTCATGTGAGGGGAAGTGGTGTCCCAATTCTCATTTTGATTAAGGGCTAGGGCCAAGGCGTAGAGCTACATAGCCCTTGAAACGAAGTTTGCGGAGGACCACACTTGAAAGAGAGGGGTAGGAATTTCCCAGAAGTGAGTCGCACAAATGTAAGTATTTTCGGCAGTTTAATGACACTCGTGTTTTTTGATACTTTTAATAAAATGTTCAAGCGGTTTCAATTGTAATGTTTTTGTTTTGAATCGCTAGTTAACCGCTAGCTAGCAGCTATGCGCTATTTGCCGTTTGCTAATGTTTTGC
Source organism: Squalius cephalus (assembly GCF_949319135.1). Taxonomy (NCBI): domain Eukaryota; kingdom Metazoa; phylum Chordata; class Actinopteri; order Cypriniformes; family Leuciscidae; genus Squalius; species Squalius cephalus. The sequence continues at coordinate 19,482,325 of NC_137127.1, forward strand.
TTAGCTATGGTGTCGCCGGCACCGCCGTTAAATACAATGAAACAATGTCTTTGACTGATGGCACACAAGCGTGCAAAGATAAAGAGAGACCAGGCAATCAATATCACAACCCGAGACGTCGTTTGTTTATGTCAACGCGTATCGCCGGAAAGGGAAGATGACGCAAACGGTAATCGAGTGGCGTCTCATTTCTCAGAGAAACGTTCTTCCCCCTACCCTCCTTCACTCGGTATCGAGGGGCAAGGGGAAGATGCAGACAAAGGGGTAGGGGTAGGAGAAGGGGAAGGGGAAGGGGAAGGGGAAGGGGTAAAACAGAGAAATGAGATTGGCCCTAAATTTAAGTTGTTATTCACTGACAATGTTCTAGATAGCTTTCAAGCCTAATTGACACTTTGGTTACAAGGCATGCAACAGTCAATGATGTATGACATTATTGAGGTCAAACCTGGCGTGTTGTGTCTGCACAAGCGATATGTGAATATATGTAAGAACAAATGAGATTTGACAGCCAACACAGTGGCAAGACAGAAAAACAACTTCCTTTTATCTCCTACACTATCAGAAAATGAGTACTACAATTGTACCTGTAGCTTTGTACAGTACCCTTAAAGGGACATCTTTTTACCTTATTTACCTCTAAAAGGTACATAGTAGTACCTTAACCCTCTGGGGACCAAAAACGCGCCCGCGCGTTTTGCTCGTTTTTTTTTTTTAGCAATGAAAATAAACACTAAATGCTCTGTTAATTTTGATCTTTCATTTTCGTGTAATACATCAATCGATCCTGTTCAGTGTCTATTTTTTTTCTGTATACTCACAATAAAAATAAAGTGTTTTGCTTTTTGACAAATAAAGAAAAATTAACATGATGCGATTTCTGCCTTCTCTCTGTCAGTAAACTCCCATTTGAAACGCGTTCGAAAATGATCTATAACTCCGCGAAAATTCAGTCAAACAGGCAAACAGACCCACGGGCATAAAGCTTGAGATCGCATCTTTTAAATGAAGTCATTTATATAAAAAACAAATATTCTCAGCTTCTGTAATCTGTATAAAAAGAGAGCGACTCCAGTCGACCTCATTACGAGATGATTCACAGTAATGTGACCACGCCCCGGAGAGTGCGTGCTATTCAAACGCAAATTCTGAGAACTATTTCAGACCTGTGAAACGCCCACATCAGCTGTAAACAAAGCGCGTCGCGACTCCTCGCGAGTGAGACATTATAGCCTACCTTATGGAGAAACGATTCCTCAGAACAGTGCTGATGAGGAGCAATATCTCCTGATATGAGGAGCAGATCCCGCTGAGGAGTGAGGTAGGCTGTTTTCTTTTCTCACGTGTGGAATAACGTTATGGAATAACGTTAGTGTAGGCCTATGTAAACCGCAAAAAGATGAATCCCATTTCTATAATATGACTCGCCTTTCTGTGAGATGAATGAAGGGGACATATTTGTAAAGACTGTTTAGCCTAAATATGAATCGCGCGTCTGTGTGTAAAATAATAAACTGCTTTGCTATAGCCTACTGAGATGAGTAAAAATCGACTGGAATATGTTGAAATAAAATGTATTTGTATAAGCAACGTATTAAACTGCAAATTAGCATTTATATGCCCTAATATTTCATAAAAACAACATTACAGTCAGGCGAAGTATGAAAGACAACATTTTGTTGACTAGACTAGGGTACAGTTTTTAGGCTACTGTAGAATATACCGCCACATCAAAAAAGCTTTTGTTTAGCAATTTCTGCTCATATCTAACGTTATATATATATAATATATAATATAATATAATATATATATATATATATATATATATATATATTTATATATATATATATATATATATATATATATATATACTACTATTTTTGTCAAAAATAAAGTCATAGACTAAGATGTTAGATGTTCCAATGTTGGCTATATTCAAACTAATGAATACTTATGATAAAATGTAGGCCTATAATCTTTTTTTTTTTTTTTTTTTTTTTTTTACAAAGAAAGAGTACACTTGAAATATTGTTGAAATTGTAATTATTGTTGTAATTGTAACATTTTTAATAAAATAGCAAAACATATTTACAAGAGAGATGTAAGCGAAATCTTAAATGATCAATATAAGTCTTCTTCTAAATACATCTTTTGTCCTTGCATTGTGGCTCAGTCAGTGTCACACCTGAATGAATGGGCATTAGGCAGAGTCATTATGCAGAGTGGGTGGGACAAACTACTCCTCCTCCACGCCCCCCTCGCATAATGGCTTTCCAAGCAAAACCTGTTTTACACCATTTAAATCAATGTATTTTTTTTTGTGAACGATAAAGCAAGACTATTTTCACATAATTTTGAAGCTAGAACTCAAAGGGACAACATCCATTAGTCAAAAGTCTTGTGGACACATATTTAATGTGTTTTGTGGTCTTAATTCAGCAACTTTCATTTTTATTTTTTCCAATAACCACGCATAAACATTATTCTCTTAAAAATACAAACATCTACATACACGTTGCTCGCATATTATAGCCCTGTTTGTGCTATATAGAGTGAATTTACACCTTAGCCATTAACATGTTTATAAATAACTGAAAAAAACACAAATGTCAAGGCATGTCAGAACATCTCAAGGGCCCCAAAAACACCTTGGTCCCCAGAGGGTTAAGTTCACTACTCTAAAGAATTAATGTGCAATATTTTAGGGATAGGTAAGGCACAAAGTTGTCCATTTAACCTTTTCACACGCAAGTTTAAAATATTCTGGCTGACCCCCAATATTCAAGGCGACCTTTATTTAGAACGTATCACTTTATTGTTTCCATGGTGACGCGTCATTGCTTGTCACATGACACACAGCAGCTACAGTAGCACTGAATGACTGATGATCTGCTTTTGTTTCATTTTTCCTTTTTAATTCAAAATATTCACAAATGTGTCAGCTATAGCATGAAATATATGATATTCCGATTGTCAAATATGTGCAAGTGGATGTGTTTTGTTGTTTAAACACATTTATAACAGTTATAAACACTGAATAGTTGTGATATATGACGCGCTGTGCACGTCCATCTCTGACTCAGCGCCAGCCAACGCACAAAAGCACATTTGAATTTAGGAGTTAATCACATGATGCACTGACTGTTCTAAATCACACCGGTGTGATCGAACGCTCCAGAGACCAGCCTAGACTGACCACACCGGTGTGATCGGTCGTGCGAAAGAGTTAAGGGCACTGCTTTAGTGACAAGCTGTTGTACCCCTAAAAGGTAAAAAAAATAAAAAATCCACTTTTTTTTCTGACAGTGCACGGAGGAAAGATAGGCATAAGTGTTTGGAACGACATGAGAATGAGTAAATAAAGACAGATTTAACACTTTGAACTAGGATAGAACATTAGCTCATGCGGTAGATTGTGTGTCAGATTTACACTCACCCATTTCGAGCAAAGTTGCTCCAATGCTTCATTATCCTCCTGGTCATGGCCTCCTCCTCCTTAGAGAATCCTAAAGTCTGGTTCAGAGGAATCCCAAAAACAAAAATCCCTGTGCATTACACCCATCCATTGAGGCCAGGGGTTGAAGCTGGAGCGATGGTTAAAGAGGAACAGTCGGGCACTGCCACCATTCTCTACATACCTACAGGCAAAATCCAGTAAGGGGCATGAAAAATAGGGTTTTCGCCCACCATCCAGCCTCGGGCTTCTCTGTTTTTTGGCTTGCTCTGCACATCGGTCCAATCAGTATACTGAAAAGCAGCCGCCTCTCTGGCCATGTCACTGAAACCAGGGAGGCCCAATGATACACCTGTGAGGAACTGGTCTCAATTGATAAGACTCTGGTTATGGATGCCAAATCCAGGTGGACCATATACATGGAAGTATGTCCCTTCATCTTTGTTCAATCCCAAAAGAACTTCTGTCTTTAGAAAACGTCCTGACTGGATTAAGACACTAGGCATGTCTACCATAAATTCTCCATCCACTGTTGGAGGAAAGGGTACACTTATTATCATGGGATCAGGAATGACACTGAATTGAAGACTGACTATCTTCTCAGGTTCAACTGCTCTTAACCAAGCCTCCATTTCATCAACAGATGAAAAGTGTGCAAGTGGGCAGTTCAGAAGCTGAGCCAGAGTCAAAGAACGGTTCCAGGCCTGAGCTGGCTCCACGGTCACCCAGACGGCATTGGGACTGCCACTCTGGAGAATTACGCGGGTGAACAGGCCATGGCTGCCCTGCAAAAGCAAATGGTGTCCCACAGAGCCAGCACCAGCACTCTCCCCAAACAAGGTAATGGAGGATGGATCGCCCCCAAAAGCAGCAATGTTTTTTGACACCCAGCTTAAAGCCAAGCGCTGGTCAAACAGACCAGCATTACCTTTAACGCTTTTACTTTCAGGTAGAGATAGGAAACCCAATGCTCCTACCCTGTAGTTCATAGACACCACCACCACTTGTTGTGACTGGCTGAGGACACGCCCATCGTACACATCCAGGGAGGCAGTACCTGTGGAAAAGCCTCCACCATAGATCCACACCATAACTGGGACTAAGGGTTTGGCTCGGTTCTGGAGGTTGATTGAGGGAGTCCAGACATTGAGGTTCAGACAGTCTTCACTAATCCTGGTGTTGGGATTCCACATCTCAGCTCCAGGGAATCCTGGGTACAATGAATCATGTTCCTGGAAGCAGGAATTGGAGTACCAGGTGGCACCTCGTATCCCATTCCACACTTCAGCAGGCTCTGGTCGTTTGAACCGAAGCAGGTCCAATGGAGGCTTAGCATAGGGGATCCCAAGGAAGGCCCCCACGTTCCCTGAACCTCCCGGCACAGGAAGCCTCAGTCCTCTGACTTTGCCTTTGTCAGTGGAGATGATCAGTTCATCTTGCCCTGCTGCCGGTTGGAAGAACCAATAAGCCAGAATGGGCAAAATAGATATGATGTGAATGCCCATCATGGTGTCTTCAAGGGTGTTAATAAAATCATAAGATCACCAAAATGAGTTTTAGCTATCAAAACAAGTCATGTTCTGTTTGGGGTTTCAGAGACTCCAGACCACATAAAAAATAAAAACACCACCACCATGCTTAAAGCTGAAGCATTAGTTTGAATTAAAGTTCAAAATTACATCCTGGCTTAATCAGAGTTATCTGAAATTAAATGTGTCAAAAACAGTCTGTATGTTCATTTCTAAAGGACACAGTACTGCTATAAAGCAGGCTATTTTTTTTTTTTTTTTTTTCGAGAGAGAGATTACAGGTTGTTTCAGAATGTAAATACCTAGGGGTACATCTGGAGTCCTGTCTTGGTTTTAAAACCCACATAAAAAAAGGTTTACAAAAATGTTAAATTTAACTTGGTTAATTTAGGTTTTGTATTTTTATTTTTTTTACCAATTAGGTTTATAAGAAATTCTTTATCAAATGAGGCTGCAAATATATATTTTCATTCGATGATTCTTTCTCATGTCACATATTGTTTGACAAGCTGGTCTAATACACATTTGATAGTTCCAAAACCATTGGAATTATTATACAAACAATCACTTAAAGTTTTAGATAAAAAACTATTTAGTTTTCATCATTGTCACATTTTAAATAAATATGTATGGTTTAGCTCCTCCTCCTCTGGCTAATTTTATTACATTTAAATCTAACAGAGTAACAAGAGGTGCAATTAGAGTGGATATTCCACATAGGAAAACACACTCAATTAGAGAATGCTCATCGTTTAACTCATTTAAGCATAATTTTAAGAAATGGCTTCTTCATAATCAACAATGTGAACATTAATGCTGCTTCCTCTATTATTATTATTATTATTATTATTATTATTATTATTATTATTATTATTAATTATAATACAATTATAATTAGTATTATTTAACTAGGATAACAATATCTTTTTTTTTGTATCTTTCTTTTTTTATTGTGTATATTTTGTCTTTTTATATAATATGTTTAATTGTATTTTACAGAGTTGTTTACAAGATCTAGTTCTATTATTTTTGTTATCTTTTACCCTCTTCTCTAGTTTTAGGCCTAATAGGATCTGGCAAAGGGACTACCGATGAAAACTAGCCTTCGGGCTAAATTGTGTACATTTACATTGATGAATGTAGATTAATGTACACTCTCTTTTCTAAATAAATAAATAAGTACAAAAATAACGAGTTTTCCAAATCTTACAAGAACAGATAATAAACAAATTGATAACATGCCTAAACTGTCCTCCATATAACAAAAATTACAATAAAAAAAATAAATAAATCAAATTATTTCTACACACAAGCAAAATTACTACAGTGAATTAAATGAATACAATGAATGAAAAACGGATACAGTTTCCATGTCAGACTCAGTCTACTGAGTTTTTAATTAGGTTAAATGAACTTACTGAAAAAATATGAAGGTAAAATTAAATTAATTTCAAAATAAGCATTATTAATTATATGGATACCTCTTTGGAGTCTCCAGGACCCCAACTACAAAAACTGCAAAGTCAATCATAACAGAACATCAGGGATAAACAAAGCATGTTTATGTCACAACAGTATATTTTTGGTTGGATAAAGGTTGGATCTCCCCTGTTACAAAACAACTTATTGTTGTGACATTACATGGCTACACAAGTGAGGTAGGACCCAGCAGAGACAGTCAGACAGCTATTAATGACACCTCGCTTTCAGCTTACTCCAGATGAAGAGTAAAGCTCAGACAATCAAAATGCTCTCTATGACTCATTCAGTATGATGAGACACCCAACCCCTTCAACCCTTCTCCTCTCCAGATTTCTCAGTTCCAAGTGCAAAAAAAAAAAAAAAAAAAAAAATTAGACACCCTGATTGCTTGTTGTGATAGTGGGTAAATCCTGCTTGATTAATATGACCTGCCTGAACCAGATAGATTGACCTAGAAGACTTGAGCGTCTACGTTATTGAGAAGAACTTATTTCCTTAAGTAGAAAATGCACCAAACAGAGCAGCTTCAAAAGTGACAGGACAGCTTCAGTGTTGGCGCATTGGGACTGTTGTTGATGATGTGTTAAATTAATTTGTAAAAGTGTTTGTTTCCTTAAAACCAAACACACTTTACAGTCTCTTTACAGTGATGAGAATTTTTACTTTTGCCTCTTCTTTGATGCTGTGATGCAATAAGGAGACCCTAGTAATCTCAAATACAAACACTAAAATCACTTTTTTAAAATCTTGTAGAAAGCAATATCAGTGTCTGAAAATGGAGTGTCTATCTTGACTAGCATGTAACATGTTGAATACTTAATTTCCACAGACTGAGAAACCTCATACAGAAAGCTAGTATTTTTACATTCTCTGAAGCTTAAGTGTTCTGGTTTGCTTACCGGCCCAAATCAAAGAAGCCCACTTCCAAGTCTCTAAGGTATTCTGGTCCCTAGATGTGCTCATTTATGGGATCCATGGGATTTTTGCATCTATGTATTGTTGGCCAAGTGAAAATTGAAATTCTGATGGTTTAGAAAAGTAATCACACACCTCTCTTCAACAAGCTGCATGATTTGAGGAATCATTCAACAAATGGTGCAGTACATATCGCATGTGTACACGTTCAAAAGTTTAGGATCGGTACGTGTTTTTTAAATTTTTTTTTAGTACTTGTATTCGGCAAAACACCTTAAAGACTTTAATATTTAATAATATAAATCTAAAAAAAAAAATGCTCTTATTTCTATTCAAAGAATCCAGAAAATCCACAAAAATATTAAACCCTACAATGTTTTCAACACTGATAATAAGAAATGTTTCTTGAGCACCAAATGAGCATATTATAATAATGACGTCTGAAGAATCATGTGACACTGAAGACTGGAGTAATGAGGCTGAAAATTTAGCTTTGAATCACAGGAATGAATTACATTTTAAAATATATAAAAACATTTAATTATATTTTGCAATATTAAATAAGTATTTTTTTTTTTTTTTTTTTTTTATCAAATAAATGCAGCCTTGGTGAGTAAAATAATTCTTTAAAAAAGCTTACCAACCTTAAACTTTTGAATGGTAGTGTAGATTCAAGGTTAGATTTTAATAATAATAATCAGCACTAATTATTTGATTTTTCTTGTAGATTAAGATTGCTTTGATTGAACTTTGATTAATGTATTAACATTAATGGTTCACAGTAGATTACTCTAATTTCTAAATCAAAGTAAGCGGTAGAGTTTTGCCGTAGGAGGTCTATCCCTAATGAGGAGCCGAACCGACCAAAAGGACTATGCCTCAATTTAGTCTGTGACAGAACCCACATAATGTTAGTTTGTCAGTTTAATGCCTGACTGATTAAACAAATCAAACAAAAAGCATGAGCAAAATAATGAATTAGAGAGACAGAGAAAAACCTTGACAAGAAATGCCACCTTTTCAATCAACATTTAGAAGATAATAATTTGTCAAAATGTCTTTGTAGGATATAAAATAGAGGCAGTAAATTTAACATTTACATTATAATATATATATATATACCTTAAGGTCTCAGAAGAAAATAACTAGAGAAAGACTGCAATAGAGATAAAGAGAGGAGCAGGGGTCACACCAGAGATATATCAGTGAAGGAACTAATGATGGTTTTATCCATCCGACAGCAGCATCATAACACTGGCGCCAGGTTCATGTAAATGGCATGTTTAATGTCAGGAGATCCCCAAAGATCCACAGCACTTTATCTGACCGACAATGCAGAAAGACAACAGCAAATCTCTTGTGTCTGCATGATGAATGGAAAAGATAAGACTCTGTCCTTCCCCTTTTTCATTTTGTCCCTTTAGACCAAACCTTCAAACAAGTGTGTTTCCCTCTTCACTCATATCTTTGTCTCACAGTTTTTTTTTTTTTTTGTTTGTTTGTTTTTGTTTAACCTTTGTCAAAGAGAAATCAGACATTTGGTTTGAGTTGTCAAGAGTACACAGAAGCAGATCTCAATGAGACCCGAGAGGACATTGTTGTGGGACTTCCGTTGCAGTTTTAAAGACAAGTACCATACTTTTGCAAAGGCCAATCTGAACACTTAGCTTAAAGTGAACATGACATGGCATTCAAACCCCATTTTACTTCCATAATGACACATTTTCAAGTGAAATATTCAATATGAATAAAAAAAAATGTAGGGCCAGATTTTACACATTTGGATCATAACAAATGGGTATTTCATACCACAATCCATGATATCTATCATTCACTAAAACACTCCTCTGGCCTTTTTAAACTAAGGTAGCAGTTTAGCTTTAATACTCAGTATGATAATGATGGTTAAAAAAACAAAACAAAACAAAAAACATACTGGGCAGGAATCCATCAGTCTACATGTTTTCCTCCTGAATCAATATCAGTTCAGCAAGGGCTGCAGAACACTCAAAATATCCACCCACATGCACATTGCACATATCCTCAACAGACAGACTTTTAATAAAGGAAACTCCGATAATATTTCCCTGCGCCGAACTCCGCAGCTGTGATGCCTGCTTTAGTAATAATAGTTAAGTGCGTCATACCTGCGTCTGTTTGTGACTCTCCCAAAATCCCTCACCACAAACGCCCCCTATACCGCCACTCTCGAAGGCCTGCCAAACAAGCCCTCAGAGTCAGATCTGTGCTGGGCAGTTCTGAATAAGATCTAGCACATTTCTACATTCTGAGTCACTCCAAATCACACCATCTCCAATTATTCATCTAGATTAGAGTGAAAAAAAACTGGAACAAACTACCTTAATGTGAGTCAGAAGAGCATGATGGGAGGAATGCTGCACTGTTTTCCTTGTGCTTCATAGCCTTTTTAGGAAAACAAACAGATACTAGAAAGGGATAAAAAAGATTATCCCCCAATTCTGAACAAACTAAACAAAATAACATAATTTACTAGTGGTTCTGACAAAAATCTAATTTAGCCAGTCTAATTTAAAAAAAATAAATAAAATAATATATATATATATATATATATATATATATATATATATATATATATATATATATATATATATATATATATATTAACTTAAATTAATTATTTAAAAAAAAGTTTGAATGAATGATGCAAGTACTTACTCTTAAATACTTCACTTACTTTCATTACTGGGTGAATGAGCTTTTTTGAAATAATCTCTTGAATAATTCAATGACAAATATATTTTATAACAGTCACTTGTCACCACCTAGTGGTGTAACAATGTAATGATACGATTATTATTTAAAGCACCAAGTTACTTTCAAAAAGTGATTTGAAAGTAACTATAAACTTTATCCCAGTACTTCTGTGATTGTTTGCATACAGTATTTGTAACAGACACAAGCATACTGTGAGGTTCAAAAGGTTTTTGAAACTGTTTCATATATGAAAACTGGTCTCTCTGAGTCAGCGGCAGCATGAACACAAATTTGAATGTTCCGGTGTGATTTTGTCAAAGGTTTAATAGACATATATAATAATAGACAATTGATAATGAGCGAAACCTGCATGACGCACCGGTCTCGTATCTCTCACGGAGGAGCAGAAGCTTAAAGGAGGAGCGACGACAGTGAAGATCGAGACAGGAATAGGCCTGGACTTATGTTGTGTTTTATGTTTTATTATATGTGACAGCAGTCGTCCGTGAGGGGCTGCTGTCTTTTACTTTCGTTTTGTATTTGTTTTATTTTTGGAATTAAAGTCTGTTGAATGTTCGCCGGTTCCCGCCTCCTTCTTCCCATAACATCTAATCTCGTTACACTGCTGCCTAAACCCAGGAAAGAGGAGGAACGCGCTGTCAAAGAGCCCTCGCCACTGTCAGGGATCTGTGGTGCCATCGAGCATGGTGAGCAGAGTCTGTCGCCATGGACGCTTGAGGCGAGTTGCCGGGGGGATGGACGAGCTCGCTGCCGGCCGCCTGGGTGCTGGAGGGGTGGCTGCTGTCCATGAGGGAGCGGTGGAGTCGCTGTCGTCCGCCATGATGGGGAGGAGCAGGGAACGGGGGACTCCTGCCGTCTGCTCGTTTCCGGAGGAGCCGTCGCCGTCCACCAGGCGGTGGAGGAGTGTTGAGCTGTCCACCGAGGGCTGTCCAGCACCACCGCCAGGCACCGCGGAGAAGATCACCGAGCTGCTGGAGGACCAGATGGCAGTGTGTTGTGGGAACCGGACCAATCGGCCTGCAAGGGGCGATAGGGGGTATGTGGCGAGCAGGACAAGGCAGAGGGCCGTGAGACAGCGGCGCGATGTTACATAAACTTTCACCAGGGGGCCTCCTTGCTCTCAAAAGTGATTTAATGACTAGTTCTGCTGTGCGATTAATAGATTTTTAGTTTTGTTAGCTGTGAAAGAGATGCTGTTCCCCAGGCGGCTTTCTGTGCACACGATCCAAGATGGAGCAAAACATGGACAAGCAGCTACAGTATAGGGCGTTGGGCAATCAAAATGTCTGTACGAGTTTTCACTTAAAAACTGTCAGTTTTGTCTCAAGTGAACATAAACAGTTGGTAAAGTAAACGAGAGAATCACTCACTGCTCTTCGCTTAATAACTTTAGTAACTTTTATAAGAATCAATGTATATTTAATTCATACAGTAAAGACTATGCAGTGTTTTATTTTCACATTTGATTACTTTATCCAATTTCTGTATATTGAGCTTCTTATTATTAGTAGTCTAAATTTATTTCATTTGTCTCTTTTTTTTCTGAATTATTCGGCTTATTATTATTAGTACGCTAAATGTAATTCATTTGTCTCTTTTTTTTTCCTAATGTTCTATTGTTTGTAATTTTTGTTGTATTACTGATTGTTTCAACTCACTGTTGTTGGATGACAGTGAAACTGCTCTGAAAGAACAGATCAAGGGATTGGGGGTAATTTTGGGGCATTTATGAATGCACTGACAGGAGCCCACTAACAAAGTTTTTCTTAGGGCCCACCAAAGTCTTGGACCAGCACTACTGACATATGCTGATAAATTTTGAAAAATAGGAAAGACATTTCTGAAAGATCATGTGACACTGAAGACCAGAATAATAATGCTGAAAGTTCAGCTCTGCATCAGAGGAATAAATTACATTTTAAAATATATTCAGGTATAAATTTTAATTGTTGTAATATTTCACAATATTACCATTTTACAGTATTTTTGAACAAATAAATGCAGCCTTGACGAGTATGAGACTTCTTTCTAAAATGTTTTTTTTTTTTATAGTTTCTGACCGCAAATGGTAGCATAACATTAAAGATGCCAAAAATGTGAGAGTTTACTCAATTATCAACACAATATCAACTTAACCCATTTGTGCCCAGATTTTTCTGAATGGTTTCAGGCATATAGTTGTGTCAATAGGGACCTATGTGAACATGTTCTGCATTTATTTTCCCCAGGTTTTTTTTTTTTTTTTTTTCTTGAAAGTCGTGTTTTAATGTGCGGCAACTATACATGTAGTTGCCGGTGTGCAAATGTTGTATGCACCCCCTTAAAGTCAAATATGAATAGGAGGAGAACATTTGACATCTAGCTCAAAATAACTGCTTTCAACTGATCAATCTTTACTCATAAATACATTTATTATGTATAAAAGTTTCATGCAACATTTGATGCAAACCCAGAAAAGCTGCATCTAGCTTACAATCTCTTGAATATGAAAACACAACAAACAACAAATCCATTTGTCTTAACCCTTGTGCGCTGTTCGGGGTCTTTTTGACTCACATTTCTAACTTTCATTCAAGGGGATAACATGGATAATTTGACATTGTTTAGTTTAAGATTTTTGCCCATCTTTTGGAAAATGCAGTTTTAAAAGTAAAAAAAAAAAAAAACAAAAAAAAAAAACACTTTAACCAGATGGCTACATAGCTCTAAAAGTACTAAAAGTTTTTAGTACTTAAAAGTTTAAAATTTCACGGCACAAAGCAAAGAAATGCCGAGTGCACAAATCCAAGTGTATATCTGTCCAACAGTTTATTGATCATTTGTTTCTTCACAGTTTTAAAGCTCCATAAATCCAGTTATTGTGCATTTGATGCCAATTCATAGTCCTTGTGATGTGTGTGATCTAACAGGCACACGGTAGCGAGTCGTTTAAAAACAGCAATAAACTCCAGCAAAATAAACTCATTTTATGCAAATCCACAGCCCTTTATCGACAGATCAAGCATTATAATGTGAACATATCATATTGGAGAGAGTTTTACCGTGCATCCTGCCGTAATCAGACGAGGAGAATGATTGACAACCGCAGAGGAGGGAACTTTAATTTAGTGATGTAAATAGACTGATGTCCCTCACATTAAGCTATGGAATGGCTTCAGATGACTTTGAATATATTGCTGGAAAACTTAATTAGTGCTTGTCTATTTCTTTTGGTCCATGAACTCCCCCTTGTGCCGTAGACCTATAAAAGAGCACAATAATCACAGTTGTCTAAAACAATTGCGGTTAGATAAAATAATCGCGATCAGACGGTTATTTAATTATCGTGACAGGCCTAATAAAGTTTTCTGTTTTTAGTTGAAAATGGTGCCGTGTAAACGCCCCTTAAGCTAGGTTTATACTCACCACGAGCGTGAAGGTGCGCGCAGCAAAAATGACATCATTGCGGTGTGGGCGGTCGTGCGCGTTGGGTGCGCAAGACACCATTTCACTTGGCGGTGTGCAAAGCTTTTTTTGTAACAACGCGCGCGGCTCCACATCCCAAGATGCACGACTTCGAGCCGAATCACCGCACCGGCACCCAGTTTGTCTTAAATTTGTTGCTTACATTTACAAAATGAGCCTATAGCAGACATAAGCCATTTTAATAAAAATAAAGGTCCATGTTTTATAAAATGTCAATGAAACTTAATGAAATGTTTAGTGAAATTAGAAAATATTTAAGAGATTGTTAATTTAGTTGTTTAGCCTACATACATGTTTTTATATCCATGTATTTTGTTCTAATGTCACAAGTAATAATCTCAGGGTTTCCTGGATTTTACACAATTATTTTTGTAGTGTGGTATTGGTGGTGATGTACTAAAATAAAGATTGTCACGTGTGGACCTTTCTTCTTCTTACCGTTGATTCCTGATGGTTAAGAGGACAATTACTTGAGTCGCCCCCTGTCTTTTCACAGAATAGTACAACGGCGAGCACGTCCGTCCGTCCGTCCGTCTGCAGTCTGCGGAGACTCGCGCAGCGGAGCCAGGCGAAAGTATAAACAAGGCTTTAGTAAACTGTCTGATAATAATAATAATAATTTGTTACATTTATATAGCGCTTTTCAGGGTCCTCAAAGCGCTTCACATATGGAAGGGGGGAATCTCCTCTACCACCACCAATGTGCAGCATCCACCTGGATGATGCGACGGCAGCCATATTGCGCCAGAATGCCCACCACACACCAGCTTATTGGTGGAGAGGAGACAGTGATGAAGCCAATCAGTATATGGGGATGATTAGGAGGCCATGATGGACAGAATGGGCAAATTTGGCCAGGATGCCGGGGTTACACCCCTACTCTTTTTCGAAGGACATCCTGGGATTTTTAATGACCACAGAGAGTCAGGACCTCGGTTTAACGTCTCATCCGAAGGACGGTGCTCTTTGACAGTATAGTGTCCCCGTCACTACACTGGGGCATGAGGACCCACACAGACCACAGGGTGAGCACCCCCTACTGGCCTCACTAACACCAGATTAATATCTGCTAACACTTTATTTTGTTGGTCCCCCTACAGACATTTTACAGAGTAGTAAGTTACTTTGCAAACTAGGTCAACTTATTCTACTATCCCAAAACCCTAAACTTACGGCCTACCAATACTCTAATAAGAATTAGTTGCCATGTAGTTGCAAATTAATGAGAGTTAGTTTACATAAATTTGCAAAGTTACTTGTAGTTAGCAGAAAGTTTAAAGTGGACTATCACAATAAAGTGAAACCAACCAAAACCAAACCAGCAGTAACAGGAACAAATCAGCTGGCCTTGGACTATCATGAATCTGTTCTTAGAAAACAAGAGTGGCAGGTCCCTCACCAGGGACATCATGACTCATGTATCCTGACCCGAAATGACACACTGCCCTTACTACCACATCAGAAAGTGCTACTGCAATGCCTCACGGGTCTGAATGGGCCAAACCTGGGCACGACATACACTCTATTAGCATACTATTATCTATTCAGAGCAGGGCGAGTGGGCAGGCTGGCAATTAAGCTACGATACGAGAGAACTTCAGCCACAGCGTGTGATCTGACCTAATCTCTGGTTTCGTTTGCAGACTCAATGATTTACAACGAGGAGCCGGTAATGAGGAGCTGGACCATGTAATCAGAGCTCTGGAGGGACATGAGAGAAATATAAATGTATTTCGCAAATCCACATGGACGAAAGTGGCAGATGTCACACAGAAAAGTCCTTTACTGAAGCCACATCATGCTGTAGTTTCACTTTACTGATCACCTCTGATTAACAGAGATCATTATCAAATCAACAAATCAGAAGCAACAAAGAGGAAAGTCAAATTTAAACTAATTAATTAAAGTAAACTTTAAGCTAGTTGCCCAAAATGACTTGAAAAATATACTTCAAAGTGATTAATCCTAACAAGGAAGTAACATGAAAAGTGTTGTAATACAAAGAGCTTACTATTTGGAACAAATATATTGAGAACAAAATGCTAAAGACACATTATGTACCCGTACCATACTCCTGTAGCATTTTAATATAATATAATATGTAAGGGATAATGTACATCCAACCGGTTGTTCTCTGGTCTTGAACAGCCTGAAGGGGGTTTATTTTAAGAGAACAACAGGCTGGATGTAGGCTACATTATCCAGCTTATTACATGGATACTTGCCACATAAGTAAATAATTAGATGCAAAATATTGATCTGAGTTGAAATATTTTATTAGCTCTTTATACGCAAAGCTTCGCGGAGCCCACAGCTCATCCAGTCAAACTGACAGATTAGCTTTATTTGTAGGGCAACTTTATTATTTGAAATTATTCATTTCAGCCTTTTTGCATGGAAGTTCCCCAAACCGGAAGTGCCACCCATAATTCAAAACTCAGTAAGGCCGTCAGGAATAAGGTGGACATGCACACAACTATTTGGTTGTACAGCCTGACAAAAAAAATAAATAATTGAAACTTTTTTAAAGACATTGTTCATGACTAAAAAATCACTGGATAAATATTGCAAAAGGCAATTTCAAGTCAATAAAATATTTTTAGGTTGAGCGTAACAAGAATAATTCATATTCACTAGAAATATTCATGACTTGAATTACTTTTTTAAAATTCCCTAATATGTTCAGGTTCTCTTTGAGTGTGGAAGAACTGTTGATGATCTGGCTAGCAGAATCAGATTACAGTCTTAAAATAGTTAAAATAATAATTGCAGTGCTGCATATTCGGGAAATTACATAGAGAATCCAGTGACGCGCCTCTTCTAAGAATGCGGCGTCTTTTAAAAATGCCATACGGTACTGAGCACAACTTTGGGCCAACTCTATACAACCAGAACCTAGAATCCAGCCAGCCTGCACTGAAACACACACTCTATAGTAATCACCCAAGCTGTATGTATACAAACTTACTCACAAATCCACCATTAAAGATGCAGAAACATCTTTTTTTTATTATTATTATTATTATTATACATTTCACAATATATGAAAATAATTTCTGGCTCAGTTTTGGGGATTCTGGCATATTTTTGGTAGAGTTGTGGGTCAGTTCTGGGGTAAGGGTGGTGGCAGTATGGCTCTTTTCTGGCTGACATCTGGGGATTCTGGCACTGCTGTGGGGCAGTTATGGCTAATATCTGGGGACACGGAAAGAAGTTGTTGGTGCGTTTTGGTCTGCTGCCGACATGGATCTGGTTTACTTTTGGCAAGTAGCTTTTGGGCGAATCTTGGGCTGTAATTCCATGTGGTATGTGGGCCAAACTCTCAGCCGAAATTCAGCCAGATTCGGACCAATACCAATTTGTTATCTGGGGAATCATTGCATAAATCATAGCCAAACAAAGTGGCCACTTGTCATCATGAATTTCTATTTTAAACTAATAATTATTGGATGCCAAGACTTGCTTAACAACTTAGGATACTGATGATGATGGTCAGTCAGTCCAATCAATCACAAATGGTTCATAAAGAGTTATTGCTTGCTTGCTTAGATTTCTTCATTCCGTTTTGCTTAGTTCCTGTTTTCATGTGCCCTTAGCTGCTTTGGTTAAAAGCTATGATTACAACTGAATTTGTGAGTTTCATGTTGTCAAAGTGGATGCTACACAAACCTGAGTCACTGGCTTGTGGGCTGAGTTCTGTTGCTTATTGTAGCCCTTTAGCTCAGTTTTCCCTGCCGTGATGGGAAAAATGCCTAACTTAGTAGGCTACTTCAGGGTTAATGTTCATCTAAACAATTTACATGATTTGACTGTGTGATACTGTACTTTATGCCTTTTGGTCTGGATGAATTTGCATTGACATTATTTTATGTGATATTATTACATGACATTGTATTCAGTGACATGATTGACCTCTCAAATAAGGCGAAGCCACCTCTCCAAATTTCACTTCTATTTGATTTTTATACAGTGCATTTACATGGTACATAATTTACATTACACAATCAACAAGAAACACTATTATAACATTTAAAAACAACAACAACAACAACAAAAAAAAAAACTTTGTGCTTTGTTAAGCAGTTTTCTAGCTATTTTTACCTTTTTTTTTTATTTTATAGACACTCTTTTAAGACCTTTAGTCTACAAATCCACTGTAAACACATAAGGTGTCAGTACTGAAGAACAGATTTATTTATTTAATTTAATTGACCTGAGAGGTCGGTGAAAAACAGCTCATGGACAGATAATCATTTCAAGTTCAATTCATTTCTGTCATGAGTTAACGTGATGATGTCCGAGCGGGTGAGTTTTTAATTCTGTAATTAATCCATTCATTTTCACCATTTTGACCTCTCATGTAAGCTTGAATGAGTGTTGAACACTGTGATATTTTTTTATATTTTTTTTCAAACACTGTTCAAGTTTTTGTTATTGAAATGCAAGGGTTAGACAAGATTATCTTCCTCCACTCTCCATTTAGCTAAAAGCCGTTTTGTTTTCTTTCTTTGCTTCCTGGGCCTGTATGTTAGCAACTACACAGATCAGATAGCTCTCTTATTTCCCAGAACATTCATACCAGAGTCAAATATGAGACATTATGATGTGATGTTGTGGGTTTATTTCTATACCTGGCAGTTAATTTTCATGCGTAAAGAACTAAGACACACACACTACCAAGAAAAAATTCTTGGAAGTAATTTTGCTAGTCTTCTTTAATAGTGTCTTCCCACCACATTACATTCATTTCCAGTTTATTCGATCTGTTCAGTCCCAGAGCAGGAATTTAGAAGTTCATGATGTGATTTGTGAAATGATTGGAACATACAGTATACATGCCAATTTCACGCTGATGTATTATTTTTATTTTCTAAATGACAATGATTGACTTAAGTTCTGTTTGATTTTCCCCTTAGCAGAAATAATAAAAAAAAAATGTTCACACATGTGTGCAGCTCATCACTCTCAATGTCTTAAACAATCTATTAAGATGAACCCATGTGAAGACTCCCTGTAGTTTCTGTTGTTTTAGGCTGTTTGTTTCTCTCATCTGCGGAGCTGTCATGATGAATAGAATAGGTCTGAATGACAAGTTTATTTGTAACCTTTTTATCTGACTATTGCTTTTTGTTCAGAAGTCAGACTGATGACAATTAAAATAACTATTGCTGTTGGCAGTTTTCTGAAATAGGCAATATTTGTATAAACATGTTATGCATCTTTATGAGAACAGAAACTGTTGACATGCTGTGACAACTGAAACATACATTTACTTTTTTTTTTTTTTTTTTGTTACTCCCTAATATGCAAATGCAGAAGTGCAAATGTAAAACACAGCAATACAAAAAAAAAAATTGTTAGACCTAAAATAACCACTTTATCTAAGTGAAGTATTTGTGGAGGAATAATAACACACGCAGATAGAGACGGAGCCAAGGTGAGTGCCATTTACCTCTTACTTCAGTCTAATACAGATAAGCCCAAGGCGAGAGTGTCCCATCCCCTTTACCGTATTTACTCTAGTACTGATACTATCATTACCGTATAGTATAAACTTCTACTCTAAGCAACTTGTAATTTAACTTAATTGTGAAGTACTGTTTTGAATATTTACTAAATAATAATTATATAAAATCTAAAATAATTCTAAAATGGTTATTATTTGTGAAAACTGTAGTTTCTGTTGCTAAATCTATAATATAATTGGCCAGTGTTTGTTTCTAAATCTGACAAATTGGGTTGTTTTTGCTTACTTCAGAAACCCTCATCAGCACATTCTCTCTCTCTCTCTCTCTCTCTCTCTCTCTCTCTCTCTCTCTCTCTCTCTCTCTCTCTCTCTCTCTATCTCTCTCACACTCACACAAACACAGACACACACACGCGCACACACACACACACACACACACACACACACACACACACACACGTTTATAATGTCATGATGAGGGTTTCTGAAAACTGCTGTTCTCTTCTCAGTAAATACTCCCAGTATGACTGAGAAGAGAACAACAGTCTTCAAGCTGTGTAAAAGTGAACTGAATGTCGTTTGATTAAAGCCTCCATTTAAGCGCACCCTCATCTTCTAATCGTGTCAAACCAAGGCTGGGACTCGAGGGAATATTTCAGTGTTTCTAATTTTAGAGAATTTTTTTTTGTCCCTATAGACATCTCAAGTTATCTGTTTCATCTTGTGTGTAAAGAGCTACAGATTATGTTCTTTAAACTTTTAGGTTCTCGGCTATCACCTATCACAGCACAAGTTCGAGCAATGTGTGTGTGAGAGATAAAAGGAAAACAGACAGCCTGAATTGTGCATGTGCAGGTACAGAACTCGACCTCTAGAAAGTGGAGTGTCAATCCTGCAATCGGCCACATCCTCAAATAACTAGGTTAAGACCCAGTGCGCCGTACCGTTGAGTCTAGAAAGGGGCTTCTGGCCCCATGAAATACTAATAAAACGTCAGTTAAGCATTGTAGAAATAATTTCTTCTCTACTTAGGACTCGTAAAGGTCATTGGGGCTTGTCTCTACGGAGCCACCACCGACAAGAAGAGCAGCAAAATCAACACCTCCAAGGACATGAAACTTGGAATAACTAGATATATGTTCAACAAAGTATTAAGCCTAATATACAGTGTAAGATTATTGGGACAATAAAAAAAAAAAAAAAAGGTCATGTTGTGTGATTGTTCAATGCAGTCAGGTTTGGGCCGGTTAGCATGACCTGGTTAGCCCCTGCTGGTAGATGTCCTATCTACATCATCAGGTTCCTAAAAGCATCATTCTTCATTAACTATTTAATTTTAGAGGTTCTTAAAAGCATGAAATTGATGTATTCCCAGTCTCTGGGAAAAGGGTTTGGCACTGTGTGCACTTTTGCTTGGGTTTATAGGAATATCATTTTTGATTTTGTGTTTTAAATGATGTCTGAACAAATGTGGACTGATGTCTTAAAGCAGCAACCCAAGATTTTACTAGGCTCATATCACATAATATGACAAGCAACCGTCATCTAGGACAGAAAGCCGCAGTGTACATCAGGCTTTAATTGAGTACACTGGGAATGAACAACCTTCACATGTGCTGCAGAAATGAGAGCTTAATACATTGATGTGTATATATATATATATATATATATATATATATATATATATATATATATATATATATATATATATATATATATATATATTAGCACATGTTAGATCAGCAACTAGATGTGAAATGTGTTTTGCACTCTCTTTTATGGCTATTTTTTGTGATTGTGAAATAATCACATCAAATTAGTTGTCTAAATATGTAGAAATTTTAGCAGTATACGGAATAATATGCAATTGCTATGAAAATAATCACACTTTTAAGAGCCCCCCAAAATATTCGGAGACTGATAAAGCATTTACGAAAATATATAAACAAAGAATATTTGTGATATGCCACAAAAAAACATTTAAAACTAGTTGAAGTGAGCAAACAAGTGAAGTCTTTATGAGTGAGTCATTGAATCATTCATTCAAGAGATTTGTTCAAAAACAGTGATCCATCCAGTAAAAAAGAAAATTAAGTCTTTATAAGTGAGTCATTGAATCATTAATTCAAATCTATAATAATAATACTATTTTATTCAAATTAATTAGTAATATTTAATTAACTAACTCACAAAATAATTAATTAATTATATATATTTAAATAGACTGCATCAATTAACATTTTGTCAGAACCTCTAGTAAATTACAGTTCAGAATTGTTGAAGATTCATAATTTCTGTTTTTTTAAAAAAAATGTTCTAATTTTCTTCAGAATCATACAGTTCTAATATTTGGCATGCTGCTTGTCCCCATAATAGTGTGGTTAAGGCATCTACCAGCAGGAACTAACCAGGTCATGCTAGTCTAACCATGGCTTTTTGGTCCACACTGAAAGGACAGATTTTGGGCCACACTTCACAATCAATAAATATACTATAAGCTCTCTCAACAGTGTTACCTGCTATGTAAAAGTCATAGTGGATATCTTCATAAAGTTTTTCATGTTTACTTTTTTTTTTTTTTTTAAGTTTTATTTTTGCTTTCTATTTAAAATAACAGAGCAATTGCTGAACACACAGTTTCAAGAACAAATCATGTGACATGCTTCACCTTTCTGTAGCACACAATGAGATTCTCATGTGAATATCACACCACAATGGTGAACCGAGAACACGCTTTTATTAATCCTGAAAGTGGGTCGCAGTCCTATTTTCCTTTAACACATTCCTCAGAAAGTCTTGAGTTATGAAAATGAATTTAAGCATTGCTGTGTGGCTTTGTTCTGCCCTGACTAATACCTTTTCAGCTCATAAAGACATCCTCTTAAGCTGTTCTTACATTATGGTCCGGCTTGAGCTTCTTTTTAGCTGGATATAGGCCTACTGTCAAAACATTTTTGAAAGAAGAATAAGCGTTATATATTTGCCAATCTTAAGTCTGACTTCTGATCTTTTTTGCACTTTTACTTCTCAAAAAGACAGCTGGAAAAATTGACTAAAATATGTAGAAAGTCTGTGATACCCCATTTAAAAGTCAATAGAAATGAAATTGTTAGATATAACAGTGTTTTTCACACACACTCACTGGACTAGCTGCTCTGGGTCTGAGCACTATTGATTCAACAACCTTATGCAATGTGCTTTGGAAATGAGAGAGATTTGACTGCACTGCGTTCAGTTTCAGTAGAGTTTTCTGGTGTATGTGAATCAATGAAACATCACACACTTTCTCATCCTTCACATCTGATGCAACACTTATGGCATAATCCTTTTAAGGCAAGTTCTCTCAGTGGCCATCTTGACAACAGCCCCGGACATATGTTTTCCATCTAGCATGTAAGTGCAGCTCCTGACTGTTCGAATCTGGAAAGACTTAAATCTTCACTTTTGCAAAACGATAGCAAAAAGTTATGCAAAACGTTTGTAGAAAACTTTTAAATCATATTTAAATATATTCATAAACTGAAAATGATATAACCATCATACATGTTTCACATTCTTTTTGTGAGAAGAAAACAACTTCTGAAAGTGAACAGCAGTGATTTACTGTAGCATTACATACAAAAGTAAGTGTCATTTTAACGTCAGTGTAAACCAGGGGGGTTTAGGTTTTCAGGTACTAAATGCACATTAAATACTACATTATGTTCATTTAACAACATAAATCGAATAATTCATCAAATGTAAAAATCACTTCTTATTCTTCACTGTATGAATTACATATAGGGTACAATGGGGCTAAGGGCACACCCTAAGAAAAATTTGCTTTTCACTACTCTCGAAGTGTATGATTGCAGAAAAACATAAACAGAATGGGCCCTATCTTGCACCCAGCGCAATTGACTTTGTACACCGACCCATGTATCATTCCTATTTTGCACCCGCGAACAGCGGACTTTTCCCTCCACAGAAGCACGTCAGTTAACTAAGAAATACACTTGCGCTCCCCGGGGCGGTTCCGGCACAAATGATCCCTCATGCTATTTTGCAGGTTTAGAAAACAATTCCGCCACTGACCGAAAAAAACTAGTTTAAAGTCAGTGGCGCATTGTGCATGTTATTCATATGCTATTTTAAGGGGCGCATGTTTGGCCATAATCAATGTGTGCACAACGCGCATACACTTTGATTCTCTCATCTACACACAGACGCAGCATTTTTGCAAATCATAGCCTACACTGTTAGACTTTTCAAGGGTTTTTTACATTAACTTACTGGCAACACTGTTGCCAGTAAGTTACTGTAATTAAGATTTACAGTACATTACCGTTTTCAGTTTTACAGTATGGTGCTGTAATTGTGTAATACAGTGCATTACTGTAAAAACGAAGCTAATCAGTACACTACTGTAATTATTTTTTATTTGTACTAAATTAGATTTCATAATTTTGATATATAATTAATTTTATTTTTATCCTACATAAATACTACTAACATACAAACCAATTAGACAAAGTTATTACAAAATACAATTTTTTTAATTAAAACATTTCATATATATCACAAAATATACAGTCTGCCAATGCTGGAAATGATGTGTGAAATTTTTACACATTAATGGGTGAGTTTAGGGACAACGTTTTTTGTGTTAATTTTAACAAAGTAAATATGTCAGAAAGGTTAGCACAAAGATGTGTAAACGTGTTAAAACACATTATGTGATGTCCTTCACTGCACACATTGTTAAAAACATACATAAAATCATAAACAAAACGTTAGCATTTGACTAAATGAAGAGTCATTGGTTGTTTAGCTTATACAAGTATTATAATGAAATATCAACCATTACATTCATAAAACTGCAGAATATAAATACATTTTTAAGCAAAAAAAAAGTATTTAAGTATTTAAGTGTCTTAATGTTTTTGAAGTCTCTTTGATTCTCAAGAAACATTTCTTATTATTATCAATGTCTGACTGTCTACCCCTCAGTCTACTTCTACTTCTACGAGTAAAAATCATCATCAAAATAATCTTTAAAAAGTCAACACAATGTTTTTGTCCACCTTTGAATAAATGAACTTCTCCAAAGATTGGTTCCTGTTCAGAACTTGACTGACAACATCAGAATGTTCCCTGGTCTGTATGCGTGTCCACAAACACAAATGTACTCAGTCCTTCAGAGGAGAGCCCGGTTCCAACACTAGAGAGAGAGAAATAAATATTAGTGTCAAAATATTACATTATAAAATATTATACATTTTTACATTTTTATTATTATGTTTACAATAACTTAATAATATATATTTGTAAACAGCTTTGGCAATAGCATATTCAAACATTTCAACTGAACTAAATTAAATTATTCCAGATTAAATTTTAATACTTACAAATCCTAAATTCTGTCCAAAAATGCTGAGATCCATAGAGAGAAAGACTGACATCGATGATTTAGCCCATTTCAGCTCATCTGCAGTGAAGGGGTCCCTGTCTGAGACAAATATACATTAAGACACATGCAGGAAATCACTGAGTGATGATCGATCTCCTTCCTACAGTAGTTAACCCACCTGTGCGCTGATGTTAGGACCTTCCTGTTCAGGTGGGACTGCAATGGTAGAGAGTCTTCTGCCTAATAAAATATCAAAATAATGCAAAAATATAAACTTAAGTTGTTTAGAATGCTAGATTTGGTATGAATGAATTAGTGAGAGTTTTACTGCAATGCTTACCTGGATACATTTAATCTGGTGAGACTGAACATAGAAAATGGTCCATCTTCTGATTGGTTAATTTGCTGTGTAATAAATATAAAGTTAGACATGATGCAAAGGTCACTTATTTGATATAAAGTTAGCCAATTTTATAGAGATTTTATAAGATATTGTATGCTACCTAGTCTGCACCAGTGGCTCCAAAGCACTTATCACATATTGCTAATCATTTCAGCAAACTTATGTCAAAATATATCACAAATGGACTAACGTTAACTTATCTGCGGAATCTTGCTAGAAGTCACTGGCGCGAATTGGCGCTTTGTTGCAGTTGCCTTTAAACACATACAAAAATGGAAGTAAATATTAAATTCCATTAAAAAAAACTATAATATGTTATAGTTTGCAAACTAATGCTAAAACTAGAAAGGTGGCAGCTAGCCAAATAAAACTTAACGTTAGCTAACATACAATGTTATTTTCTCATCAGTAGGCCAACATTATCTACAACCAAAACAGAATTTCACATAGTTAATTTATTGTTAATGTAAACTAAGCGTTGCTCATTGCCATGTTTTAACTCGACAACAAAGTCTGTAAAATGAAACGTTAGCGCAGTTTACTGTGGTAAAGTTCGTTACCGCCATGTTGACGAGTATAACAGGTTAAACTGGGCACATTCCTGTCAACACACACAGAATGTTTTTTTACCTTGCTTGCTGGTCTCTCTCTCGGTGAAGTGAATTCCGTCTCTTCCCCGGGCCAGACACGAACGGTGCGGTCCAGCAAAAGACAGTCCCAGTGATATAACACTGGATGCTCCGGCGAGACACGACAAATCCCAGACAGTGTATAGTGATGTGCCGTTATATTTCTGACGTACGATAACGTTACTCCGAGTCCAAGCGCTCGCGCTATTTCTGGCAAGGGACAAACAGGTTTACATTTTGCATTAATGGTCCGGCCCGGTCGCTTCAATGTGTCCAATATAGACAGCCTCTGACTGTTATAGCGTTGTAGACACATGGTGTAAGGCAAAAATTAGGAAATAAAAATCACGATGGAATGGTGCCAGCCAGAGAGGCCGTTACGTCAAATACAGTAGTATACAGCAAATTTAAAAAATACAGTAAGTCTCTGTATGTGGTGTTAGACAAATACAGTAGTATACAGCAAATTTTAAAAATACAGTAAGTCTCTGTATGTGGTGTTAGACGTCACAGAAAATTTCCATGATGCAATGGGAATCACAGTTATTTACTGTAAAGAGAAATAGCAGTATAATACTGGGGGATTTAAAGTAAATAACTGTTATAATAATCCGCCGTTATAATAGGAATCCGCTATAGAACGTCTCGGTTACATATGGTAACCCTCGTTCCCTGAGGGAGGGAACGGAGACGTACGTCGTGGTGAACGACGAATAGGAATCTCGCTAGAGAGGCCAATCTACTTCGAGTGAAACTAAACGAGCCAATGCATATTGGCGTGCAATCATTTGCATCAGCTGTGCAGCCTCGCAGCGCGGGTATTTAACGAGCAGCTGGTGCGATTGCACTTCAGTTTTTTGCTGAGGAGCCGAGCCGGTGAGCTGGCTGCCCCGGCGGGTCGCAGCAGATGTGGCGACGGGACGTACGTCTCCGTTCCCTCCCTCAGGGAACGAGGGTTACCATATGTAACCGTAACGTACATCGTGGTGAACGACGAATAGGAATCCCTACTAAAGTGCCACAGCTGCTGCACCCCATCCAGCGCCCTGAGCAAGCCTCTACACCTTCTTGCCTGGAAGGACGATAGGAGAGGGCTTACACCGAGAGTATCCGTCACTGTTGTTCCGTGATAACCCATACAGTGAGATTATTGGATAACACTGGGAAAGCGTGCCCGATCTGAGGGAGGGGAACGCTGCGGGAGCCACATTCTTAAGAAGAGTTATGTGGGAATAACATATGGACTAACCCAAGGGTTGTACTGCATATGAATAGTGGGTGACTAAGCCCAAGGGAAGACACGGGCTTCCGTTTAGGAGCAGCCGTGGAATATATACACATATGGGATCCCCGTAGGGTCACACATATGGGACCCAGCCTAGACCCGGTTCTCAAGGATTCAGCGGATAAAGGCCTGGCACCGGACGCTCCGCCACGTCCGGGCCGAGGGTGTTTTGAGGACTCGACAGGCTTTGACTCTGGAGCAATAAGGGTGCACAGTAGGGTGCAGCAAGCCGACAGAGCCGGTACTCAGTGCTTCTACCCGTTTAGGGTGAGAACACGGGAGGACACGGGCTCTACACGTAGGCTATAGTATCTAGCGAACGTGTTAGGTGTCGCCCAGCCCGCAGCTCTACAGATATCTGTTAGCGAGGCGCCACGTGCCAGCGCCCAGGAGGATGCAACGCCTCTCGTGGAGTGTGCATGCAACCTGAGCGGGCAGGGCACGCCTTGAGCTTCGTAAGCCAAGGCGATGGCATCCACTATCCAGTGGGCCATCCTCTGCTTGGAGACAGCCTTTCCCTTCTGCTGACCTCCGTAACAGACAAAGAGCTGGTCTGAGGTCCTGACGCTTTGGGTTCTGTCCACGTACATACGCAGAGCGCGAACGGGACAGAGCGAAGCCAGGGCTGGGTCTGCCTCCTCCAGGGGCAGCGCTTGCAGGTTCACTACCTGATCTCTAAAGGGAGTGGTAGGAACCTTGGGCACATAGCCAGGCCGGGGTCTCAGTACAGCATGGTTGTCACCCGGCCCGAACTCTAGGCACGATTCGTCGACCGAAATGCTTGCAGGTTCCCTACCCTCTTGATCGAGGCCAGTGCAATCAGCAGCAAAGTCTTCAAGGAGAGAAGCTTTAAGTCTGCTGACTGCAAAGGCTCAAAGGGAGCATCCTGAAGTGCTCGGAGCACCAGGGAAAGGTCCCAAGAGGGTATGGAGGGGGGACGAGGAGGATTTAATCGTCTCGCCCCCCTAAGGAACCTGACGACCAGGTCGTGCTTTCCAACTGTTTTGCCATCTATGTGGTCATGATAAGCTGAAATACTTTGAAATACAGCATGTACTTTGAGGGTGGAGAGAGACAGCCTTTGCTCCAACCCTTGCTGCAAGAAGGAAAGCACTGACCCTATTGAACATCCACTCGACGAACAGGTTCCACTTCAAGGCGTACGCACGTCTCGTAGACGGCGCTAGCGCAGAAGTGATGGTGTTAAGTACCTCTGGGGGTAAGTCACCTAGAACCTCCGCGTGCCAAAGGGTGCCCCGTCTCTAAGTCAGAAGATCCTTCCTCAGAGGAATGGGCCAGGGAGGGACTGTCACGAGGAGCATGAGTTCTGGGAACCAAGTCCGGGTGGGCCAATAGGGAGCCACCAGAAGGACCTGCTCCTCGTCCTCCCTGACTTTGCACAGGGTCTGTGCAAGTAGGCTCACTGGGGAAAATGCATATTTGCGGAGGCCCCGGGGCCAGCTGTGTGCCTGTGCATCCGTGCCGAGTGTTCCCTCGGTCAGGGAGTAAAACAACCGGCAGTGGGAGGTTTCTGAGGAGGCAAACAGGTCTACCTGAGCCTCTCCGAACTCTCTTCAGATCAGCTGAACCACCTGGGGGTGGAGTCGCCATTCTCCCGGGAGCACGGCTCGTGATAGCTCGTCGGCCACACGGTTGAGCACACCGGGGACATACATGGCTCGAAGCGACCTCAGATGCTTCTGACTCCAAAGGAGGAGATGGCGGGCGAGTTGCGACATGCGACGGGAGCGTAGACCACCTTGACGGTTGATGTACGCAACGGTCGCAGTGTTGTCCGTACGGACCAGCACGTCTCTGCCCTGTAGCGGCCTTTTTAGGCGGCTCAGAGTGAGACGTACTGCTAGCAACTTGAGGCAGTTCATGTGCCAGTGCAGTTGGGGGCCCGTCCACACCCCTGACACTGCATGCCCGTTGTACGTGGCACCCCAGCCGGTGGCAGAGAAAAGCTGTTTTCACAGCGTCTGTGAAAACCACAGCATGCCTGGACACCTGTTCCAAGGGGACTCCTGCCCGGAGGAACGAGGGGTCTGACCACGGACTGAAGGTCTGGCGGCACTCCGGTGTGATTGCCACCCGGTGAGTGCCGTGATGCCACGCCCATCTCGGGACTCGGCCGTGAAGCCAGTGCTGAAGCGGTCTCATATGGAGCAGACCGAGCGGAGTTACCGCTGCAGCCGCTGCCAAATGCCCCAGGAGCCTCTGAAAGAATTTCAGTGTGACCGCCGTCCTGCCCTTGAACGTGTTCAAGCAGTTCAACACCGACTGAGCGCGCTGCTCTGTGAGGCGCGCTGTCTGAGCGACCGAATCCAACTCCATACCGAGAAAAGAGATCCTCTGCACGGAGGCGAGTTTGCTCTTTTCCCAGTTGACCTGAAGGCCCAACTGGCTGAGGTGCCTGAGCACAAGGTCCCTGTGTTCGCATGACTGATCTCGAGAGTGTGCCAGTATGAGCCAGTCGTCGAGATAGTTGAGGATGCGAACGCCCTGTTCTCTCATGGGAACAAGGGCCCCCTCCGTGACTTTCGTGAAGACACGGGGAGACAGGGCCAGCCCGAAGGGCAGGACCTTGTACTGATATGCTCGACCCTCGAACACAAAGCGCAGAAACGGCCTGTGTCGAGGAAGAATCGAGACATGAAAGTACGTGTCCATCAGGTCGATCGCTGCAAACCAATCTCGGGGACGGATGCATTGGAAAATGCAATTCTGCGTGAGCATTTTGAACGGTAGCTTGTGAAGGCTCCGATTCAAAACTCACTGGTCCAAGATCGGTCGTAACCCACCACCTTTCTTGGGTACAATGAAGTAGGGACTGTAGTGCCCTGACCTCATATCGGCTGGAGGGACCGGCTCTCTCGCGTCCTTCGCCAGTAGGACTGCGATCTCCACACACAAGACATGGGCATCGGCTGCTCTCACTGTAGTGGAGTGGATGGCCCGAAACTTGGGGGGACGCCGGGCGAACTGAATCGCATAGCCGAGCCTGATGGTCCGAATGAGACAGCGAGACGGACTGGGGAGCGCTAGCCAGGCTCGCAGAGACCGTACAAGCGGGACCAAAGGGACCGTAGGCGTACCCGGAGTGGGGCAGCGAGGTGGAACACAGGGGCTCGGCTCGGAAGGCTCTCTCTGGGAGGCGGCCCGTAGCGGAGTCTGAGTGTGCTGTGCAACACTTACCTGGTTCCACAAGGCAGGAGGTGCAGGAGGCGGCTTGGTTGCGTTCTCGAACCGCACACTGTTGCCTGCTGGCGATAGAAGAGGCGGATGAGAGTGGTGAGGATTCTCTCCTCCCACTGCTCTCCTGGTCCTCTTCAGACCCAGGGATAGAAGAACTGCTCTTTTTTTTTTTTTTTTTTGAGAATTTAGGTACCACTGTGACTCCAGTGGTGGAACACTCAGACAGATTTGTACCCCGGCCCTCACCGGGTGAGAGCAGCTCCACCCATCTCCGGGTCACCCATCTCAGGGGTGATTGTTTCACCGACCACTTAACAGTGGCTGAGACGGGCGGTGTCATCCTCCTGCAGCGGACACAGTAGAGCAGGCTGTGCCGGAGTGTTTTTTTTTTTTTTTTTTTGCAGGGGATGACACCCTTGGCGACGAGTAGACTGAGGGGCAGCCAACGAGGCACTCTGGTGGTACATCGGGGAAGCGCTTCAGTCTGCTGCTAACTGCGGAGAACTGCTGGGCCAGCTCTCAACAGTGTCGCCGAAAAGGCCACCTTGTGAGATGGGAGCATCGAGAAAGCGTACTTTGACGACGTCTCACACCTCTGCAAGGACAGCCAGGGGAGCTTCTGGACCACCAAGGTGGACATCGTCTGGCCGAGGGCCTGCGCTGTGACTTGAACACGGTCAGTCGACAAGCGCAGCTCAACTCCGGCTCAGAACTACCCTCGTGCCATAAGAGTGCCTTGGCCTCGCATGCAGGGCAGAGGTGGCTCGCCAGGGGCACAGCCACCCCACCCTCGAGGGTAGCGAGAGAGGTGAAAACTTATGCAGAATTTGGCACTTTTGGCGTTCCATATTTTGGCACCAATATAGCTCCATACTCCTAAGTTTTCAATGCACATCCGAGAAAAACCCGGGAAAGCATGGCTGTCAGTTCTGAATCTGATTCAGCATAAGCACGCACACTATTACAGTGGGAACTCAGCATACCCTCATTTCCAGAACAAACAGGCCCTCTCTCCGATGCAGCAATCGACATCTGACCTCAGCTGGAGCCCTGAATGAAACGCTAGGTTCCTCCAATTTTGAAGGACCAGCAATCCCATCCAGAAGCTGCACAACTTGTAATGCGCTAGAGAGGGAGGGGCCCTAGGGGGTTGGGTCCCCGAAGGAGAAGCCCTCAGCTCTCAGATCACCCAAGCCATTCTACTGAAGTAAACCTCTCCTGGTGGCCACCAGGGAGGGCGCTACAACAGAGAATAGACAAGGAGACCGAGCACCTAGAGCGCCGAGCAAGCGCTGGGTTGCCGTGACAACCCGCGCTGCAGCCCGGCAGCTCGACGGCACACGACACGCTGAGGAGCGAGAGACCGTCGGGTTTTCCCCGCGGAAGCTCTCGCTCATGGTCCCCCAGAGTGTCGAGCAGACCTGCAGCTGTGCTTTTACACACAGCAGCGGCTGGCCAACAACAGAGGGGACTCAACTTTTCGGAGAAAGAAGAGTTGACCGGCGTGCCGACGTGGTCATGTTCCCGTGAGAACATGAACCACCCACGAACACAGTCTCACATGTTTCACAGGCATGCGAGACAGTGATCGTGGCCGTCAGTGAGGACAGGAAACGACCACAACCAGAAACACACGGGTGGAATGTCATCTTTAGAAAGACGCAACTCACACCCATGTAAGCTCTTTCAGGGAAATACTCTCCTTGGTACTGAAGCACGCAGGGGAACGGTCGCAGCGGACACAGACATAATATGCAACCTGTCGTGCGCTGTCTCTCTTCACGGCGGTCTTACCAGCCATAAGAACGGCTATTCAGCGCTCTTGGCGCACCGTTACCAGCTGTGAAAACAGCTTTTTTGTTTTGCTCAGTCAGTAACACAAAAACAAAAGAGAGAAAAAGAAAGTCGACCCCGCTGCTGCGCTGTATCGCCCGCACCAGACACGAGAGATCATCTTGAAGAGCTTGCTCGTTGTTTGATCACTCAGTAGATTAAACAGCATCGAAACGCTCGGCTCCGAAGCAAAAAGCTGAAGTGCAATCGCACCAGCTGCTCGTTAAATACCCGCGCTGCGAGGCTGCACAGCTGATGCAAATGATTGCACGCCAATATGCATTGGCTCGTTTAGTTTCACTCGAAGTAGATTGGCCTCTCTAGCGAGATTCCTATTCGTCGTTCACCACGACGTACGTCGTAGTGACCGGACGATAGGGAACAAGCGCGCCTGCTCTTAAAGGGAATGTGAGATGCCGCTCTGATTGGTTTATTTCACGTTACGCCCAAACCACACCTATGAATAATGAAGCTACTTCAGACCAACCCATTTTAGATTTGCGTCGGGCGCAAGAGTAATTTATCCCGCCGGTATAATAGCAACAGTGCCCAAGACCCGCCCACAAAGTTACTTGCGTTTTGCACTTGATACTTGCGTTTCAGATCGTTAAAATAGGGCCCTATATGTTTGTATTGAACTTTGATGGAGCAACAGATTTTGTGTGAAAATAAATCATAAAAGTAGTTTATTTTCTTTAAAAATTATAAATGTATGAGGTGGCAATACATTTAGTGTGTCCTACACACTCATTTTTACCCCTACACACGTGGTAAAAAGCTCGCTGGCTTGGGGCAAAAGGCATTTTTAGCTAAAAATAATATGTTTTTAATAATGTCTAAGCTAATACTTGTTCAAAACAATCACTTTAGCAAAGTTTGTACTATTTTCTGTTTATTAAAAAAAAAATGTTGGTTCAATAAATATACTGTCATTAAAATATGTTAATTTAAAAATATATTTTAAAAATACAAAAGCAAAATGATTTTAACATGTTAAGATTCTGAAAGCATTGAATGAGATCCCATAATAATTTAATATAGATTTACAGTAGGACCATTTTATCATATGATATGATTAACATCATATTTTTTAAATATGATGGTTTAATTATAAATATCGTGATTATCTCTAAGATGGACAACCAACTTAACATATTATATTTACCATCTAAATCTATCCATGTCACGTCACCTATTTATTATCATGTTAATTCTTGTGCCTTTAGCTTTTAGCCCCAACAGCAGGGGCATCTGCAGGGGTGACCTAGCCCATCAGTCGAACTTCCTGACATAGGCTCAGTTGTCCGGGGAGGGCCCACGAGGGAGCTTCATTGACTATGTAGAGTGGGTGCTGGTATCCTGTGGATCATCAATGACCATCAGACCAGCTGACGACGATGCCAACCCCACTCTCTATCCAGTGCCTAGCAAGATACCATCCCAGCTGCAGTACGAGCCCACCGCAGACAACGAGTCCACAAAGTGTGAGTCAGCGCCAACAGAAGTCGGAGCAAGTCGGAGCTGAAGCAGCATGTGTCTAACCAGGTGTGCGAGCCGAACCCTTCCGTCAATGACAGTGAGTATCTACTGGATTTAATGGACATTTGTTTTGCATTTGGAGAAGAGGATTCCCTACCTCCTTTGATTCTGCTTAAATCTGAATCGTCTTCATCAGATCGATTTGCCCCTCCCAGCCTCCTTCTCCCATCTCATCTCCAAACTGCTAGAATGGATTTAATGTGTTCTGTCAGTCCCTGTGTTTCTCTTCAGTCTCCTCTCCAGTCCTCAGCTCTTCCTGCAACCCAGTCATCACTGTCTCCCATCAGCCCCTCAGTACCAACTCATCCTCCTCTCAGTTGCGTGGATACACCTTGGGACTGCTGGGAGCCACTTCCTCCTGGGTGTGAGGAGCCTGTGGCACCGCCTCCGGCCTCAGAGTGCTCCGTTCCACCTCGACCCATCGTCCTGGCTCCTGCACCTGCTCTCGCACTCCTTCCTTCCTCAATTCCAGCAGTCACTATCGGGCATTCGGCCTCGCTGGGCTTGGACTATGGGCTCCATCTGGGTCGGACATCGCACCGTCTTCGCCTCGGACCTGCGGGCCTTCTGCTGCTTTCCGGCCCTCCACCCCTATGGTTCCGCCTCTGCCCCCGGTCGCTCCTGCTCCGCCTCTGCCCTCCAGATCCCTACTTCAATCTCTGGGGGTTGTCTCTGTGGCTCTGTCACAGCCACCTAGGTCTTCAGCATCTCGTCTCAACTTCAACTCTTTTTCTACGCGGTGGGCTCCTTCTCCACTGTCACCGCCACCTCCGCACATCCGCAAGGTGGTGTCGGGACTCTCTCCACCATGGCTCCTCCCTCAAGCAACGCCAACATGGGTTGCAGTTCTGGCTGTGGCCTGGATCGTCTCCCATCTGTCCCTGCTCAATGCCACTCTCGAATTACACTTCCTGCCCTACCCCAGACTCCTGAGCATCCTCCTCCACAAGGTCAAGAGGTCACGCCTTTCTGGGAGGGGGTGTAATGTCACAGTTTCACTTTGTTTTCTTGTTTGCACTATTTCCTGACACTAGTTTGTTGTCATAGTTTCTAATTTGTGTCTTCATCACTGTTAGCTGTGTGTCGTTAATCACCTAATTTGCACCTGTATTTAAGATCCCTTGTTTCTGTTCATTTTGGTCGGGTCTCATCTATTGTACAGTTGAAATCAAAATTATTTAAACCCCATTGCAAATCAGGTTTCTTGGCAAAATGAACAGAAATTGTAGCTGTTTTCAATGAACAAATCAAACAAAAGTAATAGCTCAACATAACAAATGTTTCAAGTGGTTTCCCCAAATTTAACTGAAAATGCAACTTTTAATTATTACATTGAAATTATTATAATAATCAGGCAGATTATCAGTGAATAATGACTTATTTCTGCACAGTTCATTGCACAATATTATATTATGACCTCAAAACTATTTTACATTTGGTCATTTGCATCATATAACCAGCTCCATATGGCTTTTCTGACGTAGTAATCTTGCTTGGTAGCTCACCTTATTGGATTTATATGCACTATGTGTCCCGTGAAAAATTAATAGTTATTTTCAAACACGATAGATCATTAATCTTTTAGTGCCACTCACTGGACATTTCATTTCTGAACTGTCGTGATAGGCACAACAACCAACATAATACAATATTGCCAGATTCTCATTCATCCTTTTCAGATAAAACGAAACACACTTTTAGCGCCACTCACTTTGATAGTCTTGTGAAACATGCAGCTACCAGCTTAAGCTTTTCTAGCTTTTCCTTGTCAAAACTAGTCAAAAAATAGTAATGATCCGCTAGTAAAAAAAAAGAAAAGAAAAGAAAAAGCCCTGCTATATTGTTGTTGTTGTTGTTGTCTGCTTATTGTGTTATGTCATTGTCCATGTGCTTCAGTGGAAAAAATGCAGGTACATTGACTCTGTTAATGCACCATCCCAGCCTGACCAGCCAATAGGGAAGGGACTGCACTGATCTGCTGATCTCAGGTCAGATTTTCCCATCATGCATCAGTGTATATGTCTGCAGCAGCTTTGTAGTGATGACCTAGGACCTGTGGGAGGGGGAAACCTTGTCTGGCTATCTCCTAATAACACACTTAACCAACTAACATGCTGTTTAGTGTCCTGCCATGTATACACTTGTGCAGGTTTTATTGCCAATGTGCATTTGAAGTGTTGTGGGTTTTTTTATTGAGGCCATATTTCATTTTGGCCTACTTTTCCTAAATTGCCTGTGGGACTCGGTGAGGGGAGTGAAGCGTAGCTGCTTCTAAATGAGATGGGAGGAAGAAAGGCAAAAGACAGGGGGGAGGAGAGAAAGGGCCCGACCCTTTCTTATGGTTGTGACTCATCGAAAAAGACAATGAGAGGGAGAGCTGAAGAATAAGAGAAGTGAAGGATGCTTGGATGAACAGGGTCAAGTCCCAACTAAATGAGTAAATTGTGCTCTCTTGGTCATTGCTGATCAGTAATGGTTGTTATTTGGTAAGAGTTCAGCCGTGGTGATTAGAGGTAATAGTGGAGTTGTGTTAAAGGCTCCAGAACCCAACAACATGTTCAACAGTAGTACATTGGAGAAGATTGTATGACTCATCGCCGGCAGTTTTATAAATGTCTTATTTGAATCTTATTTCCACATATTCAAGATCTCATAGATGCATTTTAAGCATAGTTATATTACTAAAGTGTCACCAGAGCTGTTCTCCACTCACATGCATGATCATCTCTGCACTTAAAAATAAACAAGGAAATTGAGACAAACAGGCAAATAAGGGAGAGAGAAACTGTGAACCTCAATAAAGTTTTGAAGGTAACTAGAAAAAAAAAAAAAAAAAAAAAAAATGTTTGTTCAAGTGTGCTATTAGCATACTTCTTTTAAATGTA
Organism: Squalius cephalus; assembly: GCF_949319135.1. NCBI lineage: Eukaryota > Metazoa > Chordata > Actinopteri > Cypriniformes > Leuciscidae > Squalius > Squalius cephalus. The sequence goes on from NC_137127.1 coordinate 19,518,552, forward strand.
AATAAGGAAGTATATATTCAGTCTACTTTTTATTTACTTCTCGGAAATATAATTTACGTTCTTCCCAGATATATACTTTGACATTTCTGTCAGTATAAGTAAAGTATACTTAAGTTAAATTCTAAGTAAATCTGTCCTATACTTGTTCTTCTTTTGATTTTTTGACTATACTTCATTTGATTGAGATATACTTATTAGTATACTTGGCTTGTAGTGTTTACTCTTTTTAACCTGTTAAGCTGCAACCCCACTTTTGAAAAATCCCCAGAAATGACATACCCAAACTGAAACAGATACAGTTCATGAACCCTTTGTACTAAAAGCACAAGTATGATCTCATTTGAAAGCTGACACCTGGCAGTTTATTGTAAATGTAGAATTAATGATTGTCATAATGAAAAAAATTGTTATAAATAGCTTCAAAGTTTTGTAAAGTTATTAGAATTTAATTTTTATGAAACATCCTCATGAAAATAAAATTGAAGTTGGCACTGTAGCAATCTAGAAATGCACTACAGCTAAAGCCACATGTCTAAACATTTTATGTTTAAAATCTGAAGATAATAAGTCTAAAACTCTGTATTTAGTTAAATGTTTTTCAAGACCATGTCAAATTACTTTATTTTGATTTGACTCTAAAATGCAACTGATGTTTATTGTCATCTTCTAAACATCTATTCAGTCCTTTGTCTCTATTGTTTTGTGGTGCAGACAAGCCCCATTCAGTCTCAGTCTCCCCATGCACACATTCACACCTCTCCAGCCTGGTTATGGCTCTAAATATGCATTTCTTTTGTCTGCATTATAGTTACTAACGACTGGCTATTCACAGGCTATTCATAGGGTTTCAGTCCCTAATTTCTTTTATCAAAGTTCACCTCACATTTTAAACTGTATCAAATGCATTTCTTGAATAAAGAAACATTTCAGTAACATTTCCCTTATTTAGAAAAAAATCATAAAAGTATAACTGCTAGTGGCAGGTGCACCTAGGGCTAGCTAGCATGTTAGCTTAGCACACCATCAATACACGACAATTTATGAGATTAAAACCATGTTTGTGCTCCAAACTTACTTTATAACGCAAGTCGAGTATTTTAAATAATCTTCTGTGATCTAATTTGGCTTCAGATAAAAAAAATCAGATGGTATATGGTATAGTGTTCTGCACAATGATAAAAGTCTATATCGATTAGCATTACATTATAAATATAATCTATTATTATGGAAATACCTGGCATGGCTTGAAAAACACAGGTAACTCAAATATCATTGCAATCATGTTTATTGTCTTCAAAACATCTTTATCTGCATGTTACAGCGCAATCTCTGTAGCTTTGTGTGTATTAGTGACGTCCTGGAATGTCACATGATCATGGCTCTTCTTCATGTTCCATATATGGACTATTATTGTGCATATAGTGCTATTGGTATGAATTGAAAACACAGTATCAGAGGATCCAAGCGCTCATAATGATTACATCGGCGCATTTGGGTATAAATTCAATAAATATTATTCCTGTCTATAGAAATCTGATGTAAACCTATGAGAATATATCAATATTTCTCCAAATCTGCACATTTTTGAGCTAAAGCCCTGAGGGACGTTGTTTTGTGAATCGCTGTCATGACGACAGCACAGGAGTTTTTTATGAATGAAAGCGGCTGACGCGCATAATTCATATTAAAGGTATCGACTCATTTTTTCATTTCATAACTCCTGACACAAATTAAGAAATAGCTGTCGCTATAAGTTTCTCAGAATACAATAGTGGTCAAATACTGAAACTTGAGTCTTATATCTTTTTAATGATGTATAGTTTGTCAAGGTATAACATTAAATCTGATAGTAACTTTGAACTATATAAAAAAAAAAAAAACGCTTCAGTGCGCCCGCGCACTGGCAATGGTTAACAGGTTAAGTTGTCTATTAAACATCTTCTTCACATAGTTTTACATACATCTTATAAACTTACATTGTTTGACTATATTGATTTACAAAGAAAACGTCTCGGTTACGTATGGTAACCCTCGTTCCCTGAGTAGGGAACGGAGACGTCTCGTCGGAGGAGTTTCCAACGAATTGGGATCACGCCAGGGAGACCAACTGTCTTCGAGTGAAATAAAACGAGGCAATGAACATTGGCATGCAAGATTTGCATTCCGCGGCCCGCCTACCAGCGCGGGTATAAAGCGGAAGCAAGCGCATACACAAACGCTTTTTGCTGAGGAGCTGAACGGTGTCCAGTCCTCCGCGAAGGTACAGCAACATGGCGACGGGACGAGACGTCTCCGTTCCCTACTCAGTGAACGAGGGTTACCATACGTAACCGAGACGTTCCCTTTCGTTCGGGAACTCCTACGTCTCGTCGGAGGAGTTTCCAACGAATTGGGATCCCTAATAAAACGCCATGGTGCTGGCCCCTTCCAGCGCCCTACCTAAGCTTCAGCAGCAGTTTCTTGAATTTACTCCTATGTGCGGAAGCTTAGCTGGGAAGAGTCACACTGCTGTTCCGCAAGACCCGCTCAGTGGACATTGGATAACACTGGGAAAGCGTGCCCAAGATGTAGAAGGGAACGCTGCGGAGCCCAAACCTGCCCGAAGGGAGGCACTAGGAATACACATGTGCACTAGCCCGTAGGGTAGTGAACACATGGCAGTCTCTGAGGTAGTCCCAGCCCGGAGGGTGGGAGCGTACTCAGCAGAGACGACAGACAGAGTCTGTCAAGGGGAAGACACTGGCTAACCCGAAGGGTAACCTAACGTGGAAGACACCTATGGGGTTGCCGTAGGGACCACTACATAGGACCCAGCCTGAACTCAGCTCAACAGAGAGGAACAGGCCTGGCGACCGGCGATCCACCTCGCCTGTCGCCGGAGGGGGAGACGGAGGAACTCACGAGGTTAGCCGTTTGTTGGGTAACCAACGGAGCAGAATAACGCACGTACCTGGCCCATGAATGGCGTAGCAAGCCGACACTAACCTAATTCCTCGCGGTACTGGCCGAAGCGAGTACACGGGAGGAAACAGGTTCTACACGAAGGCTATAAAACCTAGCGAACGTGTTGGGTGTCGCCCAGCCCGCAGCTCTACAAATATCTGTCAGCGAGGCGCCTTGAGCCAAAGCCCAGGAGGAAGCAACAATCCTAGTAGAGTGTGCCCTCAACCTAGGTGGACAAGGCACGTCCTGGGACTCATAAGCCCGGACGATAGCATCCACTAGCCAGTGGGCTAACCTCTGCTTGGAGACAGCCTTCCCCTTCTGCTGGCCTCCGTAACAGATAAAGAGCTGGTCTGAGGTCCTAAAGCTTTGAGTCCTGTCAATGTAACAGCGCAGAGCGCGAACAGGACAGAGCAAAGCCAGGGCTGGGTCTGCCTCCTCCGGGGGCAGCGCTTGCAGGTTCACTACCTGATCTCTAAACGGAGTGGTAGGAACCTTGGGCACATATCCAGGCCGGGTTGTTCACGGAACAACGTGAGAGAAGTCCGGCGCAAACTCTAGGCACGATTCGTCGACCGAAAATGCCTGCAGGTCCCCTACCCTCTTGATGGATGCCAAAGCGAGCAGGAGAGCTGTCTTCATTGACAGAATATTTAAATCGACTGCATGCAAGGGCTCAAAAGGTGGATTCTGGAGTGCTCTGAGCACTAAAGTCAGATCCCAAGAGGGTACGGGGTGCTGATTACGAGGATTCTTCAATCTCCTAGCACCCCTGAGGAACCTGATGACCAGGTCATGCTTTCCCAAGGACTTACCTTCTACTGCATCGTGATGTGCGGCTATTGCGGCAACATACACTTTGAGGGTGGAGGGAGACAGCCTTCGCTCCAACCCATCTTGCAGGAAGGAAAGCACGACACTGATCGGGCAAGTTCGGGGGTCTTCCCGACGGGAAGAGCACCAATCAACGAATAGTTTCCACTTCAACGCATAGAGGCGCCTCGTAGAGGGGGCTCTAGCGGAAGTGATGGTGTCTACAACAGCCTGTGGTAGGCCACCTAGAACCTCCGCGTCCCGTCCAGGGACCAGACATGAAGTTTCCAGAGGTCTGGACGCGGGTGCCATAGAGTGCCCCGTCTCTGAGAGAGAAGGTCTTTCCTCAGAGGAATGGGCCAAGGAGGGGCTGTTGCGAGGAGCATGAGTTCTGCAAACCAAGTCCGGTTGAGCCAATACGGCACAACTAGCAGGACCTGTTCCTCGTCCTCCCTGACTTTGCACAAAGTCTGTGCGAGAAGGCTCACTGGGGGAAACGCATATTTGCGAAGACCCTGGGGCCAGCTGTGCGCCAGTGCATCCGTGCCGAGTGTTCCTTCGGTCAGGGAATAAAACAACTGGAATGGGTCGTGTCCGGAGAGGCAAACAGATCTATCTGAGCGGCTCCGAAGATTCCCCATATCAGCTGGACCACCTGGGGATGGAGTCGCCATTCTCCCGGAAGTGGCGGCTGTCGTGAAAGCTCGTCGGCTGCACGATTGAGCACACCAGGGATATGAATGGCTAGAAACGACCTCAGATGCTTCTGACTCCAAAGGAGGAGATGGCGGGCGAGTCGCGACATACGACGGGAGCGTAGACCACCTTGATGATTGATGTATGCAACGGTCGCAGTGCTGTCCGTACGGACCAGTACGTGCTTGTGCCTGAGAAACCCCTTGAGGCGACACAAAGCTAGGCGTACTGCTTGCAACTCTAGGCAGTTGATGTGCCAATGCAGTTGGGGCCCCTTCCACAGACCCGAAACTGCATGCCCGTTGTACGTGGCCCCCCAGCCGTTGGCAGAGGCATCTGTGAAGACCACAGCTTGCCTGGACACCTGGACTAGAGGCACTCCGGCCCGTAGAAACGCAGGGTCCGACAGTGCGGGGTGATGTTCACCCGGAACGTGCCGCTCTGCCACGCCCATCTCGGGACGCGATCGTGAAGCCAGCGCTGAAGCGGTCTCATATGCAGCGACTGAGATGGTGAAGCACCATATCCCTGTGTTCGCACAACAGGTCTCGCGAGTGAGCTATTATAAGCCAGTCGTCGAGATAGTTGAGAATGCGAATGCCACGTTCTCTCATGGGAACAATGGCCGCCTCCGCGACTTTCGTGAAGACACAGGGCGACAGGGCCAGCCCGAAGGGTAGGACCTTGTACTGATATGCCCGACCCTCGAACGCAAACCGAAGAAACGGTCTGTGACGAGGAAGAATCGAGACATGAAAGTACGCGTCCTTCAGGTCGATCACTGCAAACCAATCTCGGGGACGGATGCATTCGAAGATGCGTTTCTGCGTAAGCATTTTGAACGGGAGCTTGTGAAGGGCCCGATTCAAAACTCGCAGGTCCAGGATTGGCCGTAACCCACCGTCTTTCTTGGGTACAATGAAGTAAGGGCTGTAGAACCCAGACCTCATCTCGGCTGGAGGGACCGGCTCGATCGCGTCCTTCGCCAGCAGGACGTCGATCTCTTTCCGCAAGACAGGGGCATCCTCTGACCGCACACGGGTAAAGTGGACGCCCCTGAACCTGGGAGGCCGGCGAGCAAACTGAATTGCGTAGCCGAGCCGGATGGTACGGGTGAGCCACCAGGACGGCCTGGGAAGCGCTAGCCAGGCTTCGAAGAACCGTACCAGTGAGCCGACCCGGACCACCGGCGTACCCGGGGTGGGGCAGCGAGGTGGAAGGCAGGGACTCGACTCCGGAGGCCCTGGGGCGGCCGGAAGTGGAGTCTGGGTGTGACATGCAACACCAACCTGCTTCCACACGGGGGCAATCGACAGGGAAGGCACGGAGGCGTTCGGCTTTTCGTTGTCCCGAGGCGAAGGAGGGAGGGGAAACGAGGAACGACGCCTGAGGGGATCGAGTCCAAGTATCCGCACCTCCCTGCCCAGTGGGAGATGAGAGTGATGAGGCCGAGGCGGCATCACTGTCATCTGAGCACTGGAAAGAGGGGAATGAGAGCGGCGAGGCAATACTCATCCTGGCCCTCTTGGACGGAGGAGACTGAGAGCGGCGAGGCAACTGAGCGTCGTCCTGCACTACCAGTCTCGACCATGTATGACCCAGGGGAAATAGAAATTGCTCTTTTGTTGAAACTTTGGGTCCCGCTGGTCTGCTGGCCAGCGGCGGAACAGAAACAAAAGGAAACCAAAGATTCTCCACCCGGGCCTCCTCCGGGGGAAGGAGTGGTGCAGAGGCACCCTCCCGAAGAGCAACAGGTATGTCCCCTGGGTCGCCTGTCTCAGGGTCTCTTCCCTCTCCTCTTGCCTGGAGGTTTAGATGCGCTGGGAGCAGGCTGGGCAGCTCTCTTGCGGCCGGCACCCTGCGGCTTAGGTGAAGGCTGCTGCCTAGGCTGAGCAGGGGCGGAGGCGGCGGCAGGAGGGCGCCCTCGGCGACGAGCAGCCGGAGGCGGAGCCGGTGAAGCCTGGGCAGCAGCACCCTTCTTCCGTGGCATGATGTGCTTGATCACCTCCGACTGCTTCTGGGCGGCCGAGAACTGTTGGCCGTAATCCTCCACCGCGTCGCCGAAGAGCCCACCTTGGGATATGGGGGAGTTCAGGAGCTTACTCTTGTCCGACTCCTTCATATCAGCCAAGGTGAGCCACATGTGTCATTCCTGGACCACAAGAGTGGACATCGCCCGACCCAGGGAACGTGCGGTGACTTTTGTCACCCGTAGGGCAAGGTCCGTCGCCGTACGCAGCTCTTGCAGCACCCATGGATCAGTACCACTCTCCTGCATTTCACTGAGCGCCTTCGCCTGGTGAACCTGGAGAAGTGCCATGGCATGCATGGCGGAAGCAGCTTCCCCACACGCACTATAAGCCTTTCCGGTCAGACCGGAAGAGAACCTACAGGCACGGGAGGGGAGCGTGGGGTTACCCCGCCAGGTGGACGCGGTCTTGGGACACAGATGCATCGCCACAGACCGTTCCACTGGAGGGATGCCCTCGTATCCCTTCACTGCTCCGCCATCAAGAGTGGTGCGTGAGAAGGAGGGAGTCAGCCTGTGTCGGGCCACCAGAGGGGCCTTCCACATCCTCGTCACCTCCTCATGCACCTCCGGAAAGAAAGGCACTGGAGCGGCGCGCTGAGAACCAGCACGGCCCGCGCCAAGATACCAATCGTCGAGCCGCGAGGGTTCTGGACACGGTGGAGGATTCCAAGCGAGCCCGACACTCGCGGCCGCCCGGGCAAGCATAGCAGCCATTTCCGGGTCCGACTCGGGCAACGCTACCACACCCGAAGGGGGCAGCGCAGCCGAATCATCATCCCCAGAAGATGACTGCTCTCCCTCTGATGCCGCGATCGACATCTGGTCCTCCGGTGGAGCTCCAAAAGAAACAACTGGAGTCACACGAGATGACCCAGCTGTCTCAATCGAAGACTCCGATGGCTGTGACACGGAGGATTGAGGGGCCCGTGGGGGTCTTTCACCCGGCGGGTTATTCCTCACAGTAATCATCAGACCACCCATGGGATTAGCCGAAGTAGACTTCTTCTGAAGTGAACCAGAAGAAGAACTAGATCGGGGAATCGCCAAAGGGACTCCCCCTCGTCTGAGGGATCTCAGTCTCAGTCTCAATGTCGCGATGGTCATGTTCCTGCAATGAGAACATGACTCATCCACTAACGCTGTCTCAGCGTGCGCGAGGCCCAAACACGTGAGACAGCGATCGTGACCATCAGCCGGAGGCAGATATTGACCGCACCCAGAAACACACGGGTCTTCACTCGATCTTCACGATCTTCACTCGTGTTGCTCTTTCAGAGAAAATACTCTTTTAGTGTGCCGAAGCACGCAGGGATCAAACGCGGCAACACAGCGGGGAAACTGCAAGCCCGCTGTGTGCACTCAACCGAATACCAGCTGTGACAACAGCTCTTTGAAAAAAGCAGCTCGCCTGAAGTGACAGATGGGATCCGGGAGATCGCGAAGATCACTGCCGCGCCGTAACACCAACACAAAGAGACTTCTTGAAACAGCAGACTCGTTGAGCTTCACGGAAACACAATCCAAAACGCTCATACACTCAGAGGACACAACCGGTCGGCTCCGAAGCAGAAAGCGTTTGTGTATGCGCTTGCTTCCGCTTTATACCCGCGCTGGTAGGCGGGCCGCGGAATGCAAATCTTGCATGCCAATGTTCATTGGCTCGTTTTATTTCACTCGAAGACAGTTGGTCTCCCTGGCGTGATCCCAATTCGTTGGAAACTCCTCCGACGAGACGTATGAGTTCCCGAACGAAAGGGAACAGATTGAGTATGTTCCTAATTATGAGTATGTGAATCTTTGTGTGGTAACCAGGCCTAGGTAGCAGAAATGCCTTTACAAGACCCGGGGCAAACTGCATGCAAGGTATACTCACAGAAACAGCCTGCAGATTCACCATACGCTTAAGAGAGGCTAAAGCGAACCAAAGCACAGTCAGAATCCGGTCAGGAACTGACTCCATATGTTCTTTCTTTTATTCGTTTATTTCAGGCAATGGCACAAAAAAATACAAGGTAGACAAAATATAGTTAAATCATATAGTGCAAAAAAACTGAATATACAGTATTCAAATATGACGATCGAATTCTGCCTGAAAGGGAGTGGGAAGAAGACAACTTATTTAATCCCACCCCAGTTCCCCATTTAGTGATTAATAATTGAGCTTCATTGTTACTTTGCTCACGGATTATTTACAAATGTTATATCATGGTGGCGTTACCACAAGTAACAAGTAATTATTATAACAACAGTTTATACCAACAATGTAATAGGAATAAACAATGCCAACAATGGTAATGGACAATATACCAACGATGGTAAGGAAACACTGAGCACCTAGGAATCGAATGTTCGAAAGGAGGTTCCAATAACCCCTCCAAAACAACCGACAAATCCCAGGTGGGGACACTAAGAGGACGGACAGGCCTCACGTGTCTATCTCTATGCATAAATGAAGAGACCAGACAGAGTCTACCTAAGGGGACCTCGTCTGACTTCTGATGTGCGGTGATAGCCGCGACATAAACCCTCAAACTAGTCGCAGTTGCTCCGGCCGCAAACTTATCCCACAGGATTTCCAGCAATGAACCAACCGGGCAGCTGACTGGATCCACTACACAGGCTGTACTCCAAGACTCAAAGACCTTCCACTATTTTTCAAATCTTTTGCGTTCCTCGCAAAATTTTTGCGCTCCCCCGAGAAACTTTGCTTTTCCCTCGCAAAGATATTTGCGTTCCCTCGCAAAACTTTTGGGTTTCCTCATTCCCTCACAAAAACTGTTGTTAGCTCGGACAGACACTTCCTGTTTAATGTCCCTCTGGCAGTGTTTCAGACAGCTCCGTACGTTGACAATGGAGCGTTTCATAGTGTTTGAACTTGGACTCAAATATGAAGAAATGCGGTCAGTGAGTGCTAAGGAGTTAAGTAAAGTTGGCAATACTGTATATTCACAGATTCGAACTTCCCGGATCAATAACTCGTGAGCAAAACGTTGTTAACACACAAATGACATCTATTATTTATCATATTAAGACAACGAGCTACAACCAAATCTTCTTCAAAACGAGCTTTATATTGTTGATTACTTTGAACACTTTGGAATTTGGTGTGTTACAGTGAAATTATTAAATATTTTTCATAACATAAAATGTGCAAAAGGGTTTTGGGTTTGCACTTTGCAGATGGTCCCTTATTCGGACTTGTCTCTCAGCCACCTGCTTAGAGACAAATTTATATTATAATGCTCATTTTGAGGAAAATTGAGTTGTGGCTCGTTGTCTACATTACTATGATTGTAAATACTGTAGGTATCATTTGTGTGTTAACAACATTTAGCTCACAAATATATTGTTCCTGGAAGTTCGAATCTGTGATTATATTGCCAACTTTACTTAACTCCAAAGCACTCACTGACCACATTTCTTTATATTTGAATCTAAGTTCAAACACTATGAAACGCTCCATTGTCAACGTACGGAGCTGTCTTAAACACTGCCAGCGGGACATTAACCCTCTGGGGACCAAAAACAAGCCGGCGCGTTTTGCTCGTTTTTTTTTTTAGCAATGAAAAATAAACACAAAATGCTCTGTTAATTTTGATCTTTAATTTTCGTGTTATACGTCAATCGATCCTGTTCAGTTTCTATTTTTTTTCAGTATACTCACAATAAAAAGAAAGTGTTTTGCTTTTTGACAAATAAAGAAACTTTAACATGATGCGATGTCTGCCTTCTCTCTGTATGTAAACTCCCATTTGAAACGCGTTCGAAAATGATCTATAACTCCGCGAAAATTCAGTCAAACAGGCAAACAGACCCACGGGCATAAAGCTTGAGATTGCATCTTTTAAATGAAGTCATTTATATAAAAAACAAATATTATCAGCTTCTGTAATCTGTATAAAAAGAGAGCGATTCCAGTCGAGCTCATTACGAGCTCATTGACTTTAATTCGTTCACGCCTACTCACGGAGCGCGCTATTCACAAGATAATGTGCTAAGCCATCTATGCAAAACAGGTAAACACCCCCAAGCAAATGCATTAAACGCTTCAAGTTTCATCACTTCGTCACCTGCGCGTTGGGAAGATGACACGGTACACCGGTGCGAAAGCCCTTCAGTTCGTCCTGGATACTAGCGACGAAGAGTCCAGATTTTCATCAGAAGAGGAGCGCGACTACTCTGATGACCGTTTGTATTTTGAAGAGCGAATTGATGCAGCCGTGGATAGAATTTCGGATGAGTAAGTATTTATTCTTACTTGCATTAGTTGACAAGCTATTCAAAACATGAGCTTACATATTATACTGGGTGGACTTGCCATCCAGAGTATTGACATTTGATATCTACCTATATTCAACACGATCTAATGAAAGTGCATATCTATACCATGAATTTAATATCTCGTACCATTTCAACGTCAAAAATGTTTTGTTTTGTTTTTTGTGTATGCTACACCCCTTGGTTAGGAAATTTGTATTTGTATGTGTAGCCTAAATGATATGTTTAGATCAGCCTATATGTGCCTGTGTGGCTTTGCAACAAATGTGTTGTTATGCATGCACAATATAACAATTATTGATTGGTAATGTTAATATAAAAGAGCTTATATTGTGTTGCTTTATCAGCATTGCTAAATGTCCATCAGTTATGCATGTGCTGGAATAGTACTCTGTAAAATATATGATAAAAATAGTTTTCAACTTTTTTTAAAAGGAATGTAGCTTGTTCACTCTCGCCTTCCACTGCAACTCGCAGGACACGGAGCAACGGAAATCAAAAAGAGTAAGTACATATTTATCTACTATTTTTGTATCTACTACTGTGGCTTTGCAAAAAATGTGTTATGCATGCACAATATTACAATTATTGATTGGTAATGTTAATATAAAAGAGCTTATATATTTTTTGTTTTATCAACATGCTGATTGCCCTGCCCTGACATGCTGATAGTACTTTGATCAACCTTTATTAACCTTTATTAATATTATTATTTTTATAGGAATGTGGCAAAGAGGGCCAAGACAAACATTGAATCAATGAAGTGGTACAGAAAGATCGTTCTACACTTCTTGGACATTGCTGCCACCAATGCTTTCCTTATCCACAAAGAGCTATCTGGTAACATGACCCATAAACAGTTCATGGAACAGCTTATTGCAGAGCTCTGTGGTGTGTCACAGAAAGTAGCACCAAAACAAACCAGTAGTCTGATTATTTATTTTGGTCACATTTGATTTGCTTAGAGCTCGCATCAACGGGGCATAAGCATTTACTGTGAGATACCTGCCTTTACTTTTGTTTTTACAAAATTACAATAAAACAGATTGAAAAACCAAACATTTGAATCTCCTCATTCTTTGTTCAGGCTGCCTCACCTGATGGCCCATTAGCACTTGAGGGAGCGTCTATGTCACACCCCTGGTCTGAATCTCATTAATATTGATGACCCATTACCACTCCCACGCATAAACCTCTTCTGACAAAAAAACTGTTTTACAATGTTTAAATCAATGTAGTGTTTTATGTGAACAATTAGGCAGGATGATTTTCACATAATTTTGAAGCTAGAACTCAAAGGGACAACATCAATTAGTCAAAAGTCTTGTGGACACATATTTAATATGTGTTTTGTGTTCTTAAATCAGCAACTTTCATTTGATTTTTTTCCAATAACCACGCATAAACATTATTCTCTTAAAAATACAAACATCTACATACACGTTGCTCGCATATTATGGTAGCCCTGTTTGTGCTATATAGAGTGAATTTACACCTTTGCCATTAACATGTTTATAAATAACTGAAAAAAGCACAAATATCAAGGCATGTCAGAACATCTCAAGGACCCCAAAAACAGCTTGGTCCCCAGAGGGTTAAACAGGAAGTGTCTGTCCGAGCTCAAAATAGTTTTTTGCGAGGGAACACAAACATCTTTGCAAGGGAACACAAATATCTTCGCCAGGGAACGCAAAAGTTTTGCAAGGAAACTCAAATATCTTTGCGAGGGAACGCAAGGTTGCTCGGGTGAACGCCAGATTTTTAAAAAAAATATATTTTTCTCCCATCTCCAATTTTTCCCACCACTACGTCCCTTATGGTCATTAGCAGGAAGACCAGAAGCCCCTGATCGGCCACTCCCACAGTCTCCATATCTCGGGTTGAGGATACCAAATCCTGAAATCTCCTGATTGCAATTTCACACAGGGACCCTTCCACCAAGGAGCTCAGCTCCGAAAACCCCGCCTGTGATGGCCAGAATGGGGCTACCAACAGGAGCCAACAATTCTGCTCTCCCTCACTCTGCAAAGGACTGCAGGGATTAACTTGGCCAGAGGGAATGCATATAGCCTCAAATCCGGCCATGGATGAACAAAGGCATCTGTCTCAACAGGATGTCCGTTGCAAGGTTCAAGGCTCCTGGAATGTGAACTGCTGTCGGTGAAAGGAACCTGTCTTTAGCCCATATAAGGAGGAGGCAGTGTGCATGCCTATTCAGGGTGCACGACTGCGAACCTCCCTGGTGATTTATTTGGGACACCACTGCCATGTTGACCATCCTGACAATAACATGACAGCCTGTCAGGGCCAGAAGGAAGTGATCCAGAGCCAGAGAGACAGCTCACAACTCTAGGCAGTTTATGTGCCACAAGAGAAGCCTGCCCGTCCAAACACTGTTCCAAACAATGAGCCAGAATGAGCCCTTTGTCTAGGTAACTTAGTACACGGATGCCCTGGAGTCTCAAAGGGACCAGGGCTGCATCCATGTGCTTGGAGAACGTCCGTGGGGCCACAGCCAGACCAAATGGAAGGACCCTGTTTTTTTGTAGGTTTTTTTTTTTTTTTAACATTAGCATCTTAGAGTGCACATGGCGGTGGGTACACCAGATTTTGATTTGAAGTGCATCTCAACGGGGAACAGATATGGAACAGAAGATCAGGAACATGCTCGTCCATTCGCTTAAGGACCTCTGCTTGGTAGGCCTGAAGAATGACCAAGGCATGAATTGCCATATCTGCCTGGCCAGTCGCCATGTAGGATTTGGAAGTGGTCCTACAGGGCTTAGAAGGGAGCTTAGACTTCCGAGATGGAGCGGGAGAAGTTTTTTCCTTTTTTTTTTTTAAAGATGATGTCCTCAACTGCTGGAATGCTACTCAGAGGATTTGAACATACCAACGACGCAACATTGAGGGACTGACTCAGATGCAACGTCTGTGAAGCATGAGCTCGCTGGAAACTGCTGCACCCCGAAACACCACAGGTGGTGGGGTTGGCAGAACCGGAAAAAGGCTGCTTCCAGAATCTCGAGGTCTCGTAGATCTCATAGATGAAGATCGCTGAAAAATGGCAGCTTGCTTCTAATGGGGCGAGAATTAGATTGACCATGCAGTAAACGCTCGTAGAGCTTGGAGCCTGGAGGACAGAAATCTCGAGGCTCGAATATTGTGCTTCTCAGTAGCCGGGTTAGCACGTCCACAAGCTCAGTGTATGCCGCAGAAGGCCGCACTTCCTAGCCGCTAGGTGGGAGAGCGTCGGACACGGGCCCAAAATCCTCAGAATCAGACTGAGATAAATATCCATCCTCCATTTCAAAGGAAACGACATTGTGTGCCTCTAGACTGATAATGGTGGAGAAATTCCACAGGAGAATCAGCGTGAGAGAGAGAGAGAGAGAGAGAGAGAGAGAGAGAGAGAGAGAGAGAGAGAGAGAGGGGGAGAAACCAGCCGGCTCGTTCTTCATAGCCTCAAGCTCGACATCTAGGGGAGAGTGGATGAATCCTTCTCAAAGCAAGAAAATTAGCCTTGCGTCGGTTAGTTGTTATGTTTAAAATTCTAACAAAACCTGCAGCCAGAAGTGCCATAAATAGCCTTGTGTGCATGTGACAGGCCGAGGCATTTCACACACTTACCTTGCGGGTTGTCGCTTGCAATGAAGCAAGAGCACTGTGGCTGGCAATGACGCAGATCCATTGTTCTTCACAGAGAGAACGAAGCAAGTTCCAATATATGCAATCGCTGAAGCACAAAGAGAGAATATCCAAAACTAAATAATTTAACTAGCACAAGCCAGTTGCACCTCTTCTTCTGAAGAACAAAATCTGAGGATCACGCATTCACTATATCAAGAATGAGTGACATAGCGCTGCCTAGGTGGCACCCGCGCCATCAGCCAATAAATTGGCGTGATTCTATATGGGTTCAGACAATCAGCACCGCCCCAAGGGCGTTCCCATTGCACCATTGCTGCGCAGCGTTGAATGAACTTATGAAAGAGAACTGCATAAAACCTCACTGTTTTGATTTTGAATGATGCTTGAGTGAATGCGATTGTGTTTCCTAATTGTAGAGGTGGAAACATAAAAAACTTTTCCATTGATGCAAGAACAATGGCAATCTGCTTGTGTCATAATGGCAGGGGCGGATGTGGACATGGCTAACAATTGTCTTAATTGTACAGTTGAGATGTGGAACGTAAACAATTCCTCCATTGATGATAGATTAATGACAGAATTCCTTCAGCACATCATCATGTGGTTTGACGTAAACGTCCTGCATCCCCCCATGATCCCCGTGATCTCACTGCCGCAGATGGATTAAATCTGATATTTCCAAATTTACCTCAATTTCATTTTAGTGCCATCCCATCTCATATTCCATAACAGCGCTGAAAAAAGTAAAGATATTACATCCACACAGAGAAATGAAATTACTTACTGGAGCTCTGGCATTTTTAATGCATTCTTTTTTATTTTCTTATTTATTACAGTGAAGCTTTCCAATATTTGCCCCAGGCCTTCCTCACAGCGCACAAAGCTTCCGCCAGGGCTGCAAATCATTTGCAAATAATGAAGCTGCTCAGACTCATAGCTGTTGATTGGTTTGTACTAAGTGTGTGTGTGTGTGTGTGTGTGTGTGTGTGTGTGTGTGTGTGTGTGTGTGTGTGTGTCTGTCTGTCTGTCTGTCTGTGTGTATTTGATTAAACCTGAACTGATTTATTCATGCTGTGTGTCAGCAATGTAGTCATTCGGAGTCATTTGAGGTCATGCAAGCCAAAATCAACTGATCTGTGTGCAATTAGACATGCACCAAGTAATTTTGTGGTTATGTGGTGCTGGCCGATACCACAGTCGTCGTTGACTTCATACACCTGCACCATTCAAAAGTTTTGGGTCGGTAAGATTTGTATTATTATTGCTATTGTTGTTATTGTAAGAAAACCAGCAAATTAATTTAGCAAGGACACATTTATCAAAAGTGACATTAAATGCATTTCAAATGTCATAAAAGATTTATATTTAAAACAAATGCTGTTCTTTTGAACTTTCTATTCATAAAAGAATCCTGAAAAAAATAATAATCACAGTTTCCACAATAAAGCACAACTGTTTTCAACATTGATAACAATAAAAATGTTTTTTTTTTTTTTTTTTTTTTTTTTTCTTAAGCAGCAGATCAGCATATTAGAATGATTTCTGAAGGATCAAATGATCATGTGACAGTGAAGACTGAAGTAGTCAAACTTTGGTAGTGCATAGATCTATTATGTTTTTGTTGTTGTCGTTGTTGTTGTTTAAGAAAAACGAAACATTTTCTCATTATTGATTTAAGATTTTTATTTTTTTTGTTTTTTTTTAAAATAATGATAATTGAAATTTTCGTGAACTGTTCTCATAATAATTATAGTCTAGATGGAAATAGGGGTATTATGCACGCGCAGACCCCACCCCCTAATAACGAGATGCTACTGTATGTCGTTACAACGACATACTTTCTTGGCCTTATAAGGACATGTGTAGTCATGTTCAAAATATGCCTTTATTCACATAAAATTGATAGCCAATCATGTCTTTATCATATCTATGTTCAAAAAGCTGAAGAAATAGCAGCCCCCAATGGACATTCATGTTAAAAGATCAAATTCTGTATACACCTAATTAATAGCAGATGAGCCCAGAATACGAACATTGCGTTTAATTGCACATTAGGCTAAGCGTTTTCCTCCCATAGAAAACCCTTATAATAAAGAAAAAGCTTAATGTGGCTTAGGCTACTTCAGTGATAAAGATCAAACGCTGTACACACTTTATTAATAAACCATACTATCCTACAGAAAAGCAGATGAGCCTCACCACATGAGATGAGTGTTTTCCTCCCATAGAAACCCTTTATTATAAAGAAAATAAAGGTGGCTCTTAACGTGTCTTTCTATGGGAGGATGGCATTGCAGTGAACAGCAAATCCTTTAAATGGTATTCAATGCAAAACAAAAATGAAAAATATAAGTAGCCAATAAAATAAACAAATTATTGTGGCATTAATTAGCCCACAAACAATATTTATTTTAAAGCCTAAACAAATTTATTTAAAGAAAAACACCAGCGTTGGGCGTTTATCTGTATAGGCTAAGTGTTTCAGCAGCTCTTTTCAAACTGGCACAATAAAATGCAACAGAATTTGATTTTTTAAACATGAAGAGGACTTATCCGTCTGGCATGGCGGCTCACTCTAACGTTAACCTAGATAAATGTTAATATTATTAAGCGCATATCCAAGTGTTTGTGCGGAGTGTGGAGCGTGCACTGCATGACATGGAGGCGCCGGTGCCATCACTCGCATTTTCCTATCAACAGTGGAAACAACTTAAAATACTCCATCATTTCTGGTCATAAAGAAAATAATAATACATCAGTCGCAACTACTTTTATTTGTGTAAACTCACAACAACAAGAAAACGTTGTTCTTTTGTAAAATAAAATAAAACGAACAGGGCGCGCTTTCATGATCTCTGTGAATTGGAGCGCGTCTCAACAATGAACTGAAAAACAGTGTATAGACAAGCCTCACAGACATGATAAATATAGCCATCTAGGCCTATATAAAGCTTATAAAAAATGTCCACCAACGAAAAAAATCCAATCGAAAGCAAATACGTACGGTAGGCTACTGATTATGTAATCCTGTCCGTATGAAAGGCGCATCTTGGCTAAATTACAGCGGAGATCTATGGAGATATGTTTGCAGGCAGCCTACACTGATTTAGAAAAGACTAGTTCATTAATAAACAATTAAAATGCTTCGTTATTTTTTCAGACACATTTATTATCATTAGCCTACTTTTGCCGGTGCTTTGCGGCAGGTTTTATGCATGGGCTTGAGTGCGGAATATAGGCTATAGCCTACATGCACCCAGGATTGAATATAAACGTGCGATTAGTCCTAATTGCTTAAATGAATGACTACTAGACAAATCTTTAGTCTATGGCAACTCTAATCAATAGCCTATTAATATTTGACATTATTTAATTAGTAATTAGTATCCAGCTCTTTACATTAAATTAGTTGAGTTAGCATAATTAGTTAATGAACTAATAAAATAAAGTTTACATTAAGATACTAACCATATATTTCTATATAGCATTGCTTATTCCACCTCACAAAGGACTGTTTATAAGGTGACAATCCGTTATACATGTGAAGATTGTAGGCTGTATCTTGAAGATTTTTGTATTGTATTGTATCTTCTGTTATAAAGACGAAGATTGACATTTCGTTAATAAATCGTTAATAAGAACACAATGTTGTAAAAAATAAACAACTTAGGCTATGTTCTGTTAGATGTGTTTTGACTACTTTTTGTTTAATTATATCTCTAGGTAATGAAGATATAGCCTATTAACAAAAATAAATCTTATATATAATATATTATATAAAAAAAACGTATAGGCCTATATAAAATATATATATTTTAAAAAGGGCCTCATTGATCATTAATTTTGCCTGATTGGGGGCTGCTACTATTTGCTTAAGCTTTTTGAATGTAGAAGTGTGATAAAGGCGTGATAGGCTATCAATTTTATGTGGATAAAGGCATATTTTGTACATGACTACAAATGTCCTTATAAGGCCAAGAAAATATGTCGTTTTAACGACATAACATCTCGTTATTACGAGAAAAATATGTCGTTTTAACGACATAAGATCTCGTTATTACGAGAAAAGATGTCGTTAAAACGACATAAGATCTCATTATTACGAGAAAATATGTCGTTTTAACGACATAAGATCTCGTTATTACGACATAATTGAGGGGAAAAAAATAATATGTATATGGCAGCAATGCGTCACCGTACATTTAAAATTATACTAACAAAATTATTTAAAAATTAAAGCAATGAATGTCCTGAATATCCAGATTTCCTTTACATGTAACTTGTAAATTATGTTTTTATCTTAATGAATTTTGATACATTTCTTTATTTTTTATGCTTTTGTGTGTAGGACATGTTTTGTCCCTTATCTCAAGAATCAGTGAGGTGTGTGTGTGTGTGTGTGTGTGTGTGTGTGTGTGTGTGTGTGTGTGTGTGTGTGTGTGTGTGTGTCACGGAATAGGTGGCTATGAAGAAGTGCACGACAAAAAATATACTTATACAGACTTTAATCCAATAAACACAACAAACAGGAGAATAACTGGGAGAAATGACAACGTACACATCGACGATAAACAATACAAGACAAGTAACACACTGAAGCAGAGGGCTTAAATACACAGAGCCTTTATATACAAATATATGTATATATATATATATATATATATATATATATATATATATATATATATATATATATATACAAATATATTTGTATGTATATACAAATATATATATATATATATATATATATATATATATTTGTATATACATACATACATCATTGCAGGGTCCACCACAGTCCACAGAGGCTCATCTCTTATGTTCGCGTCTCCTTTATATTGCCTGAGTCAGCTTTTCTATTCGAAACACTGCGTACCCAAAACAGAGATCAACCCTCAACAAATCACAGCATGTCCTAAAGTCAGCTTTAATGGGTCTTCACAGGAAAAACAGACGGAGGACAGCGGGGAAAAATTACAGCAGACTGGAGAAAGTGAGAAGAGGCGTTGTCAATGGATGAGAGAGATTCAAAGCGTTAGTTCACCAAAACAAAAAGAAAAGAAAAAGAAATTCTGTGATCATTTACTTTCCCTCATGTCGTTCCAAACACGTATGACTTTACTTCCTCTGTGGAACTGAGAAACTGAACTAAAGCACTTAATACTTCTAAGGGCAAATAATCTGAGCTAAATTTTATACCTCTATACTCGATACAACTCAATTCAACCTCTATACTCTATTCCTCTATACTGAATGCACAACATACAATTGTGAACAATTGCATGTTTAGAATTGTCTCCTTTGTGTTGACTTTTATCCCATACACTCGGGTTCAAAATGCCATTGAATAACCATTTTCAGTTCCTAGAAAATGTTCCTAAAGGACCTTTTTATTTTCTTAGTGTATTTTATTAATCTAAATAACCATTTTTCCACTACAAAGAACCTTTTGAGCAATGGAAAGTTTATATGGAAAGTTTATGTGGAACCATTGCCAATAAATAAACTTTATTTTTAAAAGTGTATAAAGAAGTTTAGGAGAATTAGCCAAGACCAAGTTAATGTTAAATACACTCTACAATTCTATTAAAGAACTACATTAAGTATCCTGAGGGAAAAAAAAGAACAACCTCTAAGTAATAAAAAATACAAATTTGTTGGTGCTCATTTTTATTTTGCATTCATGGTGAATGGCAAAATGTACAAATTTGGACCATGTCAGTTATATAATTGAGTAACACACTAAATAGTCTTGCATGATTGCATCAGGTGAATTTGCCCAAACCATCATATTGATCCACAACAAATCAAGACTACGTGTAGATCTGGAGCTTTCAAAAGTAATAAACAGCAAAACATCCCTGTAATTTATTTTCCCAAGTGCTGGAAATTATTTTTACAGTCAGAAGTTTTAGATTATAGGCTAGGGATTGTCATGTTGGTTGACAAGTTGTTTGTTGGTGCTTTAAAGGAGATTAATTTAGAGACCAACTTCTAAGATGAGTGCAGCAGAAAAAAAACAAACAAACATATATATAAATAAATACAAAAATCTACACCAGCAAGAGGGGTAAAATGGGATGCATTTGATGTTTATATTGGCATGCACCTCACACTTAATATATTAATTATAGCCTTCAATCAATGTCATTGATTTATTCTTTACTATTTGTATGCAAATGTTATTTCTTCATATGCATACATGGGTGAGTGAGTCCAATGTAAACATGACCTGGTCACTTCATCCCAAAATGAAACCATACATTTTTCATTGCTGTAACATGTAAATTAAAAAAAATTAAAAAATCTCATTACTAATTAATCATATTAATTTACAGTAAATATCTATGAATACTGTATATATTCATAATTATTAGATAATTTACAGTTAATGCTTAGTATTACAATAAATAATTGGTTGAATACACTCAGCATTAAATTCATTACAACAAATACATTTATTGATACATTTTTAAATATACCCAGGTTAATAAGGTTTTTAAAATTGCCAGATGTCTTTATTTTTATTTATTTTTGACATAATATAACAAACAAACAAACAAACAAACAAATAAACAATGAATCCAAAATATGTATGTATTTGTTATATTTATTTCAAATATACATATAGGTTGATAAGATTGTTTTAATTGCCTGAGGTTTTATATTTTGACGTACTGTTTATTTTTAAATAAATAAATTATTAGGATTAATTTTTGATTCATTAAAGGGTTAGTTCTTATTAACTTATAAGTTAATTACCCTCAAGCCATCCTAGGTGTATATGACTTGCTTCTTTCAGCCAAACACAATCATAGTTATATTAAAAAAATATATTTTGGCTCTTCTAAGTTTTATAATGGGAGTGAATATTAACCCACAAACCATCCATCATAAAAGTAATCTATACAGCTCCAGGGGGTTAATGAAGGCCTTCTGAAGCATAGCGATTCATTTTTGTAAGTATAATATCCATAATTATAACTTTAGAAACTGTAATCACTAACTTCCAGTAAGTTCCGTCTGCCCGTTCACGAGAGAGTCGGGTTCCGGCGTATGACGTATAATGTAGGAATAGCGTTAGCTTCCGTGAGACTGATCTGTTTAATGACTGGATTGCTCATTGCGCTCTAAACTGCCGTCAGGCAGTGAAGCCAACGGAAGTGTTCGAGCGGCCATCTTGCTATTCCCTACCGGCAGAGAGCATCATTGATTTACAGCCAAAACACTGACCTAAAAGCACACGATTTGCTGCTTCTCAGTCTCACAGGATTCGTTTTATGATATATGTTTGTAAATTAATGGTTACATAAGATGTTATCTGTAATGTGTATGGTCTTTTCGGAGTCATATACTGAAATCGTTAATGTGCGTGTGTGTACTGCACACTTCCAACACAGGTAACCAACCTAACACAAAAATATATTTCTTTATATGTAATTATGGAGGAAATATTAAATATGAACATTTATCTGTGTTTAGTTGCAGAAATTGATTTGAATCCTCTGTTATTATATTGCACCATATTTTATTAAAATTCCAAGTTTACCACGCTCATCTTGGAAATAAAGGAGTCAGCGTTATTTGTCAAGTTCTGAATGTGTTCTGAAGTTCTGAAGTCTGAATGTGTGTTTTATTTCCTGGTGGAGCAACATCTATTTCAGACTCTTATTCTATGGCATTTTACTAGAATTATAGTTTCCGAGTAAAGTGTTATGTTGGCTATATGTTGTAGAATTAATTATTAATTTCACCATCGTTTAAATAATTAACTGCTTTGAAATGCAAGCTGTTAACGCAATCATTGTTGGAACATTTGCCGTTATCCTACTGTATGAATAAAAACAATACAACACAACATAAATACTGTACATAAACACAACAGTACAAGGCGGTTTTAGGTTACAAGGCATAAATCCTTATTCCGATTTCAGAATGTGCACTTTGACATTTGTAATACATATGCTGAAGTGTCTCATCCGCCCATGAGCTGTTGTTCACTACTGTAATGAATATGAACGTAACTTTATAATAAGCAGGGGAAATTCCCAGCTTTAAACAAATGACCATTTACATGCTTAGGATGTTTGCGTTATAAGAATGTAAAGGGAGACTTCAGATATAAAAAACTGTGTCTTGTTAGGCAATGTTTTCTCAGTAAAATCATATAATTTCCTATTAATTCAATAGAACATGTGAGCTTACTTAGTGAGGAATACCAATATGGCAGTGCAGTGGACTCACTTTTTATGATGTCATGAGCAATCCAGTTCCCTTTCGAGGGAACTCACGCTGCGTCGAGAATCGACACATTGGGGAACGCCTTCAGCGTGACGCGTCTGAAGTCTGTATAGAACTAGTCCAATCTTGATGGGTGTTGCGCATGTGACGGTGATGCGGAAGCTATAAAAGGACGCCGGAACATAACAGCATCAGCTTCTGTTCTTCAGCAAGCGTTCTCTGTGAAACTGTCTGTCTTATTTGGTGTTGTATTGTCTTACCCCATACATAAAGTATGTCGACTAAAGAGAGCAAGCAATTCAGGCAGTCCGTCCCCCTTGCCCACGCTATTTAAGCGAGGATGACACACACTCACTCTGAATTGTTTGTTTGGGAGTGGAGAATGCATTGGCAGTGCTCAAGGGTGCTGTCTGTGCTAACTGTAACCAAATGCCCCTCAGAACGCTCAGCTCCCGCCTGAGCCTGTTCGATGAATCAGGCCAGGCACGCCGATCAGGTCCTACGTCTGTCGAGGCAGCGTGGCGCTTGCATTCATGGGGATTGCAGATGGAGCTGGTTGAGGATGTTGAGACGACTTCGGCCCTTTCTCAGCATTCAACAGCCAGCTCCATCAGTCCCACTCTCACGGATCGGAAGCCCGCTCTGCGGCTTCTTCCGCCCGTGAAACGGACCTGATGCTCGAACTATCTGGCTCCGAGGAGTTGGATGTTATGAGCATCGAGGCAGGAGAGTGTGAGTATTCGCCACCCCATTCTTCTGCCTTTGAGGAGCTGCTGGATGTTGTGACTAGGGTAGTAAATAAATTACATATTGACTGGCCACCAGAGAAGCAGGAAGCGACGAGAAAGAGCAAGCTTGATGAGCGCTTCAGCAATCTCCCATTCTTCTCCGATCTCCACACCGAGGTGTCAAGATCGTGGGATAGGCCCCTCTCTTTGTGTCTGTCAAGCCCAAATGTCCACCATTATTCCACCATTATGGGCACGAAAGAGAAGGGCTATGAGATGATGCCTCGGATTGAAGAGACTTTCGCATCTCATCTCTCGCCCGATGCTGCATAATCCCTGAGGGCTCCGGCGCTTCCCTCCAAGCCCTGCCGTACAGCATCGGCCTTGGTTGGGAAAGCATATATGGCGGCAGGTCGGGCTGGTGCATGCCTGCACACAATGGGGCTTCTGCAGGCATACCAGGCCGACCTCCTCAAGGAGGTGGACGACAGCGGGGAGGGCCTTCCTTCTCGATGCCCCAATCTCGCCTTCTGGCCTCTTCGGCGATGCCATCAATAACGTCGCCGAGAGGTTTCAGGAGGCGAAACGACAGTCAGCCGCCTTTAAACAACTCATCCCCCGCCGTTGTTCCAGGTCTCATGGGTCTGCTGCCAGGGGGCAGTCCCACGAGGCAGCCACCAGCTCCTCATACCTGCAGCAGCAGAGGGAGAGTGTTGCTACCCGTGCTCCCCCACAAAAAGGCCTGGAGCCAGAAGCAACACCCTCAGCCAACCCCCCCCCCCCCCCCCCCCCACCCCCCCACCCCCCCACCCCCCCACAATCAAGCACCAACATCTTGCTCTTTCGCGGAGCGGAAAATCGATGTTTGCGGAAATCGATGTTTGCCTCCCACCACTAAATGCACTTCGGGACGCATCGGTTTCTAGCAAACGTGAATCGCAGTGTCCGCCCGAAAATATTGCGGCCCTGTCGACTTCGCTTCCTCTCACGAGGCCTGTAGAAAAATTATATCGGTTAGCTCCTGCCAGTCAACTGCTTCAGGTCACTGAAACTCAAAATATAACACTCGAGGCCACTCTCAAGAGACTGGTCCCCCTAGTAGATTATCTAGACACCTGTAAGGTTTCTTCGAAATATATCTCAGTGGGTCTTGCGCACAGTGGAAAAGGCGTACAGAATTCAGTTTGAGTATCAGAGTCATGGAACAAGAAGTTCAGTCCCTCTTAGCAAAGGAAGCCATAGAACAGGTTCCTCTTCAAGAGAGGGAAGCCGGGTTCTACAGCCGGTACTTCATAGTTTCCAAGAAGGATGGGGGGTTACGTCCTATTATAGATCTCAGGGTACTGAACCGGTCTCTGAGGAGATTCAGGTTCAAAATGCTAACCATACCTATAATCGTGAGTCAGATCAGGTCTGAGGACTGGTTTGTCACGATGGATCTAAAAGATGCTTACTTACACATATCCATCCTTCCCCAACACAGGAAGTTTCTAAGGTTTGATTTTGGGGGAAAAGCGTATCAATACAGAGTTCTTCCATTCGGCCTAGCACTGTCACCTTGCACCTTCACGAAATGCATGGATGCTGCTCTTGCTCCGTTGAGACTTCAAGGCATTCGCATCCTCAATTATATCGACGATTGGCTCATTCTAGCACAATCAGAGGAGATGGCGGTTCAACATCGAGATGTTGTTCTGAACCATCTAAGGTGCTTGGGATTGAGACTCAATGTCAAGAAGAGTTCACTAATTCCTCTACAGAGAACTATTTTCCTGGGAGTAGTATGGGACTCAGTCACGATGCGGGCACAGTTGTCTCTTGCTCATATAAACACCATCTTGACCACAGTAACGAGTATCAAGCTAGGCCAGGCCATTACTGTCAAACATTTTCAAAGGGTTCTGGGTCTTTAGCAGCAGCGTCCAACGTTATACCTTTTGGCCTGCTGTAAATGAGGGCCCTGCAGTGGTGGCTCAGGACCAGAGGGTTTTCCCCGAGGGGGAACCCATTCCGCACGATCAAAGTAACGCACAGATGTGTTGGGAGCACCGTGTCAGAGAAAAATTTTGACCACGGATGCACCCCTCACAGCCTGGGGTGCGGTCATGGAAGGCCGCTACACCAGGGGTCTTTGGAAGGACCACCATCTTTCTTGGCACATCAATTATCTGGAGATGCTGGCATTATTTCTGGCGCTCAGACATTTCCTTTCGGACCTCAGAGGCCATCATGTTTTAGTGCGAACAGGCAATATGTCGGTGGTCTCATACATAAGGGACCACCCCCTAATACAGGGGGGCCTGAGATTGCGCCCTCTATGCAAACTGGCACATCAGGTTCTTCTGTGGTCCCAGGGCAAACTTCTCTCAGTCAGAGCTATGTTTATCCCCGGGGATGAAAATGTGGGAGCAGACATCCTGTCTAGGCAGGGGCTGAGGCCCGGTGAATGGAGACTCCACCCCGAGACGGTGGAGTTAATATGGAGGGAGTTTGGCCAGGCGCAATGGATCGGTTCGCCTCTCACGAGAACACCCACTGTCTGCTCTGGTTTTCCCTCACTCACCAAGCTCCCTTGGGACTGGATGCCATGGTGCAGGCGTGGCCGAGGCAATGTCTGTACACATTTCTCCCGATCGCTCTGCTCCCAGGGGTTCTAGAGAGGGTCTGATGGTACTTGATCAGCTTGCTCCTAGTAGCCCCGTACTGGCTGGCCCGAGTATGGTTTTCAGACATCATGGCTCTTCTAGCAGGCCCTCCAGGGACCTTCTTTCTCAGGCCGAGGGCACAATATTTCACCCTCGGCCGGAGCTGTGGAAGCTGTGGGTATGGCCCCTGAGGGGGACCAACTCGTAAATGCTGGTCTCTCAAATGAGGTTGTTCAGACCATCCTAAACTCTAGAGCCCCCTCCACTAGGAAACTGTATGCATTAAAATGGAATGTATTCAACTTATGGTGCAGAGAACAACAGTTGGACCCAGTTAACTGCCCAGTGGCTTCAGTACTGGAGTTCCTCCAGAGTCGCTTCTCTGACGGGCTCTCCCCTTCCACGCTTAAGGTCTATGTGGCGGCCATAGCTGCCTTCCACACGCCTTTAGGGGTGGGCACCCTGGGGAGACACCCAATTATAGTACGTTTCCTTCGTGGAGCTAGGAGGATAAGGCCTGTCGTCCAGTCCAGGGTCCCCATGTGGGACCTGGCTGTGGTTCTTGAGGGGTTATCCCTGGCACCCTTCGAACCTTTGGACGAGGTGTCTGAAAAACTGTTATCTTTAAAAGTAGCTTTCCTGCTTGCTATTACTTCCCTGAAAAGAGTCGGCGATCTGCAGGCGGTATCCGTTGCTCCCTCTTGCCCTCTAGTAGTCAGTAACAGATCCGCACACCGAATAAGCTCCCATTCAAAAAATGTTTTATTAGTGACGTTTCGGGCCTCACAGGAGTTCGCTCCTGGCAGAGTGAGAGCCATTCTCCACCCTAGACCCAGCTATGTGCCTAAGGTGCCTACAAATGTGGCACAGTCTATAATTCTTCAGGCATTTCATCCTCACCGCATGTGTCGGATGAGCAAGCTAAGCTATATCTATTATGCCCGGTCCGAGCCCTTGAGGCCTATGTGCAAAGAACCTCGGGCTGGAGGAAGTCGGATCAGTTACTTGTGTGCTTTGGGTCACCTAAGAAGGGTTCCCCTGTTTCTAAGCAAACTATCAGCAGGTGGATAGTAGAAGCTATTTCTTCAGCTTATGAGGCGCGCAGTTTGCCTTCGCCTCTTCTAATAAGAGCTCACTCAACCAGAGTAGTGGCTTCCTCTAAAGCTCTCTTAGCAGGAGTTTCCCTTCAAGAAGTCTGTGATGCCGCAGGCTGGGCCTCCCCTCACACCTTCATAAGACATTAAAGTCTGGATCTGCCCTCTACACCGGGTTCACAAGTTATCTCGTCTTGAGTGTGCCAGATTGCTTCACGCAGCGCGAGTTCCCTCAAAAGGGAACGTCTCGGGTTAAGACTGTAACCCTTGTTCCCTGAGAAGGGAACGAGATGCTGTGTCACTTGGCCACACTTCTCGCGCTCCTGAGAACGACTTGCTTCGACCAATCAGAAGCTGACGCTGTTATGTTCCGGCGTCCTTTTATAGCTTCCGCATCACCGTCACATGCGTCGTCACAAGTGACGTCATGACGCAACGCCAATCAAGACTGGACTAGTTCTATACAGACTTCAGACGCGTCACGCTGAAGGTGTTCCCCAATGTGTCTATTCTCGACGCAGCATCTCGTTCCCTTCTCAGGGAACAAGGGTTACAGTCTTAACCCGAGACGTTCTCTATATAGATCAGTGGAGTAGACACCTCTTGCGGTTCAAACAAATAGGGCAAATTCTCGTATAATTTGTGACCATTGTTTTGTTTTGCTCTATCCTCTGCGCTTCCGCTTTCGTCAATACGTCATGCGTCAAAGTTCCCTCTACGGCCAGAACTCCAGTGATTCTAGTTTCTAAAGTTATAAAATATGGATATTTCAATTTAAAAAAAAAATAAATAAAAAAAAGCACATCATTTCACTTCAGGAGGCCTTTATTAACCCCCTGGAGATGTATGGATTACTTTTATTATGGATGGATGCACTTTTTTAGGCTTCAAAATCTCAGGTAACATTCACTCCAATTATAAAGCTTGGAAGAGGATATTTTTTAATATAACTACGATTGTGTTTGGCTGAAAGAAGAAAGTCATATACACCCAGGATGGCTTGAGGGTGAGTAAATCATGGGATAATTTTCATTTTTGGCTGAACTAATCCTTTAAATAAAATCTTGACCTGCAGTGCCTTTGATGTCAGGCTACAACTGCCTCTCAGCCCAGTGACGCTTTTCATTATCCATTTTTGAAAGCGTCAACTCATTCAAAAAGCACCAACTCAGTTTTGAAAATATGTAGATTTTCATGCCCATAACAGAATCTCTTAAAGGGAAAGAATTTCAACATTTGTGATAGATTAATAATTGTATGGTCCAAAATTATATTTCCTTCATTTATTCTATAAAAATGTCTCTATCATCTGCTGAGTTATCAGTGATGGGAGCGCGAGGCACGATGGAACACACTCATATATGCTTCATTTGAATTATCTCTCTGTGAGCAAAAGCTCAGATGGCAAACAAAACTTAACCTCACAAATTTTATTTATTTTTTTTCCTCAAGAGGCTGAATCTTACATTTGTTTGTTTTTTTGTTTTTGTTTTATTTTGTTTTGGTTTTTCCCTCAATGCAGAAACTCATTAACCTTTCGCAGGCTCAATTACAACAAAAAGTAATGCAGATAAAACATCCCAGCACTCTTCTCTCAAACAAATGCTTAAGCATCCAATTACACCGGCCCCTGTTCGATGCATCCCAGTCGAGCGTCAGATGATGAAGTTTCTGATTACACAATTAACCTCTCCCCAATGAACCGGCACAGCTTACAATATATCTTCACCCAAACTGAGGCTTTATGCTAATTATCTCTGTTTTGGGGTGAATTCAAAGAAATCCATGCAGCAGAAAAGTGCAGTGAGGAAAAGCAGCAGGGACCAGGCCAACCATAAAGGCAAGAGTAAAGGGTCCCAGGTCACGCATGCAGTACTGACCAGTACTGACCTCCAGACACAGTGGGCATACCAATTAAAAAAGTTAATGAAGATCATATCAAGCAACATGTCCAGCAGGGTACTCTATTCTACAGAGAAGAGGTTGTGGCTGTGCTGTAGTGCACCGCAGGAGCAAATAACTGGCACAGATATGATCAAAACACGGCTTAATTAGAACAACTTTACAATTCAATTGACTGGAAATGAGCATAAAGCCTCAGTTTTTTTGGGAGAACAACTATTTTTCAGTTGGCTGGAAATTAGCATAAAGTGTAATGGAGGCCAGCTAGTAAAGTTCTCTGCAGGTAAACCTGTAAACCTAGCGACAGGCACTAGAGGCTGCGGTCTTCAGCATCTTTGTTAGCATCCACCTCCCATGCCGGTGACACTGGTTCGAAACACGCTTGGAGCGATGTGAGTAGGACCAGTCACACGTGCATAATAATTATGATTTCCGAGCAAATTGTTATTTTGGGTTCTTTTAAATGAAACGGTCAAAAAAATTCAGAAAATAGTCTGAATACTTTGTGTATCAATCTGAATATGCTGAAATCACAAATGACTGAAAATATCATGGGTAATTTTAATTTTAGTATTCCTGCCCCTAAAAAAGCATATCAAGCTAAACCATTATTATAAGTTATTAAAACTAAACCTATTAAAAATCAAGTTTGTTAAGTTGAACTACTGAAATTACTAAAACTAAGACTAAATAGAAATATATATATATATATATATATATATATATATATATATATATATATATATAAAAAAAAATAAAAAAATGACAAAAGTGCATAAAACAATCAGACAAACAGAGAGCTCAGAGCTTGGGCTTTGGTAATTTCCACCTCTTCCCTCTTTATTTTTTTCAGCATTATTAATAAAACACATGAAAGTGTGTGACAAGCAGGGCTGATGAGCGTCACCTGTGCGCCACACCAGTCTTGAGTCCCACTAAGAGCTCATTATCACTCGCGCCACCAGCCTCACTCCGTTCCCATGGCTCTCTGCCTCACCCTGCTTGCCACAAGGTGCTTTGAGAGATAATAGTGATGGTGGTGTTATCATGAGTACTGAATCTAACACAGTAAAACCACCAGTGTTAAACCAGCTGAAATGTACTAGAAATGTGTGATTGAAAAGTGTTTCAAAGTAAATACTACACCATTCTTTTCCAGTATTCATGAAACATTTTTTTTTTTAATCACATAACGAAATACAATTAAATATAAATGAAAGTAAAATAAGAATTGTTGGACTATTTTTTTCTATTTTTAAAATAAGCAGAATTCAATGCATACAATGCAGCACACACTACATGAACTTAAAGGGATGGTTCGGAGTAAAATCAACCTAGGGTCCTTTGCACCATGACCTCGAGCCAAACACCCCCCAGAAGCCTTTTTTCCCTTGGTTGAACATTATTAAAGTTAGAGCTTATTTAGAGATATCAGCCGAATCCCACATAGCAAGCAGTCTTGGTCCGAATGTGTCCTCAGTCTGGCACTGCTGGCCTCTTGTCAGCAATGACGTCTCCTGTCAGCCAGAGCTGGGCCTTGTGTGGCAATGATGGCACAGCATAATCATGGCAAACACATGAGGGCCGAATGTTGGTAGGAGGAGTGTGGCCCAGACCAGTCCATTGAGTCCAAATCAGGCTTGTGATAAATGGCCATATAAATGCACTTTCCCACATAGGAAATTTTGTCTGGCCCAGCTCTGTTCCAGCTCAAAACCCCTTTTCGCTCGGCCCACATACCGCAAAGAATGATGGCCCTGTAGTGGCCCAGATCTGGATTTAAGACTATAGGACCACAAATGGGCTATAACTGGCCCGAGTCTCAGCCAATCAATGACCCATAACTTGCCCTGCTCTGGGCCTGAATAGGTTTTAGTATTGGTACAGATTCTCCTGAAGATTTTGATTACAGTTCTAGAATTTAATACTTTTTATGATAATTTTATTGTGTTTGTGGTGTATTTTACACCACACGATAATAATTATCACAGAAATGTCAGTTCTTTTCATTGTTGTAACTTGTCAATTCAAATATTAATACTTCACTTTAAAATTTTGAACTGATTATAATCTCTGTGATAATTTCACCATAATCGTGAGGTATTTTATTTATTTTGTTCACCATGAAGTACATCATTTTATTATATACAGTGGGGAGAACAAGTATTTGATACACTGATGATTTTGCAGGTTTTCCCACTTACAAAGCATGTAGAAGTCTGTAATTTTTATCATAGGTACTCTTCAACTGTGGAACCGACGGAATCTAAAACAAAAATCCAGAAAATCACATTGTATGATTTTTAAGTAATTAATTTGCATTTTATTGCATGCCATAAGTTTTTGATACATCAGAAAAGCAGAACTTAATATTTGGTACAGAAACCTTTGTTTGCAATTACAGAGATCATATGTTTCCTGTAGTTCTAAATTATACGTTTGTCTCTGTAAAGCTGCTTTGAAACAATCTACATTGTTAGAAGCGCTATATAAATGAAGATGACTAGTTCTTGACCAGGTTTGCACACACTGCAGCAGGGATTTTGGCCCACTCCTCCATACAGACCTTCTCCAGATCCTTCAGGTTTCGGGGCTGTCGCTGGGCAATACGGACTTCCAGCTCCCTCCAAAGATTTTCTATTGGGTTCAGGTCTGGAGACTGGCTAGGCCACTCCAGGACCTTGAGATGCTTCTTACAGAGCCACTCCTTAGTTGCCCTGGCTGTGTGTTTCGTGTCGTTGTCACGCTGGAAGACCCAGCCACGACCCATCTTCAATGCTCTTACTGAGGGAAGGAGGTTGTTGGCCAAGATCTCGCGATACATGGCCCCATCCATCCTCCCCTCAATATGGTGCAGTCGTCCTGTCTCCTTTGCAGAAAAGCATCCCCAAAGAATGATGTTTCCACCTCCATGCTTCACGGTTGGGATGGTGTTCTTGGGGTTGTACTCATCCTTCTTCCATTCCTCCTCTGGATCATCCAGATGGTCACTGGCAAACTTCATACGGGCCTGGACATACGCTGGCTTGAGCAGGGGGACCTTGCGTGCGCTGCAGGATTTTAATCCATGACAGCGTAGTGTGTTACTAATGGTTTTCTTTGAGACTGTGGTCCCAGCTCTCTTCAGGTCCTGCCGTGTAGTTCTGGGCTGATCCCTCACCTTCCTCATGATCATTGATGCCCCACGAGGTGAGATCTTGCATGGTGCCCCAGACCGAGGGAGATTGACCATCATCTTGAACTTCTTCCATTTTCTAATAATTGCGCCAACAGTTGTTGCCTTCTCACCAAGCTGCTTGCCTATTGTCCTGTAGCCCATCCCAGCCTTGTGCAGGTCTACAATTATATCCCTGATGTCCTTACACAGCTCTCTGGTCTTGGCCATTGTGGAGAGGTTGGAGTCTGTTTGATTGAGTGTGTGGACAGGTGTCTTTTATACAGGTAACAAGTTCAAACAGATGCAGTTAATACAGGTAATGAGTGGAGAATTGGAGGGCTTCTTAAAGAAAAACTAACAGGTCTGTGAGAGCCGGAATTCTTACTGGTTGGTAGGTGATCAAATACTTATGTCATGCAATTAAATGCAAATAATCATATTAATAAATAATCATTTAAAAATCATACAATGTGATTTTCTGGATTTTTGTTTTAGATTCTGTCTCACATAGTTGGAGTGTACCTATGATAAAAATTACAGACCTCTACATGCTTTGTAAGTAGGAAAACCTGCAAGATTGGCAGTGTATCAAATACTTGTTCTCCAGACTGTATACCAATACTAAAACCTATTCAGGCCAAGTGCAGGTCCAGTTACGGCCTATTAATTGGCTGAGACTCAGGCCAGTAATATACTATTTGTGGTCCTAGTCTTTAATCCAGATCTGGGCCACTACAGGGTCGTCATTCTTTGTGGTATGTGGGCCGAGGGAAACGGGGTGTTGTGTGGACCGGAACTGGGCCAGAAAAAAATTGCTATGTAAGATTTAAAAGTGACCTGCTGTATATGAATATTAAATACCTGTAGGGGACAGTCTAATGCAGTTCAACTTTGCTTAAAAAGCAGCAAAGAAGAACCTGTTGTTTGTGCATGTGGAGTTCACCTGTGAAGCATTTGATTGTACTGCTTATTGCTGAACTCAAACATCGATCTTTAATTCTCAGACCAGTTTCCAACTGTTATTAAGATGTCACAGGTCGGGGTGGAGCGCCAGCGGGCCGCCCACCCCTTCACTTGCGTGCCGCCCCTGAGGAGCCGGCCGTGGACACGAAGGACATGGCAGACACAGCATTCAAAATAAATATACTCTTTATTAAATAATAAAAACAATGTTAAAAGTCTCTTCAGTTCAGGTTATCTCTCCATGTATCTCTTCGCATTTCTCAGCACCTTCGCACAGAGAGAGGAATGGACATAATCCACAGCTTCCGCGTTCTCTTCTTCAGCGAGCTCTTCGCGTTCCTCAACACCTTCGGACAGAGAGAGGAATGGACATAATCCACAGCTTCCGCATTCTCTTCAGCGTTCTCTTCGCGTTTCTCAGCACCTTCGGACAGAGAGAGGAATGGACATAATCCACAGCTTCCGCATTCTCTTCTTCAGCGTTCTCTTCACGTTTCTCAGCACCTTCAGACAGAGAGAGGAATGGACATAATCCACAGCTTCCGCATTCTCTTCTTCAGCGTTCTCTTCGCGTTTCTCAGCACCTTCAGACAGAGAGAGGAATGGACATAATCCACAGCTTCCGCATTCTCTTCTTCAGCGTTCTCTTCACGTTTCTCAGCACCTTCAGACAGAGAGAGGAATGGACATAATCCACAGCTTCCGCATTCTCTTCTTCAGCGAGCTCTTCGCGTTTTCTCAGCACCTTCAAACAGAGAGAGGAATGAACATAATTCACAGCTTCCGCGTTCTCTTCTTCAGCGTTCTCTTCGCGTTTCTCCGCACGGCATTAGCAGGCTCTTCACTGGACTCAGACAGAGGGAGGAATAGACACGTGTAACTCACAGCATTAGCAGGCTCTTCACTGGACTCAGACAGAGAGAGGAATAGACACGTGTAACTCACAGCATTAGCATGCTCTTCCAGCATTAGCAGGGTCTTCAAGCATTAGCCGGCTCTTCACTGGACTCAGACAGAGAGAGGAATAGACACGTGTAACTCACAGCATTAGCAGGCTCTTCACTGGACTCAGACAGAGGGAGGAATAGACACGTGTAACTCACAGCATTAGCAGGCTCTTCACTGGACTCAGACAGAGAGAGGAATAGACACGTGTAACTCACAGCATTAACAGGCTCTTCACTGGACTCGGACAGAGAGAGGAATAGACACGTGTAACTCACAGCATTAGCAGGCTCTTCAAACATTAGCAGGCTCTTCACTGGACTCAGACAGAGGGAGGAATAGACACGTGTAACTCACAGCATTAGCAGGCTCTTCACTGGACTCAGACAGAGAGAGGAATAGACACGTGTAACTCACAGCATTAACAGGCTCTTCAAACATTAGCAGGTTCTTCCAGCATTAGCAGGCTCTTCACTGAGCTCAGGCAGAGAGAGGAATGGACAGCTGTGATTGCGAGTGAACAGCAGAAACAAATCCCACACTCACATTTCCACCACACACTGCAAGGTTTCACTCGTGCTCATTTCCACAATAAAACTGCAACTCAACAGACCCACAGTGCACCAAGGCCTCCGCCCGCCATCCAGCCGAAGTTCTCTCTGGCTCTCTCATCTGTCTCTCTCGTCTGTCTCTCTCGTCTGTCTCTCTCTCGTCCTCTCTCGTCCTCTCTCGTCCTCTCTCGTCCTCTCTCGTCCTCTCTCTCCCGCCGCGACCGCGGCCACGGCCGCTCACGTACTGCGCGCCTCTCTCTCACATCCTTCGGGGAAGAACCACACCACAGTCTCTCTTCACTGGCTTTTTATATCCTTCTCAATGCTCGCATGGCTTTGTCAATGCTCTAGATTAATTCCCCACACCTGATGTCGATTTCCTCATCCCGGTTGGCAAGGCAACAAATACACATTTACACGGGGGGGTGGTGCGTCCTTGTTATTAAACCGGAGGGGACACAATTGCGGCGAACTTCAGTTCCGCCTTCTCATTTGTCACACCGTGACAAAGATGTGTTTTAGTTGATCGAATTACAAGTAGATGAAGGAGACACATTTCCATTTACATCTGGTCTCTTTTGTTCACTTTCAACCACTTCTGTCCTGATTTATTTGAGGGGAGAAATTTTCAGCAATGAGAACCTCAAGAAGTTTTATGACTAGTTTTACGCCAGTGATATCAAATGTTCATTGATGCTGTGTGTCAGGTAATGTGTGTTTGAATGAGAAATGCCTTCAAAGAATGGATCACACAAAACTACTGTATACCACCAGAAAGGAAATCAGATGCTACACACCATCATTTGGATTACTTTTCTACTGCTTTTTGACATTTTCTGCAATAAAAAATAAAATAAAAAATATTGTGCTTACACTGTCTGTCTGGTACATTTGTCTTATAGATTGTAAGTTTGTTTGTTTGTGTGTGTGTGTGTGAGCATTATTAAAGCCAGTTCTGGCCCAGTTCAGGCCCTGTAATGGTTATTAAATGGCTGAGACTTGGGCTAGTGTTGGCCCATATGTGGTCGATGTCTTCAGTCCGGATCTGAGCCACTACAGGGCCGTCATTCTTTGCTGTAAGTGAACAAGGGGAAAGGGGTTCTGTGGAACAGAGTTGGGCCAGATCTTTATGCATCGCTTTCTGCCAGGACTTTTACGTGCTTTTCCCAAATCACTGAAGTGACCTCGACGTCCGGGTTAGCGGTAGCATAAGCCATCAGGCAAGTGTTATTTAAATTAGCTCCTGATGTACTTACAAACTTTCCAATGCCTCGTTTATGAGTACAGAACCTATTTGTACTACTGTAGAAGTTTGGTACCATTCTGGGCATTATTAGTGGGGTAATTTACGAGCAAAGGACCCTAGGTTGATTTTCCTCCGAACCATTCCTTTAAAGGTATAGTTTGCCCCAAAATAAAAATTTACATTCATTTACTCACCCTCAAGTTGTTTCAACCCTGTATACATTTCTTTCTCTTGATAAACACAAAAGAAGATATTTTGAAGAATGTCGGAATAACCAATCAGTTGATGGGCACAGGTGACTTCCATACTATGCCATCAAGTTATTTTGTGTTCAGCAGAAGATAGAAACCCATACTGTACAAGTTTGGAACAACTTGAGGGTGAGTAAATTATGACAGAATTTTCATTTTTGGGCGAACTATCCCTATAAAATGCTCCATATTTTCATGTATTGAGTAAATCTCAGAAATTATATTTGTATAACGCTTTTCACAATACACAAACACAACAAATAATTCCAAATGCTTTGCATGGCACAGACAGTTTTAAACAAAATGGGATTGAAAATGCAATCAAAGCCTCAAGTCAATTAAGGAGATTGCAGCCGATAGAACTTACGGTTTATTCATCACACTGGATATTGTGGCTCAGCGTGGCTGGACCATAGACAGTTGTTGCGCTCACCCTGACCTCCTCTCCACAGGTTCCCACACCTATTTGTCTTGTATTTTACAATGCAGTGCTGGGAACAAGCCCGTGCTGGAATGGAGGGTCTCTTGACACTTTCCCCCGGTTTCACAGACAAGGCTTAAACCTATTCCCAGACTAAAATGCATGTTTGAGCTGTTTTCAATGAAAGCAACTTGCACTGGCATATCTTAAAATATGTCAGTGCCATTGTTTTGTTTCAAGATGCACACCATCTAAGGCATGTTTTTATTTTAATTCTTAATTCTTGTTTAATCTAAGCACTGTCTGTGAAACCAGGCCTTTGAGTTATGGTCAGTAAAACCCAGAGGTGTGAATTATTCCTGTGCATGTGTTTTTGAACAATAACCTCATGTGAAACTGCAACGCTTACCAATACACTCTCATCTGCATAAAAAGAGAAAAAGTTTAGAGAGAAAGGCTACCCAAAGAAGGGTCTTCCAGTTTATATGAATAGTTGCTTAATAAATAATTGAGTTTTGCACTGTTATGATCTTCTACGAGACCCAGTGGAGTAGATTCATATTGCAGTGTGAAATCGCAAATCCATCTGTTTGTCAGCCTCAAGCGACTAGGAAAGCAGGATCCATATTGTTTGGGTGTAAATTTAACGTCAGAAGGTATTAAAGGGTTAGTTCACCCAAAAAAAAAAATTTTTTTTTTTTTTTTTTCATTTTTTAACAACATGAGTAATTTCTCAACATGAACAACATGAGTAATTACTCACCCTCATGTTGTTCCAACCCCGTAAGACTTTTGTTCATCTTCGGAACACAAATTACGATATTGTTGATTAAATCTGAGAGCTTTCTCACTCTTCCATAGGCTCCTCCGTAACTGAAACTTGCCGGCCCAGAAAGTTAGTAAAGACAATGTTTATTAAAATAGTCCTAGTGACTACTAAGTTTATCAAGCAATGAAAATACTTTTTGTGCGCAAAAAAAAAAACAACTAAAATAACGACTTAAATCAACTATTCATTTTCTTCTGTGTGGGCCTCTGAGTGAGTTCACGTAGTGTAACACCGCAACGCTTCTGGGTTGTACGTTAGAACGTAGCCGACACTGGTCATGTGTGTGATGTGTGTGATACTGGGCAATAGTGAGCCTATGGTTACTATGGTACAACTTATGGTTGAGAATGTGAGAAGTGTAATGCACTTTAATTTTAGGTGAACATTTGTTCAGGTGAGTGAAATTAATGTTTCAGCTACAACTCATTACCATTTTGTGTCACAGAGCACTTGTGCTCACAATCACGTAAACACAATAAAACCTTTTTCTACATACGTCATTGCATTCACTGAAGCATTTTCTGGCATAAACTGAGGGGTTGGAGAAATATTAGACTCAATACTGCAGTTACAGCAAATTCTGCACACAATAAAACTACTGAAAGTGACTACTAAAACTATATCTAACTGAAGGCGGAGGGTTTGGAACATTAAGGAGGGAAATATTGTGCATACAATAGCTGTTTTGAGCAAATTAGCTTTCAAAACTTGGGGAGCAGTCTACATTATTGCTTTTGAACATTTTGTCTTTCTAGCTTTTTGTTTCAGAATGCTTTCTTTTAATAATCACAATTGGAGCTATACAGTTCAGTGAGTACAATTTTGACCTTGAAACCTTAGTATGACAGCTTGAGCTACTATAAAAAACCTCTGTTGTAAAACGATTGAAGGACTTTGGTGCATTAAACTTTTACACTACTGTGCAAAGGTTTGGGGTCAGTAAGAAATTTATACTTTTATTCAGCAAGGATGCATTAAATTAATTAAAAGTGTGAGTAAAGACATTTATAATGTTGCAAAATATTTCTGTTTCAAATAAAGGCTGTTAGTTTGAACTGTCTATTAATCAAAGATTGATTAAAGTGTGACAATAATAACATTTATATTGTTTCAAATAAATGCTCTTTTGAACTTTCTGTTCATCCAAGAATCCTGAAAATAAAATGTATCAGTATCCACAAAAATATGAAAGGAGCACAACTGTTTTCAACATTGATAATAAGACATGTAAATCAGCATATTCAAATGATTTCTGAAGGATCATGTGACACTGACGACTTAATGATGCTGAAAATTCATCACAGGAATAAATTATTTTTTTACAAATATAACAAAATAGAAAACTGTTATATTAAATTGTACTGATATTTCACTTTATTACTGTTTTACTGAATGTTTGATTAAATAAATGCAGCTTTGGTGTGCAGAGACTAAAAAATCTTACCGATCCCAATATTTTTTTAATGTTTTTTACAATCACCCTAGCAACCACCCAACACCCTAGCAACTGCATAGCAACAATGACAGATAAGAAAAATCAAAACTTAAATTGATGGAGTTCATTGAGTATTTTAACCATAACCAGCTGCTTTTATTGACAACATGATAACAGAAATGTTGACAGCTCTCTTATTAGTTTTAAAACGGCTTTGTAAAATGTTCACATGCCATTTGAACTCAATTTGCAGCGTTATGTAAGTATTTTTTTTTTTTTTTTTTTGGCTTTTTTAAATTAAGCCCACCAGGAAGAGAATAATGCAATTTCACATCAATACATTTCTCTGTAATATTCCCCCATTTACTGCAAGACTGATGAGATAGTTTGAAGACAGCTGACCTAGACGACCTAATTCAGTTTCATTTGTGCTTTCTATGTGAAGTTTGTGTGGCGCATCTTTCATGAAAGTGAAGAAAATCAGCAATTAATTCACTGACCTTGTTTCTGAAAAATATCTCAATGTCATTGCATTAGATAAGAACAAATCTTTTAAAGGTAGATAAGCACAACATTTCATAAAAAAAAAGGTTTTGCCTCATCTTCTCTCTTCACTAACGCTCATGTTTTATTATGTTTGAAATATCATTGTCTTAATTAACTGGTGTAGTGTTTTTTTGTTGTTGTTTGTTTGTTTTTGTTTTTTTGCTTTTTCTGTGGATGTATAAAGTCAGTTCTCCTCAAGTTCATACAGGCATCCTATAAACATATGTGTTGTTCACATTAGCCCCTTTCACGCCGAGATTCTGGAAAATACACTGATAATGTGTACTGGGATTTGTCCCGGGATCATTTGATTTTAGTTCATTCACACTGCCAAAGATTTTCTGGAGTCTCTGCGTGCGTTCACACACATCCCGTAAAGACCACGTAAAGACACGGGACATCAGGATGTGACGTGTAATATATGGCGTGTAATGATGTCAGCTTCAGCGCGGATAATGAGGAGCTCCTTGGTCTCTGCTTCATTCCAGTTTGCAGACATTTTTTTGTCCTTCCTTTGTTCCTTGATGAACACAAACTTTCTTCTTTGTTAATGTGCAATGTGAATGTTGATCTCCATTTTAAACCTCCTTACGGCATTGGTCCTGCCTTTTGTTCACACAGGGCACGTTCTGGGAGTGATCCCAGCAATGTCACTAGGTCCCCATTCCGGGATCAATCCGGAATGGGGTTTGCATTCACACAGAGGGCCCTATAGCAATTATATGGCAATTTTCTGGGATCAACGCTCGGTGTGAAAGGAGCTATTAACTATCAATATATTCCACTAACCACAAATAAATACAAAGTCACACAACCTTGATTGTCTTCATTTTCAACTCTAGAGGCCCTATTTTAACGATCTAAGTGCATGGTCTACACTGAATGCACAGCACAAGTGAACTAAGGGCGTGTCCGAATCCACTTTTGCTAGTTTAATGACGGGAAAAATGGTCGCAAAAAAAAAACCCGGCGCAAGGTCTAAAAGGGTTGTCCCTATTCTCTAGAACTAATGAGTAATGGTAGTGTTTTGGGCTTAACATGCAAAAAAAACAATCAGAGTGTAATTTCCCATTCCCTTTAAAAGCCAGTTGCGCTGGTGCCATGGCAGATTTGATATTTACATGGCGTAACATGGATTCAGAAAGACTGAATGCATCTTCAGAGAGGAAACGGATCTGCTCGTGCGCAAGGTTAAAGGGATGGTTTGGAGTAAAATCAACTTAGGGTCCTTTGCACCATGACCTCGAGCCAAATACCCCCCCAGAAGCCTTTTTTCCCTTGGTCGAACATTATTAAAGTTAGAGCTTATTTAGAGATATTAGCCGGAGGGCTTAGTGCAGGCGCTAACGGATCCAAGGATGTATCTCGTAAATTACCCCACTAATAATGCCCAGAATGGTACCAAACTTATACAGTAGTACAAATAGGTTCTGTACTCATAAAACGAGGCATTGGAAAGTTTGTAAGTACATCAGGAGTTTGTACTACTGTATAAGTTTGGTACCATTCAGGGCATTATTAGTGGGGTAATTTACGAGATACGTCCTTGGGTGTAAAGGACCCTAGGTTGATTTTACTCCGAACCATCCCTTTAAAGCTCGCAAGCATACCATATACGGGACAAGCCGGATTCCACCATATCTTTATGTACACAATATTAACCTTTTACATTGTTATCCTTTTATTTTTTAGTATTTGGCATGTTTGTGTGCTGCTGGGCGTCCCTGTGTGTGTAATAAAGCAGAGTGTTCGCGTGTTGTGGTCCCACCTATATGCGCATATTACTAACGTGCTCTTTAAATACAAAAAAAATAAAATATTGCGCCATTGACTTTAGGCCAGGTTTCAGTTGGTCAATGGCGCAGTCTAATTCTGTTGCCTTAAAATATAATGTGCCCGAACACACCTCGTTTTCAGACCAGATGGGCGCAAATGCATTTGCTATTTAAACAACGTGGCACAGGACTGCGTCGGGCTGAAACTAGCAAAAAACACTTGTGTCGCCCATTATCTATTAATTTAGTTTCTTTCTTTAAAATAATTTTCTTTCAAATTAACTTTTTATGATATGACATGCAATGGCATTCACACATTTTAAGTGTGACTTGAAATTAAGTGTCCAAATATATTCGGGGACCGCTACTATATACTATTTTTTTTTACTACATAAAATAAAAATGTTCAAACTATTGTGCCTATTTATTTTATTTTTTTTGGGGGGGCATAGACACCGCTGTTAGCATTATTCTGGCTTACACTGTGACAGTACAGGTGCACAAACATTGAGCATAGG
Organism: Squalius cephalus; assembly: GCF_949319135.1. Taxonomy (NCBI): domain Eukaryota; kingdom Metazoa; phylum Chordata; class Actinopteri; order Cypriniformes; family Leuciscidae; genus Squalius; species Squalius cephalus. The sequence continues at coordinate 19,560,212 of NC_137127.1, forward strand.
AATTTGGAAATAGGAAAGTGGGAAAGATGTGGGTGGATTCTAAAAATTCATATGTTTGATAATGAGTCAGCAGAACCAGAACCACAGAATTATGCAATGAGAAGCTAACAGATTTAAAGCTGAACTGTGGCATTTTTCAAAGTTAAAATATTCTTCTATCCCAGTTTAATATGCAGAGTTGACAATAAATAAGCCATTCCTAGGCTGACTATCTGATGAATGGAAAAAATGTGGCTTATTCAAAATACTGCTCAATTAAAGGAGTTCTCATGTATGTTTATTTTAAGCATTAACTGTCTCAGATGTTTATCCTAAAATAAAGCTTGACACAAGTTGTGCTCTAATATGCCAATGCAAAAGACAGAGATCTGAATATGAATTTAAATAAAAAAGGCCAAAAGATGTTATCCACATTAATTGTATAGCTCTTCATTTTATTAAATTACATTATTTGTTTCTATTTTCTATCTCATTTGTGTCTATTTTTATAATGCAGTTTTCAACCTTTCATGCCCATTAAAATCAGTAATATTGTTAAATAGTATTACAATTTAAATTAGATTATCTATATATTTTAAAATGCAATTTATTCCTATGATAGTAAATGGGACACTTTTCTCATTTACAAGTTATGGAAAATGTTTCTCATTTAATACAATAATGGCTTTAAATGATCTTTTGGGGGTAATTTCTCTGCCACATTTGATGTGTGATTAATTTGCGATTAATTAGACTAATTAATTACCACATTGTTCAATTAATTAGATTCAAAATTGTAATCACTTGACTGAATGCCAATTGAACTGAATGCTAATTGTCAATCGTATTTGAAGATAGAGGTCCTGACAGAAAACAATTTAATAACATTATTTGGCAGTCAACACATCATGAATTCAAATAGATTCAGGACAGATTTTGTCCATCATTAGAACGATCACATCTGAGGCAGTACATTTTATCAACTTACATGCTACAATGTTTATTGTAGCTATGTGGGCGCTCAGTTTTTACAGAGTCTTTTAAAGGTGCTCTAAGTCATGTCACGCGTTTTTTAGGCCAAAACATTTTTTGTCACATACCGCAAACATCTCCTCACTATCTGCTTGCTGCCTGTCCCCTGAACACACTGTAAAAAAACGCGGTCTCTGTAGACACCACAGGCTCCACAAACTGCAACAAAAACAAACTGAGCAACAAACAGAGCGACCCGCAGCACGAAACACAACAAACTGTTCCAGCCAATAACCGACAAGAATGATGTGGGGGTGGGGTTCGGGGGTTAGTGCGCGGATGAGGAGGAGGGAGGGTCTAGCTAGCCTCCGATTTGTTTGACAATAATTCGAATGTCAACAAGAAGAAACGTCTCCCGGGATCGCTTAGACAACCTTTAATATACAATTTTGGCAAAAAGCTTGTGTTATAAAAGACGGAAGTGTTACGTACAGGCTCTATTGGCTATGACTAGACGGCAAATACCAGACTAAGACTTCTCCGCTCCTCAAATGCATAAAACATTATAAATGTATAAAGAAAACACCATACTAATTCAAATAACCATATTATTTATTGACCCTTGCACTGCAAACAACCAGAGACAGTCTCCAAATTGTGTGCAGCACTTCATTCACGATCAAGGAGGGTGGAGCTACTGTATGAGGTTTAAGCCGCTTTTCCACCGAAATTACCCGGAACAATTTGTCCCAGGAACTTTTTTACCCCCAGACCTGTTGCTCTTTGCGCTTCCACCACGGTACTTTAGATTATATTAGATTAGATTAGGCAAATTAGTCCGGTGATGTAGGACGGCGCGCTACTTTACAGTTCCTGCTGGATTTCATCCTCTGAATTTAAGCTTAATAAAGCCTGAACCTCGTCGTCGGTCCATTGGTCGTATTTTTTAAACTCCATTATTGATTTGAATAGCAAACAACTCTTAATGCACGCACCCCAACATATTTTAAAAAATGGTGGTTGAAATAAAATGCTGCGTGGAGTCAACCAATCAAAATGCGGCATGAACTCAACCAATATATACATACTATGGGGGGCCAAACAGGAAATAATTCTATGTAAATCCGAATATATAGTTAAAACTCTGAATATATAATTGTAAATCCTGAATATATAAATGTAACCCTGAATATATTCTTTAACCCTGAATATATTCTTTAATGACAGCGGAAGAAACTCCGTCAATTTTTGGCCATACAGATTAGTGTGTAAGACAACTACAAAGGGTCTACTTTTATTTGTGTACATTCACAATAGCACCAAAACCTTGTGCTTTTGTAAAATAAACATCTGCCTTTGTTTCAACTGTCTCTGTATCCGCGAGAATCTTTCTGAAACTAATAAAGTTTAAAGAATGGCCTATTATCACACAAACAATGTGCTGAGGCCACCTATGCAAAATGGTAAATGCCCCCAACAATGCCTTAAAAATAATCAACAAAGGCTATAGTACAGTAGCCTACATTACACTGAGATTTCATGTCGGAGCGGGATTTGAGCGCTTGGGCCGTGAGTGATTGAGTGGACCGCATTGGCATAGAGAGGAATATTGAGCGGAGCTCACATGCTGAGTTATACTGTAACTATATATTCAGGATTTACATTTATATATTCAGAGTTATAACTATATATTCAGGATTTACATTTATATATTCAGAGTTATAACTATATATTCAGAATTACATTTATATATTCAGAGTTTTAACTATATATTCGGGATTTACATTTATATATTCAGAGTTTTAACTATATATTCGGGATTTACATTTATATATTCAGATTTACATTTATATATTCAGAGTTATAACTATATATTCAGAGTTACATTTATATATTCAGAGTTATAACTATATATTCAGGGTTACATTTATATATTTAGGATTTACAATTATATATTCAGAGTTTTAACTATATATTCGGATTTACATAGAATTATTTCCTGTTTGGCCCCCCATAATATATATATATATATATATATATATATATATATATATATATATATATATATATATATATATATATATATATATATATATATATATATATATATATATATATATGTTCCCCAGGTGGCAAAATAACTAACAAACTAACTAAAATAACAAATTCCGGCTCTCAAATAAAATAAAAAACAACGCTAATTGAAGGGCCAAGAGCTGAACAACACCGCTCGATGTTTACTTCATTGAACACACCTCTATTAAGGAGAAAGTGGGTGATTCAAAGGTTATCACAGGTGACAGGTATTAGTTGGCTCTGGGTAATCACACAGACAGGTGGAGTGTGCTGATGTAGAAGAGAGATTCGTCCTTGAACACACGTCAACCTCAGCCCATTGTGAGTTTGCCGGAGGCTGTCACATCTTCATAATTGACCTGTCTATCTCTGTGACATCAGTGAGTGGACGCCATAGTGTTTGGTAATAGGGGTGTGTGTGTGTATCGAATGTAATTCAGATAACAAATTCAGTCTCTCTCTTGGAATGGACATCACAGTGCCCTCCTGCTACATTTAAGAAAATGTATATCTTTATTCATCGTCCACTGTTATTTTAAATACACAAATACATAAACACACAGATGAGCCAAAACATTATGATCACCTGTCTAATGTGCTGTTGGTCATCCAGGTGCTGCGAACACAGCACTTACCTGTCGAGGCATGGTCTCATGGACTCATGGCTGTCTGGCACTAATACGTAAGCAGAATATCCTTAAAGTCCTGCAGTTTGCGAGGTGGAGTCACCGTGGATCGAACTTGTTTGGTCCAGCACATCCCACAGATGCTCAATTGGAATTGAGATCTGGGAATATAGAGGCCAATGCCCGGTTGCATAAAGCACCTTAAGTTTTTCCCTTAAGTATGATACTTAAGGGGCGATTTCCCCTTACCTAAGAGAATAACTTAAGGGTGTTGCATATAATCTCTTAAACGGTTCTCTTCCCTTACTTAAGGTAAGGGAAACATTTAAGTGTTTCACGACAGCGATCCTGGATTCACGTTATAAAAGTATGTTGTTGCCATAGATACGCAAAACACTAACACTAGCAATTTTGCAGTTTCATCAAATAAAGTAGGCTAGGATATCGAAATGGATAAAGAAAACAAAAAAAGAAAGCCTATTTTGACAGAGGAGGAGAAATGCATTCTTCTTGACGAATATGGTAAAAGAAAAACAATTTTGAAAAGCAAACTAAATCCCAATGTAACTGTGGGAACTTGACCGTTGCGTTTAAATGACGGGAAAGAGCCCCTGCAACCCAGTGAACCACTCTGCTGACAGACGATTTATGCACGTGGAAAACATCTCCCACTACCGTCTGAAAACTCCCAGTTGCAAAAAACGCAGTGCTATAAGCAGTTGTAACACCGCAGGTAAAGAGTGGTTGCGATGTGTGGCATGGTCAAGGTCGACGTCTAGTTTGTTAGTGATGTCAAATATTGCGCGTCGATCAAATCGGTATTCTTTTAACAATTTTTCATCGCTGAGATGGTCCAAAGGGTTCTCCCTATCCCTAAAAAGTATTTTTGGCACATAATGATCTTCAGCTGGTTCCATAAATTCAGCCATGTCGTCTTATTTTTGTCCGCGTTACTCTTAAGGTTACGATTTCCAAACCTTAAGTTATATTTAGGGAAATGACCATTAAGGGGTTTAACACTTAACGCTTTTTAAGGGATTACTTAAGTGAAAAAACAGCATTTAAGGGAAATTCTAAGTGCTTATGACGTTTCACTTAAAGAAACCAGTAACCAGAAATCAGTAACACTTAAGGATTTTTTTTTGCAACACCCTTAGGTTTAAGGGAAACATAAGGGCGAACTTAAGGGAAAATTACACTTAAGGTGCTTTATGCAACCGGGCACAGGGCAACACCTTGAAATCTTCATCATGTTCCTCAAACCATTCCTAAAAATTGGAATTTTTACAAAAATTGACGTACACACAAATGGCCAGACTCAGGGTTTCCAAGCAGAGCATTGCCCAGAGCATCACATTCCCTCCACTTGTCATCGTCCAGCAGTGCTTCCTGGTGCCATCACTTCACCATGTAAATGACACACACGTACATGGCCGTCCATATGATCTAAAATAAAACGGAACTCATCGGGCCAGGCAACCTTCTTCCACTGCTTCAAGGCCCAATTAACGTGCCATTGTGTGCTTTCGACGGTGTACAGTGGTCATCATTGGCACTTTGATTTGTCTGCCGATATACGCAGCCCCATACGCAACTGAGTACGAGGCACAGTGTTGTCACACATTCCTCCCATAACCATCCTTCAAATTTTGTTTGACTTGTGCCACAGTAGACCTTCTGTTGGTTTCGACCAGATAGGACATCCTTCGTTGCCCTTGTGAATTGATGAGCCTTTTGTGTGACCAGTTTGTGGTTTATCCCTCCTTGAACCACTGTTGGAAAATTCTCATCCCTGCTGACCGGGAGCAACCCACAAGCAGTTTAAAGGGGTCATGAAACATCCAGTTATGGTTCAGGCTAATAGGTCTTTAACTTATTTGGTAGCGATCACATTAGTATCGCTATGTATAGCACAGATGATTGGTAGTTGTTGCATCAGCGGCCAATGAGCTGCGGCTCAAAATTCAAACAAATACTGGTAGTGTTGCTGTTAACTGTCTGCAGCATGCTTTTAGAAACCCTCCACTTTCCCCAAACTGAATGTCAGAATGGGAAAGAAAGGTGATTTAAGCAATTTTGAGCGTGGCATGGTTGTTGGTGCCAGACGGGCCGGTCTGAGTATTTCACAATCTGCTCAGTTACTGGGATTTTCACGCACAACCATTTCTAGGGTTTACAAAGAATGGTGTGGAAAGGGAAAAACATCCAGTATGCGGCAGTCCTGTGGGCGAAAATGCCTTGTTGATGCTAGAGGTCAGAGGAGAACGGGCCGACTGATTCAAGCTGATAGAAGAGCAACTTTTACTGAAATAACCACTCGTTACAACCGAGGTATGCAGCAAAGCATTTGTGAAGCCACAACACGCACAACCTTGAGGCGGATGGGCTACAACAGCAGAAGACCCCACCGGGTACCACTCATCTCCACTACAAATAGGAAAAAGAGGCTACAATTTGCACGAGCTCACCAAAATTGGACAGTTGAAGAGTGGAAAAATGTTGCCTGGTCTGATGAGTCTCGATTTCTGTTGAGACATTCAGATGGTAGAGTCAGAATTTGGCGTAAACAGAATGAGAACATGGATCCATCATGCCTTGTTACCACTGTGCAGGCTGGTGGTGGTGGTGTAATGGTGTGGGGGATGTTTTCTTGGCACACTTTAGGCCCCTTAGTGCCAATTGGGCATCGTTTAAATGCCACGGCCTACCTGAGCATTGTTTCTGACCATGTCCATCCCTTTATGACCACCATGTACCCATCCTCTGATGGCTACTTCCAGCAGGATAATGCACCATGTCACAAAGCTCGAATCATTTCAAATTGGTTTCTTGAACATGACAATGAGTTCACTGTACTAAAATGGCCCCCACAGTCACCAGATCTCAACCCAATAGAGCATCTTTGGGATATGATGGAACGGGAGCTTCGTGCCCTGGATGTGCATCCCACAAATCTCCATCAACTGCAAGATGCTATCCTATCAATATGGGCCAACATTTCTAAAGAATGCTTTCAGCACCTTGTTGAATCAATGCCACGTAGAATTAAGGCAGTTCTGAAGGCGAAAGGGGGTCAAACACAGTATTAGTATGGTGTTCCTAATAATCCTTTAGGTGAGTGTATTTGTAATGATGCGGTTGAAACGAGGAAGCAGGATCCACGTGCAGTAGTCTTTTATTACATACAGTGTGATATACCATATAAAATTCTATCACCCCTTTAAATAAACTCAAAACTTGACAAATTCAGACTCCGACTAGGGAACAGGACTCAGGAATAGAACAACCTAGTGATGTTACATTTGACACTGAAGCTTCAAAGCATGTATCAAGTACGCAGCACGATTTCTCATGAAGGTCGGTGCTGGAGTGCGTATTGTTTTCAGAGAAACACGTGATCAACGAAAAACGAAGCCTCACTTTCTTTCTAGTCACACGAATGCTTCACTTTGCGTGTCAGAATGTTTGAACCCAGACCACTACTCTACAGATTTTTGGAAGTTTAAGTCCATTTACTTTATTTTTTTTTATTTTTTATATATAAATAAGCCTATAGCCTATGATACATGATCATATATTATTCCTCCTTATTCTGACACATAAACAGCATAGAAACCATAAAATAATTAGACCAACATTTACTTGCATCAAGCAACTCTGTTGGTATTTTATAATTAGTATTAATATAATTGTTGCATTTAATTTATTGCCACACTTTAATATGTGAATTATATTATCAGAAAACTGAATATTTAACGTTGTCAGGCTTTTATTTGTACTTAATGGATAAAACAATGGCGCTCCCGCACTCAGCTGCTCATAAACATGGCTGCTATAAATTTTACCTGCCACAAGATGGCACTGTTTTCGACACTCGTGATGCTTCGAATCTTTTCCCGAAACATTCAGGGGAAAGCCTCAGTGCTTCATGAGGCTTCATTTGCCCATCCCTAGAACAACCAACATACAATGTTAAGAACTCAAAGACTGAACAAGACACAGGGTTTAAATACACAGGCAATCAAGCTAAACAAGATAACAAGGGGGTGTGGCTAATCAGAAACACCTGGGAAGACTAATAAACAAGAAAAGCTACAAAGGACTACAAAACATGGCACAGGACAGGAAATGACAAAACTCCACACAAGACAAGGGGAACACAAGACAGGAATTATGACAATATTAGTATTGAAACAAAGACGCTACAGAAATGTGTTACATATCTTACATATCAGGTGTTACATGTAACATCACATTACATATTTGAAAGATTTGCAAACTTTGAAACCTTTATGCATATTACATATGCTTAGTTGTGGCAAATAAAGTTTAAGTACTTGGAGTAATTCGCACTGTCATTCTGATATTCATCGTTCATCATTGTCAGTAAAGTGAGTACTTGTATCAAACGATCTGTAACAGACAAAGCAATAGTGACACAAGGAAAAAACATTGAACTCACACCTGTGTGTTGCGACACTACTGTCGGATCCAATATAGTCGGCATTGCATCATCTTTTATTTTAGTCTCTCTTAAAAGCCTGCGTTAAACTGTGACTTGTTTAAAAAACTAATCTGCAATAAAATTAAGCGAACAAATGAGCAGTGTCTTACTAGTGATCTGGAACTTTTCATCCACGCTTCGGATCACAAGGAAGGCAAAGTAAATACTTTTTTTCCTTGACACTGTAAAATGTCTTGTAATCCTCAGAGGCATCTCTATTGTTTTTGATGATCATGTAATCATGAATCAACCTGCACAAACAGTTTATTAAAAGTAGCCCAATTACGCAGGAAACCGGCGGACTTGGCAACTCTTGACTACATGACATGCGTGAATTGGTGGGCAGAGCTAAAGAGGCAATGATGTAGAAGTTAGCGTTGATCTTCTGCAGACACGGCCTTTCGTTGCACTATTACGTCACACTGAGACAAAATCCGAAACTAGTCGGTTTTGGGAGCTTGGTTTTATTTAACGCTGTTTTTGGATTAAGGAGGAAGTTTTGAGTTCTGAAACTTACAGCATATTTTTTTTTCTATAGTACAATGACTTCTTATATGTAAAAAGATGAAGGAAAAGGAAAATCTGATACTGACTTCTTGACCCCTATATAATACCTTTAAAATAAAATACTTAAATTACTGAAATAAAGTTGCAATTACTTTATTTGTATTAAATAATTATTTTTACTCTGAGGTAGAAACAGGTTCCATAAGTATATATATATATATATATATATATATATATATATATATATATATATATATATATACTGTACTACTAGTAGAAGTGCATCCAAGCAATAGCATGCAGTAGCAGGTTTGGTTGCAACTGATTATAAGTAAACAGAAGCTGAAGCTGTTTGACAAAGAAAGTCTTGCTGGTTAAGCCTGGTGGGGTCGGCAGTACACCAAAAACACAAATTATGATATTGCCCAGCAAAGATTTTGTCAACAGGGAGCCATGATTAAATGTGACTGATGAAAACCTCAGCAACACCTCACATCAACATGTTGCCTGCACAAATCACGTCAACACAAATTGCCCCCATATTTTACAAATATATCACAGAATTGTCCATTCTATTAACCACAGTGTTGTTAGGTTGCTCAAAGGAGAAGGTCAACAGTTCGAAGTGACATGTCAGGGTTCCCTCAACAACATAAATGGCCCTTTTAACATGTCGTCTTTAGCTGCATTCAATAATGAGAGACTAATAACTCAACATCACCCACCACTGAAACATACATTTTGCTTAAATGTGAAGTTATTATGGCCCTGTTTGCCCCTGCAACATACTGCATACAAATATATATTTCCCTAATTAATGCCATTCAAAAGGACTAAAAAGTCAAAAAACGTCTCTGCCAAGTGCATAAATGATCATATTAATCTAACATTAAATGAATAGTTGACCAAAAAAGGAAATTTCTGTCGTCAGTTTCTTCTTTTGAACACAAAAGTAGATATTTTGAAGAATGTTGCTAATCAGACAGTTGACGGTAGCCACTGCAGGATTGAAAATAATCAAAGATATTTGAAAATCAACAAAGACATTTGCTTTACTATTTCAAGCCCCCTCTTTCTTACCCCAAGGACCATTTTGAATTTCTAATGGCACAGAGGTGCTGATAATGCTAAAGGCCTGTAGGCCAAACTGTGTGTACATCAGGGGTCACTAATTGTCACACCTTAAGTACAGTGGTGGGAGTTGTAATTATCTGATTGATCAGTTTGAACGTCTCACATTTGGGTTTCAGTCACATGGTCAAGGAAGGGATAAAAGAATATTGTAACAGTTGCTCTGTCTCTTTGATTCTCCGGCTCTCTTCTTATTCTCTGGGTCCCTTTCTTGGCGCTCTCTTTCTTTGCCTCCTCTTTTTCTTTGTCTCTTACTCTCTACACACACACTCTCTCTCTCCCTCTCTATCAATCTCTCAGGTAACATTTTACATACAGTATATGCTGGGTACAATTAATGGTATAAGTTTTTATCATCTCATACATCTATTTTTTAACTATTTTAAGTGTAACTATAACCATATTGTCATTAAACCATTTCAATTACAAATAATGTGCTAACTAGTTTTGATTTGGTATTGAATTTGACACTATAGCAACACTCTCCCACATATTAAGCTATTGTAACTGTGCTTATTTCCGTCGTTACTATAAGTAGCAGTGGGTGGTAATAGACAAGAAATGTACATCTTGCTGATAACATTTCTTTAGTCATTTGGCAGTCCTGCAGCCTGAACCCCTGTAGGAAATCCACCCTTACACCACTGACTTCCATAGTATTGTTTTTTTTCTCTGTATGGAAGTCAATGGCTAGTCAGTTGTCTGGTTACCAACATTCTTCAAAATATCTTATTTTGTCATCAACTTGAGGGTTAGTATATAGTAACAAAATTTTCATTTTTGGGTGAACTATCCCTTCAAGCCCTTTGCATGCAAAGATCGCTGGCAGCCTAAGATTGTTGTTACATTCACTACACACCATTACTATGACATTCTCATTTAATTTTGACAAACTATGTATCATCAGAAAGATTTAGGACTCTAGTTTCAATTATTTGACCACTATTTGTGATTAAAAAACACTGACAGTCATTTCTTAATTTCTGTCAGGAGTGCAAAATCAACATGCAAAATCAATTGGTAGCACTTTGTTAATGTTAATGAAAATACTTTTGTTCATTGTTTTGTTCATGTTAGTTACAGGGCATTAGGTAATGTTGACAGATACAGTTTTTGATTTTAAAAACTGTATTATCAAATGTGGAAATTAACATTAAAGTAGCCCTAATATGTTTTTTCGAATAATCCTTTTCGTGCAGTGTGTAATATAGCTGTGAATGTAAACGTTCTGCCAAGTTGTAAAGTCGAAAGTGCACAATAAATAAAATGATTGTCTCCCAAAAGAAAGAATTGACTCTGAACCACCAATACGAGTCGTTTTTTAATAGAATCCTACTGCTTTACGGTTCTGCGTCACTAGAAGATACATTTGCATTAATGTCCGCCCATACCTGTATATTGTACATCGTCCGCCCTCGAACAACTTGACCAGCCCAACAACTTAATAATTTTACTGACGTCTGCTTCTCAAATTAGTTGAGTTCAACGCAGGATTCGCAAAACGCCCGCTCTGGAAAGATGGGTCAGTACCCAGTTTATTTGGACCAGCTTGCTCCTCAGAATCATAACCTGTAAGTATGAATAAGGGCCCTATCTTGCACCCAGCGCAATTTACTTTGTACACTGACACATGTATCATTCTTATTTTGGATCTGCACAGCGGACTTTTCCCTCGACAGACGCACGTCAGTAAATTAGGGAATGAACTTGTGCTCCCGGGGGCGGTTCAGCGAAAAGAGGCGGCGTGTTCTGGCGCAAACGTTCCCTGGTGCTATTTTGCAGTTTCAGAAAACAATTCCACCACAGACCAGGAAAAATCTAGTCTAAAGTCAGTGGCGCATTATTCTATTTTAAGGCCGCATTCTTGGCCATAATGTAGCGTGTGCATAAATCTTGCTTACACATACGCCTGTTTAACCGTAGCTAATTTGGGTGGGTTTCCTCCATCAACATACAATGTCACCTCAAGTCAAGTCAAGTCATCCTCATTTATATAGCGCTTTTAACAATGTAGATTGTTTCAAAGCAGCTTTACAGAGACAAACGTATCATTTAGTGTAACAGACAAGGGGCCCTATCTTGCACCCAGCGCAATTGACTTTGTACACCGACGCATGTTTCATTCCTATTTTGCACCCGCGCAAAGCGCACTTTTCCCTCCACAGAAGCACGTGGCTAAACTAGGGAATGAACTTGCGCTCCCTGGGCGGTTCAGCGCAAAAAAGGAGGCGTGTTCCGGCGCAAACAATCCCTGGTGCTATTTTACTGTTCCATAAAACAATTGCGCCACTGGCCAGAAAAAAACTAGTCTAAAGTCAGTGGTGCGTTGCGCGTTGTTCATTATGCTATTTTAAGGGCGCATGCTTGACCATAATGTATAGCCTGCACAACGCGCATACACTTTGATTCTCTAATCTACACAGAAGCAGCAGTTTTCATTTTTGCAAATCATATTATTACAAACGATAGATAGATATATAGATATATAGATAGATAGATAGATAGACAATTTATGGTAACACTTTAGAATACTGTTCCTTCATTAATGAGTAATTACACAGGAACAAACGAGTAACGAATTATTAACATTCTAGTAACTACTATTAACTAACAAGAAACTCTGATTAACAAATTAGTAAGTAATAGCGCTCAGATGAATGTAGTAGTTCACTATTAGCTAATCAATAACTACTATTTTTTTCATACCTCCCAGAGAACTACTATCTACAGGTTCATAATTAACATGAATAATGCATAATTTATAATAAAAGGTAATGTTAACCCACTAGTAATGACTCAAGTATTACTACATCATTCTAAAGGAACTACTAATTATTTGGATCAGTATTCTAAAGTGAAAAACATGATAACTACCTAATATTGACTGTAGTCATTGTAAGCTTTTGAGATTTTGAATAGCAATTCCTTCCAATGGATTTGGTAACACTTTAGTCATTACCAGTGTGTTCCCATGATCTTCACTTTAGAATACTGATCCAAATAATTAGTAGTTCCTTTAGAAAGATGTAGAAACACTTGATTCATTACTATCCAAAACCTTACAAAAGCCTTAAAAGCTTACAGTGACTTCAGTCAATATTAGGTTGTTATGTTTTTCACTTTAGATACTGATCCAAATTATTAGTAGTTCCTTTAGAAAGATGTAGTAACACTTGATTCATTACTAATGGGTTACCATTACCTTATATTAAACATTGTGCATTATAAATATTTATTAACCTGTATATAGTAGTTATTATAGTCTTCAGTGAGGTATGAAAAATAGTAGTTATTGATTAGCTAATAGTGAACTACCACACCCGACTGAGCGCTATTACTTACTAATTTGTTAATCAGAGTTTCTTGTTAGTTAATAGTAGTTACTAGAGTGTTACTAATGCATTACTCATTTGTTCCTGTGTAGTTATTCATTAATGAAGGAACAGTATTCTAAAGTGTTACCCAATTTATTATAAAAGCATACATCTAGCTTACACATTTACCCACATTATTATATGCCTGTTTAACCGAAGCTAATTTGGGTGTGTTTCTCCATCCCCAATGTCAATTCTCTCTCTTTAACGGCCGTGACGAGAGCGTTGCTCTCCTCGGCTGTGAACCGCTCCTGGCGCGCGCCTGGCAAATCCGCCGTTATAATAGCAATACGCCAAGGAAAAAGCGCGCCTGCTCTTAAAGGGAATGTGAGATGATGCTCTGATTGGTTTATTTCACGTTACGCCCAAACCACACCTATGAATAATGAAGCTACTTCAGACCAACCCCTTTTAGATTTGCGCCGGGCGCAAGAGTCATTTATCCCGCCGGGAAAATAGCAACAGCGCTGAGACCCGCCCACAAAGTTACTTGCGCTTTGCGCTTTGACACTTGCGTTTCAGATCGTTAAAATAGGGCCCATGGTTTTGGCTTTATAGCGGTTCTTTAATAAAGTTATTTTCCAGCTAAAGTTATTTTTGATTGACTCGCTTCCGTCGCAATGATCATTTGTTATTAAATTAGGGGCCGCTAAGACGACACCATTCTCTCTACATAGACTTTAAACGTGAACCTGTGATAAACGCTGATGGTGTTCACATGCGCATTAAGAATTGGTTTTATATATATGTGCGTTTGAATATATGTGCGCAGGTTTGGAATTTCCTACAGACTAAGCCTAAACAAATTACTGGTCTTTCCTTATAAAAAAAATTATAGTCACCTCTCTGACTTTTACGGCCCTGACGAGAACGTTGGTCTTCTCGGCTGTGAACCGCTCCTGGCGTGCGCCTGGCAAATCCGCTGTTATAATAGCAATCCGCCATGGAGCAAGCGCACCTGCTTTTAAAGGGAATGTGAGATGACGCTCTGATTGGTTTATTTCACGTTATGCCCAAACCACACCTATGAGTAATGTAGCTACTTCAGACCAACCCATTTTAGATTTGCGTTGGGCGCAAGAGTAATTTATCCCGCCGAGATCCGCCCACAAAGTTACTTGCGATTCGCGTTTGATACTTGCGTTTCAGATCGTTAAAATAGGGCCCTATTTATTCATGTATATATTTTCTAACGGGTTTTCAAAATACTTAGTTTTGTGTTTAATATTGTGTAAGTTTCCAGCTAACTGGCTTACTTATGTAATGACTGTCTTACTGAAATACTTCTGCTATGCAGCTGTGGGCCACAGTCTATTCATGCAGAATGTCTGTCTCTCTTACTACTTTGATTAAAGATAAAACATGGATCAAGATTTGTTTTACAAACGTTTGTTACATCAGTCATTCACGTTGGTGCTGGGCGAACATATGCATCATTATTGATACAGTTCCCGCATGTGCATATCATATACATATCAGTTTGTTGATGGACATAGCCTAATGCTGATGGTGAGGAATTACAGTTGAAACATCTCATAATGTACCTCAAACTGAGTAGCATATCACTGAGAAACATCTCATGATGAAGTCGTCCCTATGATGGAGGTTCGGGTTGAATAACTAGTTCTTCCAATGTTTCTTCATCGGACTCACGCTCAGATTTATATGGTAAAATCGACGTCATTGTTACTGTCTTTACACTCCAATCGCTGAGTTGTAGGAAGCGTCCAGACAGAGCTGACGTTCAGTTATGGTAATGGTCATTTTTGTTTCTGACAGGCGCTGTACACGGTAGACCAATCACAACAGACTGGGCCATCTGGCCTATCAGATCAGAGCAGGCTCTCAGAAAGGAGGGATTTAAAGCCGTTTGAGAATCATTGAACAATGTGGTGATGGGCAATGTATATTGTTAGAAAATTAATAGTGTTTTTTTTTACTTTTGATGCATGTAAACCTGTTGTGGGAGAACTCCAAAACAGAATTAGGAGCCTTTAAAAGAGCATAATAGGGGCACTTTAACAAAGATGATTAACAAAGATAAATGTAAGTTCATGTTAACTAAAAAAATGAAACCTTATTGTTTCCTTATAAGTGTTAACCTTATAAGTGTTAAATAAAAAAAAAAATAAAAAAAATAAAAGCAGCAGGACATTTCAACAGAAGTCTCCATTTTCTCTCCAGAGCTAACAACTAAGACATTTAAGAGGTGTAATTTGTGATTTTTCTATTTCTTAAAGGTTAAGACTGTTTTAAATCCTGATTTGTCAAGTTGTGCTGTGCTGTTTTTTGGATGTCCTCTCCAGCAGTATGATGTACGCTTACACTGTCCCTTACAGCATGGTGCTATTCCACATTCACCCCCTCCACTGACAGAAAGACAGAGCAATTACCTCACTGGGGTGTGAGTCAGCGAGCTCTAGTGGCCTGAAGGGCAGCTGGGTGGCGGGGTGGCCCAATCCCCTGAGCCATGAGAGGGGGATTTGTCTGCCATCTCTGGCCTTGTTGATAAAACTGACCCTGCGGTATCACAGCGAAGCCTGAACCTCCCTAATCGCTTTAGGGCTGCCTCGAGGCCATGAGAAAAACACAAACAAACATACACACATTACACATGCATCTATAGTTCATAGCTCATACTAGTGATGTATGTCTCGAGACCGGTCTTGGTCTCGAGACCGGTCTCGAGACCACTTTTACGTGGTCTCGGTCTTGTCACGGCCTTGACGGTCTTTGGTCTTGGTCTCGGACCTCTTGGTCTTGGTCTCGGACCTCTCGGTCTTGTCTGGTCTCGCTGTCTCAGACCGACATAGTGGTCGGGGGATTTAGCAATACAATACTACAATATCCATGACGACACAACGTTCGATAATGCAATTATTATCCGCAACGGAACGGATTGAAGCGCGCGTCCGAGTGCTGACATTGCGGCGTGTGCGCGAGCCACACGAGAAAATATTTTATCCGCGCCACTGATCGCAGCGGCAACGAGCACTTTGATCACTTGGTTTAAAAAACACATATCAGTGACATGATGGGTTTTAACTTCATTCAGGAGTCATTCATTTTGGGTAACTGCACAACTACACAACTGACAGATGACTTTGAGCGCACCGCCAACGGTGTGTGTGTTGTGTGTGTAACCATAGCGACAAAACGACCAACTTTCGGATCCCGCACTTAAGCCTATAATTTCGTTTTTAAAAATGTAATTATGTATTTAAAAGTTGCAGAATGGGTTCATTTGGAGTCTGAGACTCCGAAATCGGCAGAGATAGGCAGGCATTTGCTTGGATGAATTTGTGTCTTTGATATCTCTAGAGATACAGATTACAATGAGCTCACAGTCACACACATGACATGGTCTGTCTCTGTATTGTTCTGCCTGTGTAGTTGAAGTAATACCATCTAATATGTATTGAATGTAAACTGCGGCTGAACCCTATGCTGCTGTTCTTGAATTCACAAGTTATTGCTTAGCTTCAACTAGTCTGTTTTTTTCCCCTCCGGTCTCGACTTGGTCTCGGTCTTGGTCTCGACTTGGTCTTGGTCTCGACTTGGTCTGTCTTGGTCTTGGTCTTGGTCTTGTCTTGGTCTCGATACCCTCTGGTCTTGGTAGTGTCTTGGTCTCGGTTTAGGCGGTCTTGACTACAAGTCTAGCTCATACACATGGATCAATGCATTCACGTAATATATACGAGGAAAGGACTTTTACATACTCTGAAAACTGCATGCAAGGACAAACATATGCATCCATTTGCAATATATGTTTATCTTCATTTGTTGATTTTTATTATATATAAATAGCATTACAGTAATGCCAGATTTGTGGAAAATGTGCTTAATTCATATGAAAATTGCTTGATCTTAATCATACAAAAGGCAGGCATCAATGTACCTATAAAAATGTGATTTTTTTTCTTTGATTTTGGGGTGAATTATGACCCCCTTTTTATATTCAACTTTATGATGTTTACGAGACCGCACGTTCATGTAGCATGTAACACACGTACAGTATAAAGCAATTACCACATGACGGCTGTAATTTCCTCTTTCCTTTCCACAATCGCACTGTGTCACTCACTTCTGTGATAAAGAGCATCTTGAGTAGATGAAGCAGGTTTTTTAAATGGGCTACACACAATAATGCAATAAAGACTGCACAGTGTGTGTGACTGAGGTGAGTACTTACAGTATGGCAAGGTTATATCCCCCATATATATTCATTTCCATTTTGTCTTTCCTCTCTGCCAAAGTTAAAGCTATTTAAAAAATAATAAAAAAAATAATAAAAAACATTAACTTGTGGCCTTTGAGAGTTGAGATATAATATTTTTATATTTATTTATTTTGTTCCCACTGCTGCTCGCATTTGTCATCACTTTCAAAACACTGAGCTTGACTTTCTTGACCATTGCTTAACCTTTATGGCCAAACTCTTTTCTGAAATATGTTGCTAATGAAAACATCCTTGATTTAGATATTCTCTAGTGCAGGGGTCTCCAACCTTTTTTCATTTGAGAGCTACTTTTTAAAAATGAAAGTGGCCGAGAGCTACTCATGTAATACAATACTTAAATCTCAATGCACTGTGCACTATATATGGAAAATAATTATGAATTCAACTCAACCTGTGTTAAACTCAAAATACTCCTTTAATTGCATGTAAGACACATAAAACATTGTGTTAAAGGGAAGTCAGCTATTGATAAACGATGCTTCCAATGTTTTCTTGTCCATTCACAAGACATTCAGGACCTCGGACAGCTCCATTTAAACTTAAACACAAACATTTTTAAAGAATGTTCAATATTCTTGGATGTCCATTGACTGTAAACACTATTCTGCAATGGCAATAATAAAATAAAAAGTCATAATATAAACTCTTGATTGAAAGGAAATAGTCAATAGAAAAGAAACTCAATATGTTGAGTTTTTAAAGCATAAAAAGCAGTTCAAAACATTTTAATGTAATAACAAAACATCTTTTGAGAAGCAAGTGAGGTTGTCTTCAGCTATTGGCCACATTATAAAGGTCCCACATCAGTTAAATGGTGTGAAACTGAGCACAGAAATGTAGCTCTCTCGCAATCGATCTTTGAGGCTTTTTTTTTTTTTTTTTTTAAGTTTAAAATTAGCAAGTGAAGTTGCTAACTGATGGACTGGCAGATCTTCTGAACCAGCCATTAGTAAATGAGTCCTATTAAACGGCCTTAATGTAAATGAATGTAAGAGGGACATCTGAATTATCATGTGTTACAAAACATTTATGGCACTATTTAAAGATAATTATTTTTTTATATACTGTATATATATATATATATATATATATATATATATATATATATATATATATATATATATATATATATATATATATATATATATATATATAATATAGAAAAATTATGAAGTTAATGACGAAAGAAAAGATCATACCTATCTTGATTCTTCACCCCTAAACACTCACAAAATTGAATGTTATGCCTAGATCGTATTACATGACCAACTGATTTACTATAATATCCTTTAAAAGATGAAAAGATGATCTAAACATGTTTTCAGTTTCTGAATTAACGTATGTTTTGAACTAAAGGTTTTCATTTTTTATCATCTCAGGCCTCCTTGTATGTCATTGACTGCTACATAATGTGTCTGTGTCTGATGGGTATTATTGCAACACATGTAATTCCATTTAATGTCCACTGATGTGCCCACGCATATTCAGCTGAAATAAAGATCAGAACAGAGTTTGAACTTGGGGAAACACAAAAAGACATTTAATAGACGAGCATCAATTTAATTCAGGTATTCAAGCCTTCACATGCGGCCCACACAACATTAGAGTGGTGCCTTATTTTGAGCTTGATATTCAATCGGCCAATTCTTCTGAGGATGAGAAGCTAATGGCACCATATTTCACTTCCTCCAAATCGTCAGAAGCATATGGCTCTAAGATAATGAGCAGAACTGTTTCTAATTAGCATGATGCTAAGCCTTATGATTGGTTCTCATCACGAGATTGTGTGGAAGATTGAGTTCAGAACAGAAAGTAATGGGGATACAGTAGCTCCCTCTTCAAGTCAGTTCTCGAGCAATCATAGCCTAAATTTACTTTGATGGAGTTTAGACTGTAATTAAATCGCTAATCATAATTGTTTTCTGGTTCTCCTGTCCTGTTTCGGGGATTTTGGGATATTTATGGGATCGTTGTAATTGCTAAACACATGCTGCCACTCGAGGAACTGAAAATTAGCCAATTTCGAGGAGCCGGGTTATTTTTCCCCCCCTTGTTTGCCTCTGATTAGCTGCCAGCTCAAACTGCCCCACAGATTCATGGGAACGGATGACAAATAGATGAAGCAAGGGGTGTTTTTTTCAGGAACGTAAGCCAGGTATCTGCTTCCTTCATTCTGTCTCACCCAGCAGCTCATTTGCATCTTAATTTGGAATTATAAGACGCACAATATGGAAAATACTGATGCTGCATGGTGATATTTTGCATGCACCCACAATGCACCTGGAGCTGTTTTATTTGAAGGATAGTTAGAGGCACTATCTGGGGATAAATAAAATGCTGTATATAAATGAATAATAATAATAATTTAAAAAAATAAACTTTTTCATGAGCAGAAACAAAAAGCATTAATCAACCATGCACTCACACTAAAGGTCAAAGTCACTGTCATTCAGACGCAGTGAGACTTCCATTAACACACTGACCAGCAAGTCCGGACAAATGCACCATGGGGAATAAGTATTAAGCTCCTTAACAACCTTGCTGCTTTGAGAAACACGTGTAATCATGTAGGCAATTCAGGCTCGCAAACAAGTGAATTAATGTAGACTTGCAAATAAGTTTGGAGCAAAATGAATAGGTTTGTGTTATCTGTCAGGTGTGCGCTTGGGTGTCTTTGCGAGAGAGAGCACAGGTTTCGACCTGTTTTAATTTAATTTTAAGCAGATTACGGCCTGTTTATACATGCAGAGGGGTGTTCATTAACAAAGGCTGGTTTAGCGCTTGTAACTGAGCCGTTGTCGGTATCAAACTATATGTAAAATAACTAAGCAGAGCAGTTCAACTAATCAAGCTGATGAGCATAAAATACTATTACTGGAGAATAACTAGTAGAGAAAAGAAGGGGTGTGTTTGGAATAGAATGCTAATGTTTGGCTGTTTGCACACTACAGAGAAGGCTTTGTGAACTCTTTGTTTTGAAAAATAGTGTAGTGATAGGATACACAACAATAAACATTGTAAACTAGATTGTGGTTGACCTCACTTTATCACAATTATTGTGCATTACATAATGTTCAATGTTTTTTTGTTTTTTTTTATAAATTAATACTTTTTTTCAGCAAGGACACATTAATAAACTGATTAAAGGTGACAGTAAAGACATTTAGAATGTTACACAACATTTCTATTTAAACTTTTGGAAACATATTAAAAAAAGGTCCATTAGTTAAAGTGCCCCTATTATTCTATTTTAAAGTTTCCTAATTTTGTTTTGAAGTCTCCTACAACAGTTTTACATGCATCAAAGGTCATAAAACTTTCATTTTCTCATAATATACATTTGCACATCACCACATTTTCAATGATTCTCAAACGACTCATCAGATGAATCAATCTCTCTAAATCCCTCCTTTCTGCGAGCTGCTCTGCTCTGATTGGCCAGACGGCTCAGTCTGTTGTGATTGGTCTACCGTGCGCATGTCGAAAACAAAAACGCCCATTGCCATAACAACATCAGCTCTGCTTGTATTGAGGCTTCCTACACTGTAAACTAAACACAGTAACAAACAATGACGTCGATTTTACCATATCAATCTGAGCGCGAGTCCGATGATAAAACATTGGAAGAACTAGTTATTCAATCCAAACTTCCATCACAAGGACGACTCGAGCAGGACGTTTCCCAGTGATACGCTACTCAGTTTGAGATTATTGTTATTACATTATGAGATGTTGCAACTGTAATTCCTCACCATCAGCATTAACAAGTGCATGTCCATCAACAAACCAATTATTTTACTTGTACTTATTTATTTACCCAGTATTTTTTTGTAATTTATTGTGGTGAACATGTGGAAACTGTATCAATAACAGTGCATACATTAGCCGAGCTCTAGCGTGAATGACTGATGTAACATAAACATTGTTAAAACAAATCTTGCTCCATGCTTAATCTTTCCTCAAAGTAGTGAGAACGACAGACAATCTGCATTAATAGACAGTTTTAGATAATAGTGGCCCACAACTGATTAGCAAAAGTATTTCAGTAAGACAGTAATAATGTGAGTTAACCAGTTAGCAGGAGACCTACACAATATAAAACTTAAAACTAAGTATTTTGAACACCATCTTTCAAGAGTAAAAACGGTTTGCGAATCCTGCATTGAACTCCGAGATTTGAGAAGCATTTGTCAGTAAAATAAAGGAGAAACAGCAAAAGTTTAGGATAATACTGCAGTGGTATTGTGGTAAAGATGAATTTTAGCCACTGATTGTTCACATGCTCGTCCTTGGGCAGTGAAAAAAGAAAACTTGCTTTACCTTGACATTGTAGAGCACACCGTCTTCTCAACATGATGCTATCCAGTATCCACAGGAATCAGCTGCAGTGTTTGAAGGTTCAAGTTTTCCCTGGTGTCTGCGCGCACAATATGCTAATGTTTCTTCTTGACGTCACAACGAAACGGCTTATGACTCATTTGAAAAATAATTAATTTCATCGACTCAGAGTCGACTCTAACTTTTGAAAGACAATAACTTTATATGCAGTGCACTTTCAGATTTAAACTTTGCAGGATGTTTTCATTCACTTAGAGCTATGTTACACACTACATGAAAGGTCATTTTCAAAAATCCATAATAGGGACACTTTAACATTAGTCAACTACCTCAGTTAACATGAACTAAGAATGAACAATACTTCTTCATTTATTAATCTTAGTTAATATTAATTTCAACATTTACTAATGCATTATTAAAATCAAAGGCTCTATTTGTTAACATGAGTGCACTGTGAACTAACATGAACAAACAATGAACAGCTGTATTTTTATCAACTAACATTAACAAAGATTAATAAATACTGTAACAAATGTATTGCCCATTGTTAGTTCATGTTAGTTAATACTTTAACTAATGTTAACTAATGAACCTTATTGTAAAGTGTTGCCAAACTTTCTTTTCATCAAAGAATTTTGAAAACAAATTGCAAAAATATTAAGCCACACAACTGTTTTCAAAATTGATAATACGAAATGTTTCTTGAGCATCAAATCAGCATATTAGAATGATTTCTGAAGGATCATGAGACACTGAAGACTGGAGTAATGATGCTGGGAATTCAGCTTTGCCATCACAGGAATACATTACATTTTCAAATATAGTAAAATAGAAACCCAATCAATTTAATTTGTACACTTAACGTACGTACTGTTTTTTTGTGAAGAAAAAGTACATACTTTGGAGAATAGGCAGACTAGGCAAGCTTTGGGACATACTACTTCGTCATAGCGGTCTTTAACGGACAACTCTGTCGCTTAGTTATGTGCATCCTGTCACCATTTAAACTGCTCTGCCAATCAACTTTTAAAATCCTCCACATTCAATTTAATTTAATGTCCTACCATTTCGGAGAGAAATACAGTAGCATGTTGATCTTCCAGTTTTTGGGTCTTTCATGTGGACAACCGTTCAAGTGTGCACAGATCTGCACTTCGGATTCTAACCGGGAAAAGTAGACCATCCAGGTATCTTTGGAATACTCATTTCAACATACTACGATTTGAGAAACACTAATTCTAATTTCAAAAACTATTTAGGATGGATAGAATGCAAATTGGGGCGCAGCAACAGTCAATGGCTGTGTCCGAAAACTTAGGCAGCTGATTGTTGCCTTGCTGCTCTATCATGCAATGACTTGCAGAGTTTGTGCATTAAGGTATCTTACGAAACTAATTTCGGACATATTTCTGAGGCAGCGTAACAATCTACTGACAAAATAGAGAGAGCTTTGGTGATAAGCGAATATAAAAATTTAGTATTTAAAGAATGCGACATGCACGTCTCCCGGACTTTCTGTAGAATTCAACCAATCAGATCGCGACTTCGAAATTCCTTAAGTGTTTCTGTAAAAGTGTGCCATATGCATCAGACGTTCAGCCAACGGTCCGTAGTCCTGAGACTAAATCCAGGTATCTCAGGAGACAGGAAATGAAGCTAACATTGGATTTGGATGTGCCTTGATGCCTCCCTACCTTGGAATGCAGCCTCTGAAGGCAGCATTTTTAAGTTTTTGGACGCAGCCATAATTGTCCAGCCGCGTTTGTGTTAGTGTTGAAGGACTACGGACTAACCTTCTTGTTTATGTTTTGTCCCAGAAGGATTTACCTGTGTTCGATTTCCTCTTGTATTTTTATATCTCCTGGACTATCAAATATAAGTGACTGTATCTCTTAAGTATTTTGTTAAAATGATTTAACTCTTACCTGAAGTCTTATTCTTCTCCTTGTGCTGTTCATTCCTAGAAGAAGAAGAAATATAGTAATCCTGTGTTTTGTGGACTTTTGAAGTACTTATCTGAATGCTCCCATGAACTGTTCCTCAGAGTCTCTCTACATTCATGTCTAAGTTTAAAAACTGTGTGTAATGCCTATATGTCACCTTGCTATACTCACCTGAAATGTCATCCAGGTTTGCAATAAACTCCCGCTCCTGGGTTCATCTCTATTTCGTGTAGTGGTGTCGTTACAATACCATGCACAGTAGAGTGTATACAGTACTGCATTCCTAGTCATAGTACAGTATGCTGTTCCAGTATCAAATATTAATGTATGCCTTCTGCAAACTACACACCATGTATTGTATACTGCCTTCTTTTTATGTCTGAAATATGTCTGAAACTATTCAAAATTGCTACATTCTGTTGGCCTCACAATGTATTTTTTTTTTTTATTTTTTTTTTTAGAAAGCCCATAAATACAGAAAATCCAAAGTATTGACATCCTAGTAGTATCCCATTTGGATTAAAATTATATGTGTAAAAATAAAATAAAACTGCAAAAAAAAAAAAAAAAAAAAAAAAACTGTAGTACATTTTACAAGATAATTTTATTTAATTTTTTTAAATTTCACATTTAATTCATTGTGTCACTTGCCATTTCTTTGTAATTGTTTGTGAAACTTACTAGCAATTTCTGAGTGAATATTATTTCTCCACCACTTTTATGTGTATAAATAAAAAACAATAGTGCACTGCAATAGCTCATTGTTTTCCAAAATGTTGTAAAACCTTTAAAACAGTATGAGAGACACTCAGCATCCAGTGTTCATCTTAACCTGGCTGTGAGGTCCTGCTCCTGTTCAAATGCACATCGAGGCTGAGACTGAGAGAACTTGGCGGCCAGAAGGTGATAATGGAGATGGTGAAATGTACAGAGACTCATTAGAAAAAGGTGCTGGAGGGTTAGCAGAGACAGACCACAACTCTTTGTGTGCATTTAAGAGTACAAATCCTTTGCTTGTGCCAAATTAACCATGAGATGTATTATTGTGTCAGCCTTGGACCCGGCCACTCGCTGATCCTAATTTACAGTCCAGGGAATTAAAGAAGGTGACCCGTTCCCCCCTGAAATGTCAGTCTCACTAATGGTGACCGACATCCACCTTCAAACCGGACATCCGCTCTGGCACAAGGAGATGTGCCTTAGTTAAGTCAGCAAGAAGATTTACACATCGACAAGCAAAAAGACTCTCAGAACTTCCCCATATGTCAAACACTGAGAGCACAGTAGAATAAAAAATCCACGACTGTATGTTTTTGAAAGTCTCTTTTGCTCACCAATTCTACTTGTATTTGATTAAAAAAATACAGTAATATCAGTAATATTGTGAAATATTATTACAATTTAAAATAACTGTTTTCAATTTGAATGTATTTAAAAAGTAATGTATTCTTGTGATGGCAAAACAGAATTTTCAGCATCATTATCCCTGTTGTCAGTGTCACATGATCCTTCAGGAATTATTCTAATATGCTGATTTGCTGCTTAGGGAACATTCAATGGTGAAAACAGCTGTGCTGGATTATTTGGCGAATAGAAAGTTAGAAAACGAAATATATTTGAAATATAGATGTTTTGTTATATTATAATAATTTTGACTGTCACTTTTGATCAATTTAATGCACCATTGCTGAATAAAAATATAATTTTATTTGAAGTCAATCAACCAATCAATCAACCAATAAATCAATCAACCTTACTGACTAGAAAGTTTGAATCATATTATTTAATACATTGTTATGTAATATGAAAAAATTATATTAAAAGAAAATAGCTGCCACTCTAAAAAATGCTGGATTGTTTCAACCCTTGTTTGGGTCAAATATGGACAAACCCAACCGTTGGGATTAAAAATGTAATAACATTTTTTAAACCAATGGTTGGGTTTGTCCATATTTGAACCAAACATTTAGAGTGTAACCTCAGCATATATGTGTGTGTATCTTTGGTGTTTGAGTATGACATTGTTAGCTCAGTACCTACTAACATGCGAAGCACACATGTACCTGAAGCACAAATCGGGTTCATTGTGCTAGAGTCGTCGAGTCTCTTAACAGTTTGTCTACTGAGACGCCAGCGTCTCCTTCTGCAATCCCCACGGGGAGCCCGGCAGAAGATCCTGCTGTTCCCAAGGATCTAAAGACCTCGACAAGGTTTTTGGAATATCTGAAATTCCTCACAGAGAACTCAAAGAGTTTCTGGACCCACCAGTGAGCTGTCACCTCCTGCTGCCACTGTAATCCTCCTGATCTCCGCTTTCCTTGGAAAATTAACAACAACACCTCACTGTAATTTGCTAACAGGTTGGTGTTAGATTTACAAAGCAAATATCTGAAGGAATCAAATTATCCTTGATATTTGCACTTTGAAAACACACTGTGACTCTTTTTCCAAGTTTCAGAACTCCTTCCCTAGTGAAAATAGAGTGTTTATTGAAACTAAAGGAAACATAAATGAAAATTCTAAACTTCTAAATGGATGGATGCACCAACACGTGTCTGACAGCTACTGTGTGATCAGAAACATGCTCCAACCTGCAGTATTATAGTTAACATAAACACACACACACACACACAGTCACAAACTGTATAACTGGTTTCATTTTCATGGACTTTTAGTTTTACTTATTATTTCCTATTGTCGTTGTTCACGTTTCTCACCACTTGTTTGTTACTATGTATATTAATTTAATAATCACAGCTGTTTTTGAGTTCGTTATCATTGTATACTTAAGTTTCTTGGATTCCTCAGTTCATTTTCGGTTATTGTTTGTGTGTAGACAGGCTGATACTGTCATGATTCCTGTCTTGTGTTCCCCTAGTCTTGTGTGGACTTTTGTTATTTCCCGTTCTGTATCATGTTTTGTAGTCCTTTGTAGTTTTTCTTGTTTATTAGTCTCTCCAGGTGTTTCTGATTAACCACGCCCCCTTGTTATCTTGTTTAGCTTGTTTGCCTGTGTATTTAAACCTCTGTGCTTCAGTTGTTGTTTGTCGGTCGTTGTAGCTGTTTCCTGTTCCATGTTCCTCTCCTGAGTTCCGTGTTCCGTTGTTTGCCTGGATTACCTGTTTGTTTTATTGAAGTAGTGTTTGCATGTGGATTCTCTCTCCGCTTCATTCCTACTGTACCTCATCGTTACAGTTACGTTGTGGATTATCTGCGTTCATTTCTTTATTAAATACATTTCTATTGGAACCATTTGACTCATCTTCATCTTTAGACCTTTATAATTGTGAAACACACACGCACACACTGTACGTTTGTTGGCCAGAGGAGAACTGGCCTCCTGACTGAGCCTGACAGTTTTTTTTTTTTCTTTCTCCATTCTGTCACCAAATGAAGCTTGGGTTCCTTGCTACTCTTGCCTCTGGCTTGCTTACTCTGGGGACACTTGATATTCAACAATATTATTGATCTGCCTGCATTGACACCATTGTGTGAGAACTGAGCTAGACGATGACATCACTGTTTTCTCCAGAGCTGCTATATAATGAACTACATTGATAACTAATGATTTTTACAATGAAACTGAATCAACACTGTACTTACTTAAGCTAGACAATGACACTATTACAATGACACTTGCATTTTTTTCCTGTTATCAATGTTAAGCTGCTTTGAGACAATCTGTACTGTAAAAAGCACTATATAACTAAAGGTGACTTGACTTGACTTGAATAATTAAAAAATAACTGGAGGGAAAAATAAAATAAAATTCAAATATATTTTAAACTAAAAAAAAAAATTA
Organism: Squalius cephalus; assembly: GCF_949319135.1. Lineage (NCBI taxonomy): Eukaryota > Metazoa > Chordata > Actinopteri > Cypriniformes > Leuciscidae > Squalius > Squalius cephalus. The sequence continues at coordinate 19,587,704 of NC_137127.1, forward strand.
AATTGAAATTAAATCTTTATTTTTATAAAACGTTATATATATTACAAAAGACAACATGAGTGCAACATGAGACAATAATATTACCTGTGCTGGGGAACTTAACGTTGTTATATATATGTGTTTAGGTATTGGGTATGATATTGTAGAATATGAATATGGTCATGCAGAATAAAGCATTAATATGTGCTTTATAAGTACTAACAAACAGCCAATATCCTAGTAATATGCATGCTAATAAGAAAGTTAATAGTGAGAATTGAACCCTAAAGTGTTACCATATATACCGCAATCAAAAGAAAACTAAACTAAATTGAAAAATGCAAATTGAAATAAATAAATAAATAAATATATATATATGGCAGGGTATAGTTTTGAATTTATATATATATATATATATATATATATATATATATATATATATATATATATATATATATATATATATATATATAAATTCAAAACTATACCCTGCCATCCTGCCATCCAGTCACAGTAAGATAATAAGGAGAAGGTATTACTGACATTATCAATACTATTATTAATAATATTTTTTAATTAAAATCTAAACATTACTAAAATTACAAGTGCAACATTACAATATAAATATAAATGTAAAAATTCATGCAAAAATTTTATTGGGTCACTGTCTGTACATTTCCTTTTATTTTATTCCATAAATTGGACACGCCGTCATCATTGTTCATTAGTTTGCCAGACCAGCAAAGCTTATCTGTTCAGTGCCGTGAACTGTGTGACCTTGGCTGCCCCACAGAAAATCTGCCATTGACATGAGTGACATGTTAAACAAGTAAGAAGCTTAGCAAACTGCAGCCCAACGGCATTTTTGTATTTATTATTGAATCTACTCTGAATCAGAACATGAAATCACTGCATAGTGGAAACAATCTCACTGGCAGCCATCTGTCAGACCTAATTGCTGTCTGAATATCTGAAACTTACTGAGGTTACATAACATTCAGATTTTCTATTATTGTTCTTCCTGTCAGAGTTGAGCAAACTAAATGTGGGTTTGAAATTGTTACCTGATGACTCAGTTTGAATTCATTGTATAGCGTTTCTTCTGAAGATATGTTTGAATGTTGTCTAATATCTGACAAACTAGCAAAACATCAACTAATGCAGTAGCAAACATATTGTAATGGAAATTAAATTAAACAAAAGCCTGTTACTGCCATTCTAAAGGACGAAGAAAAGATCGCAACAACAAGAGAGTAGTGTTTGATGGACTTTAAATGAGTAAATGAATTAGGTATAGAATGACATACGTATTCATCTCCAGACCTAGGTCTGCAGCACACTGGCAATCTGGAGGGTTTGAGTGACTCCAGTAAGTTATGGCCTCATAAGGTGTCTGCATATATTTAGTGCGAGGAGATCTTTGGCAAACAGCACAGCCGTGTTGACCTAGTCTGATATATGAGTTTGTTCCAGCTGGCCCATGTGCAGCCTTGGCTCGCCAGCATATCATTATTAGTAACCCTCCCTGAGACTAACGCACAGCTTCATGATGTGAAAGTTTTATAGGATGAACTGAGGACAGTCTGATGCATATTATGAAATCAAATGGCCCAAACTTTCTCAACATGCCTGGCTGCTTCGCAATGCCATCATTCGTGTTTCCAGGCTGCTACAACGAGTGCTTCCAAAGAAGAACTAGCTACTTGGGTTTGGCCAAGTGAGCAGGTTTCTTGGCTTTGAATCGCTGAAACATATTCAAGAGTTTTGTCTGAGATACTCAGGAGCAAGTAAATGAGATAACCTTGGACATATTTGCGTTTTCTGCTTTGCTTTTGGGGTTATATCTGATTTTACGTGCCCCTAAGGGGCCTGTTTACACCTGGCCACTTCATGCGTTTTCTGTAATCGGATAGCTATCCGATCGTGAAAAGACCAGGCGTAAATGCCCTCCGAAACGCATTCGAGATGGATTTGAATCCGATCGCTCAAACCACTTCAGGAGGTGGTCTGGGCCACATTCCAGACGAAACTAGACAAGTGTAAATGCATCTGGTTGTTGAAACCACATATGTAAATTGTACTCCTCCCAAAAATGCTAAAAAAAAAAGTAAACGCGTGAGAGCGTGTTATAGGCTATATGTAATGTAATAGGCAGATATGACGACGCTACTGCAACACGCATCGCCGCAGATGAGAAGCTGAGCTTCATTAAGCCAACGTGCAAACTATCGCAAATCAAAGTGAAAGTAAGTCGCAGACGCTTAACACACAATCATCATCATTAAAAGTAAAGAAACAAAATGATCTTACCAGGGCTGTTGCCGCTGTCTCTTATTGCGGTCTTTGATTTTGAAATTTTAGATGATGATCAATAAAATGCAGCTCATATCTGTTGCTTTCAATGACGTGCACTCCATTAAATCTGCACAGGCCCGTCGCGACAAGGCAAGCAAACCAAGCAATTGCTTGGGGCCCCGAGCTGGCCTGGGGCCCCAAGACAACGACTGGTTAAGAATAAAATGCAACGACAAACTGTGTGAGCGCCCCTTTGATAGTCAATGCAGTAAAGTGCAATGACACTGTTATCGGGATCCCCCTCAAGGGGGCCCCTCTCAGTAGTCGCTGACAGCAGCCAGCCAACCACGCGATCTCTGTTGCCGGCAAAATACAAAAACTCCTCGGCAGTCATCATGAAGCGGAATTATGCTTCAGGAAGCCAGAAAAGAATGAAGAGAAAGGAAGAGGAGGAAAGAAAAAACAAGATAGTGGTAAGTAGGGGTGTAACGATACACGTATTCGTATTGAACCGTTCGGTACGTACGAGGCTTTCGGTTCGGTTTTCGGTACGCATTTTCAAACCGAATGGTTCGTTGGACCATTTTTCTTGCCGACCAAAATTTCGTTAGGCCTATTTCAAATGTAGGCGCGTTGCGCGTGGCAAGCGCGCTCATAATGTAGAGACACCGGCGCGACCACAACATTGCCCAACATCAAATGGCAAACGTAATGTAAGCGGAACGAAACTGCTCGTTATTGTGTGGTTGACGGACCGTTGTTTATCAGTTTGGACCAGTGCAGCGTGAGCCGATCGTGATCATGCGACACTGTTAAACAGCGCTAATAAGAGATCCAGTAAAGAAAGCATTTGAATTCGCCACAGAAGTAATAACATCGCTGCGAGATCTAGTGAGAAACATTCACATAGTTTGGCAGGAATAGTAGGCTATAATGCCTTCAAGTAACATTACGTCGGTTTTATTTTGACATTATGAATACAATGCCCTCAAATGTTAATCTGAACTAAAATAAACATTTGTTTATAACTAAATATTACATTTATTTTTTTCCAAGGAGCTGTTTTGTTTTATATGCTCCTAAGAAGAGTCAATTATAGCTCCAGAATTGCTCAAAGTAAAAAAATAATAATCATATTTTATGATGTTAGTTTTAATTAAAAAAGAAGAAGAAAAATAAATAAATCAAGGAAATTTCTCTGGCATTTCTTTCTTTTTGCTGTATCGAAAACGTACCAAACCGTGTGTATCGTATTGAACCGAACCGTGAATTTTGTTACACCCCTAGTGGTAAGTGATAAATTACACTGGATAAAATAGCTCTACTTGTCTTGTACAAATGGTGTAATTTTGCAGCAGTTAGGCTAGAAAAAATATGTTTATGTTAGCTACCTGCCTGACGGCAAATGCTGCTTGTAACAAACAGTTAGTGCACCTTTTTTTTCGAACGGATGGAATATGGTTACATATTATAATATGTTTTTTATTGGGGGGGCCTCCAGGTCCATTTTGCTTGGGGCCCCCAAATTCCTTCAAACGGCCCTGAATCTGCATATAGCGCGGGAATTGAAGATCGGATTTAAATCCATTTTGCAAAAACACATTAATGTGACCAGGTGTAAATGGAATCGTTTTGATAAATCCGATAGCTATCCGATCTGAGAAAACGGTCGTAAACAGCCCCTCAATGTGATGCAAAGCTGAATTTTCAGCATCTTTACTCCAGTCTTCAGTGTCACATGATCCTTAAGAAATCATTCTAATATGCTGATTTACTGCTCAATAAACATTTCTTATTATTGTCAATGTTGAAATTATTATCAACGAACAACATTGTTTATTTGATATAGAAATATTTTGTAACATTATAAATGGCTTTATTGTGGCTTTTGATTAATTGAATGTGTCTGTGCTGAATAAAATTATTCATTTCTTAATAAAAAATAGTACCCCTAAACTTTTTAAATGTGTATCTTTGTAGTGTCTTACAGTACATTCTGTCCTCGGTCACAGCATGCTTGTGGAAAGTCAAAAGTCTCACTAAAAGTAAGTAATGCACGATTAGAATAATGTTGACATCGTCATTTAAATGCCACAATAAAAGAGTTTCTGTTAGATGTGTTTACTGCTCAAGTTCTGAGAACATTAGCATTTTTTACTTCTTTCAGAAACTGATGATGGTGATGTTAAAAATATATTAACATGACGTCTGAAAATGCTACGAACACAAGTCATTATGCACTAAATGGCTTCTTCGGGACATGTTGTGTATCTGCAGAGAGTTCTAGCCATCAAGATATCAGAGAGGGTGAACTCAGTAGTACATCTAAATTTTTGCTATCATTAATCTTAGCGAACATATTAATGCTGTCAAGATTTAATATGGAAGTGATGAAGCTCTGCAGCCTCCTACACAGCCCACTTTTTCCATTTTGGAGGCCTTTGCATTAGTAGTAAATGTATGTCTAAATACATTTCTTACATTACATCTGCGTTATGATTAATCATCAGTCTCTGAGACATGTTTAAGGCATGTTTGAATTAATTATACTGTTTGTTGTGACAAGTACCTGCTCAAGAGGCTCAACATACCGAAGAACACATGTCCTCATATTTTTAAATGGAATACCCATTTGTCAAGGCAGTCACATCTAAAATCTGATGAAATCATCATCTAGTGGAGAAAGTGGAGAACTGCAAGTCACAATGTTGTTGAAATTCAAAACCATCAGTAAGCCACAATTATTGGTAGGGTACAACAGGGCTAAAGGTGCACCGGGGTAAAAGGCGCATTTGATAGTATTATCTTTTAAACCACTAGATGGCACAAAAATTCAAGCAAAACTAAAAAGGGATAGTTCAACCAAAACTAAAAATTATGTCATCATTTACTCACCCTCATGTTGTTCCAAACCTGTATGAGTTTCTTTCTTCTGTTGAACACAAAATAAGTTATTTTGGAGAATGTTGGTAACCAGACAGTTGATGGTAGCCATTGTCTTCTATGGCAGTTAAGTCAAGTCACCTTCATTTATACAGTGCTTTTCACAATATGGATTGTTTCAAAGCAGCTTTACAGTGATAATAGGAAATTACCGTAACAGATTGTTTAGGCTTTACAACAGCTTTAGGATAAAGTTATTGTCCAGCTAAAGTTAGTTTTGATTGATTGATTCACTTCCGTTGCAAAGATCATTAGTTATTAACCCTTTCACACATAAGTTTAAAATATTCTGGCTGACCCCCCAGCGTGAGTTTTTCAAGGCGACCATTATTTAGAACGTGTCACTTTATGGTGTCCATGGTGATGCGTCATTGCTTGTCAGGAGACACACCGCAGCAACAACAGCGCTGAATGAATGATGATCTGCTTTTATGTCATTTTTCCTTTTTTATTCAAAATATTCACAAATTTGTTAGCTATGGCATGACATATCTGATATTCCGATTGTCAAATATATGCAAGTGGAAGTGTTTTGTTGTTTAAACACCTTTATAACGATCGCATTAGTTGAGCTGTATGCGTGATGGGCGCCACCATGTTAGTTTGTGCCGCAGACGCAGTTCAGAGAATCGGATCTGTTGGATTTACAACACGTGAATTCATCCACTTCTCCCGAAATACATAAAAGTAAGTGGCTGGTGAACTGGGAGAAGAACAGAGTAAACTTTAAAGTTATTTACACAATGTGTATCTGATATGAATAAAACGTGTCTACTTATAATGGAAAGGATTATTATTGCCTCTTCCTTTGACATCAGTGTGTATTTTACAAACTCTAAATGTATTGTTTTTTTAGTACTTTAGTACGAATTTATATGTCTGAAACATAAAATAAACATTATGTGGTTGAAAACACTGAAAAGTTGTGATATGACAGCGTTGAACGCGCCTGTCTCTGGCTCAGCGCCAGCCAACGCGCGAAAGCACATTTGAATTTAGCAGTTGATCACGTGATGCACTGACCGTTCTAATCACACCGGTGTGATCGTAGCTCCAGGGGGTCACCGTGATTTTGCCAAGTAAGACATGTTCCTGGATCAACATATTTTGTTGATCCTGGAATAACATTCCTGCCCCAAAATTTAGTCCTAACCCTATCCCTACCCCTAAACCTAACCCTACCCAAAATGTTTCCCTAAAATGAGAGGGAAATGATAGGTGAATGACACTGATGTTGAAGCACCTCACCCTGGTTTTAAGCCTAAACTTGACATAAACTGTAAACTTGTTCCTCAAATCTGATTGGTTGATTGGAAAGTTGTTCCAGGATCAACAAAGATGTTGATCCAGGAACATGTGGTACTTGGTGAAATCTAGTTCACCCGCTCCAGGGACCAGCCTAGACTGATCACACCATTGTGATCGTACGTGTGAAAGGGTTAACTTAGGGGCCGCTAACACAACACAGTTCTAACAGGAAAACCCTTAACGCGCTCCGGCCGGCCATCCGCACAAAACAGTGCCTGGTGTCTTGAGAACGCATTCCCTGAAATAGGTTTGAAGGTGCAAACGATTATCCGTTATCTCTGCGCAAACCCGCGCAAATGCAGACGTCGTGCACATGCGCATAAAGTGTTCAGTCCATAGTATGTGCGTTTGAATACAAATGTGTATATAGGTATGTGTGTGTGTATATGTATATATATAGCATATATATAGGCCTATTCGTGGTGGGCCGTTATCGGCGTTAACGTGCTGCGTTAACGTGAGACTCTTATCGGGCGATAAAAAAAATATCGGCGTTAATCTATTCTCAAAGTTGGGTTGGCAGCTGGGTCTATACTACGCAAGCTATGATGACTTTCACCTTGATATTTTAGCGCGGATGTATAAGTTACCTAGCCGAATTCGGTTCGGTTTTCGGTACGCATTTTCAAACCGAACGGTTCATTGGACCATTTTTCCTGCCGACCAAAATTTCGTTATTTCAAATGTAGGCGCGCTCATAATGTAAGAGACGCCGGCGCGACCACAACATTGTCCGACATCAAATGGCAAACGTAATGTAAGCGGAACGAAACTGAGCTACACGTTATTGTGTGGTTGACGGACCGTTGTTTATCAGTTTGGACCAAAGCAGCGCGAGCCGATCTTGATCAAGCAACACTGTTACTACACAGCGCTAAGAGATCCAGTAAATAAATCATTTGAATTTGCTAGCTGCTACTTAAAGGAGAACTCCGGTCAATTTTAACATTGAGCTCATTTTTTTGTACATTTGGAGTGCTGTCAATACAGAGAACAACGACAAAAATCGGTGTTGCCTACACCGAGTTATCCTCTTTTTAAAATTTGCACCCTGTTGACTTCAATGGGGCAAGTTTTAAACCTGCTTTTAGCCTCTTAACATCCTTGATGTGTCATTACAAGTGCACAGGTCATGTGAGTGATTCCTTCGGAGTGAACGCGGGTCAATCTGACTGCAGTAGATGTGAAAGATATGAATACAAATTATATTTATTTAGCCAGCGCTCATACCTGTATTTACATCCTGTTTTCGGTCAAAGTCCATAGTAATCGATTGTCGAGTTCACGCGCATTGGTTTAGTACCTATGATCATGCGCGTGAACTCGACAATCGATTACTATGGACTTTGACCGAAAACAGGATGTAAATACAGGTATGAGCGCTGATTTTTGTCGTTGTTCTCTGTATTGACAGCACTCCAAATGTACAAAAAAATTAGCTCAATGTTAAAATTGACCGGAGTTCTCCTTTAAATAATAACATTGCTGCGAGATCTAGTGAGAAACATTCACATTTCTCTGTTATTAACGGATCAAACAGTGCGTGGAAGCCAGGAAGAAATATTGTGCCATGAATTAACTATCCAGTGTCCACAGATCTGCAACATTTACCATGGATTTACTGTAGTAACACTAACTGCAACCATGGAAGTTTGGCAGGAATAGTAGGCTATAATGCATTCAAGTAACATTACGTTGGTTTTATTTTGACATTATGAATAAAATTGCTGCCCTCAAATGTTAATCTGAACTAAAAATAGACCTTTGTTTATAACTAGGCTACTACAATATTAGGCTACATTTCATTTTTTCCAAGGAGCTGTTTTGTTTTATATGCTCCTAAGAAGAGTCTATTATAGCTCCATCACTAGTCAAAGTAAAAAAAAAAAAAAAAAAAAAATCATACTTTATTATGTTAGTTTTAATAAAAAAAAAAAAAATCTCTGGCATTTCTTCACAAGTTCTTTTAAATGTCACTTTGTATTTAAGAAACACGTGCCCTTTAGTCATTATTTGGGTAGCACACATATTCTGAATGCCTTCAGCAGAATTCAAATGAGCCATTTTAATCTAGATTAATCTAGATTAATTCCAATATTACAGTGAGATTAATCTAGATTAAAAAAAATTATCTATGCCCACCACTAAAATATAATATATATATATATATAATATATAATATATATATATATATATATATATATATATATAGGCGTGTAGTCCTTCTTTACAAATCAACCCTCAATAAACTACTTTATCTTTATACTTTACTTTGTCTGGCCTTAAAAATTTATAATACAGAAATGTTTTCTCGCATCTGCGTAGCCACACAAACCGGAAATATCCAAACAACATTTTATCTGTACAGAGGAAAAGGGGAAAGGAAGGAGGCCTTCACAGGAGAGGGACTGGTTGACACTTCAGGACAGTGTTGTCATCGTGTACAGGCGCAGGTCCTTCATCAGATCTGGATATGGCCTGGACTGCGGTAAACCTCGGATAAACAGAGAGACTAATATTAGCATAGACGCCATCCTTCTTATGATGTAACAAGTACATCAGGATTTATGGGAAGTGTTGCTGGATCCGGCAGACCTAATCTATGCAGCCTAACATTGAATTATATAAGTCTATAATGTGTTATGTGTATGCTAGGCCAAAGAGATGTGTTTTTAGTCTACATTTGAACTGACAGAGTGTATCTGCTTCCCGGACAATGTTAGGAGGATTGTTCCGAAGTGTTGGTGCTAAATAGGAAAAGGGTCTACTGCCAGCAGTCGATTTCGATATTCTAGATATTATCAACTGGCCGGAATTTTGAGATCGCAATAGACGTGAAGGACTATAATGCGTTAAGAGCTCGCTCAAGTACTGCGGAGCTAAAACATTTAGTGCTTTGTAAGTAATCAGAAATATTTTAAAATGTTTAATAGGGAGCTAATACAGTGTTGACATAACTGGGCTAATATGGTCATACTTCCTGGTTCTGGTAAGAACTCGAGCTGCTGCATTTTGGACCAGCTGTAGTTTGTTTATTAAACGTGCAGGTAAACATCCACTCTCATCATACAAACCTCAACAATGGTGACAATCAAAAAATAACATCATAGAAAAAAACTTCCTGCTCATAATATGTTTTCATTTTTTTTTTCTCAGATTATCTGATTGTCATAGTAGTATCACATGGTCAATAGCACAATATTAGCACAATATCCTCTTTCCTTTAGTGTCATGATGGTCAATCATCACTTATCTAATTAACTCCAATCAATTCTCCAATCAGTTCTCCAATCAGTTCTCCAATCAGTTCTCCAATTTGAAATCGATTTTCTACGCTCCTAAAGGTTTCTCATGTGTGTGCAATCTCTTACCAAAATATAAAGTTTCCACCTCAATTAACAAAAAAAGCTGCAAGTTTTAGTGTGAGTGCATACAGGCACGTCTGCTACAATGCATCATTAAAAAAGCTATATTTGTGACCAAATGTGTCGCCCTCGTCTTGTGGTGGCTTGGAAGTCCAAGGTGAATTGGCTATAAGTGTTTAGATGTAAGTCAGATGTCCAGATATCAGATGTATAGTGCCTCAGATCGGATGTGGAAAAAATAAATCAGATCTCGTATGGATCTTTGTGTTTACATGTGTACAAACAATTCTGATCTTGTCAGTGTCAAAATAGGATTTTTTTTTTTTTTGCCAATATAAACGCAGCCTTAAGTTTCAAAGTGGACCAGACTGGTTCTGCCTGACTAATTTAAGTATTTGATACTTTCAATTTGGCTCTGGAAAGGACCAACACTGTTCTAGAATCTTCTACTGATTAATCTCTCTTTTGATTGTGAGTTTTTGTACTTGAACAGTCATCTCTATAGCCCCTTTCACACAGCGCTTTGAACCCAGGACATTGCCGGCAAATTGCCAGAGTGCCTTCTGTGTGAACGCAAACACGACCCGGGATTGATGCAGGGATCGATGCTGGGTTGGGGACCTAGTAACATTGCCGTGTTCAGTACAGGAACACCCTAAACACATGCGGTCTTCCAACAAGTCTGCACTTTTGTGACGTAACACTGCTTTGACTCTCGGGAACAAGTCTGCTGTGGAGTACGCTTCTGTGTGGGCTTGGCAAAAGTGCGCATATCGACAGCAAAGGGGGGACGCTCGCGAGCACCCTTCTGAAACCTAAAATGACAAATGGGACATCCTACGATCTCATGGATTTAACAGAAATGTGCACGCAGCAGCCATTGTAAGTTCACAAGACCAAAAGTGCATATGAAGTGTGCCATTTGGGACAGGGCCTGTAACACTTTTCTTTTCTTTCACTCTTTTATATCTTTTGCTACTCCACACTCTATAGGGTCTGTTTTTGTTGATTTTCACAGAACATCCCGAGTTTTCTCAGAACCATTAGAGGTTGCCCAAGCATAGAAAAAATAAATAAAATAATAATTACACAGCCATCCATGTGATTGCAAAGCCCTTTTGTATTATAGGACACAAGTTCTTGTTCTTGTTATTCACTGAATGTGTCAACGAGTCAATAGGGGACACCATCAAATTACTCCAGTGACTTTAAACAGATATCTATCACACAATAGTGAAGTAGACACCTCAGTCAGCTCTTGCTCACATATTTTGAAAGAAAAATTGAAAGTATTGAGTTTCATAGCCTGAAGATGTTACACAGCTCTACAAATTTGATCAAGCAATGAACCCACTTGGAAAATATGACTCAAATTGACAATGTTACTCCCGCCTAATGGCAAAGTTGTCTAACTTGTAATTGACATTTTGTCATAATAATTGTTTTGAATGGGTTGTAGAAAATGAAAAAAAAAAAAAAAAAAAAAAAAAAAATTATATATATATATATATATATATATATATATATATATATATATATATATATATATATATATATATATATATATATATATATATATATATATATATATATATATATATATTTTTTTTTTTTTTTTTTTTTTTTTTTTTTTTATATTATTATTAGTTTTATTTATTTTTTTTTATTTTTTTTTTATAATAATTTTTTTTATTATTATTATTTTTATTTTTTTTTCATTTATTCAAATAATAATCTGTGAAGAAACTGCATGCGGCATCTGGCCATACAAAACTCACCTCCACAATCTTTGAGCATTGTTGTTGGTTTCCAGGGTGTTGCTATGCAGTTGAAATGGTGTTCCGAGTGTTGCTAAGGCTTTCTGGGTGTTTCTGGTCTGCATGCGTTTGGAGACTTGAAATGACAAAGCCTGATGAACAGTGAATACATTAGAGCATTCAAAATTGTGAGAAAGTATAATATTGTTGCATAAAGTGGCACGTATTATGTCAATGATATACATTTGTATTATTATTATTATGATATTGTACTGTGGCACTGGTTTATTATTTATTTGTTTAATTATCTTTGAATGAAAATTTTCAAATTGTTTTCTATTTTAATTTGTATAGAGAATAATGATGATGATGATGATGATAATAATTATTATTATAAAATAATATTTATTATATAATTTATTTATAATAATAAATAAATATAAGGTCAAAGGTTTATTGAAATAAATCCCCAAGTATGAATAACAGTAATAATTAGTAAACACCACTACTAATCTAGTAGGAAGGGAACAAGGATAATACCTAGTTTGTGTAAACGGAGTGAAATTGGCATTTCTATCATCCTGAGCTATCCTGTCCACTCTTGTGATTCAGTTTTTTTTTCAAGGAAATTTTGAGCTGCCACTCCAGAAGTGCCCTAAAAGTCCAGAATTCCTCTCAAACGACAGGCCAGAGAACAGAGAGGCTCAACTAGATACAAATTCAATAATAAATCACTGCTTATGCACTTTGTTACATTTCTACACCATCGGTTTTGGCAAAGGTCTATAATTTTTCATTCCAGACTCATTTCCTGGCAGTGCTAACATTTCCAGAGCGCCAAGTTTATTCAAGCGTATGCTATGCCTTCTCGCAACATGACGTGTCTGCCATTTTAACTGCTCCCATCCGACTCTAATCATTCTAAAGCATTCTCTGAGATTTGCAACCTGGAGCTTAAAAGCCGTGGACTGAATTTCTGCATCTGTGACATCTACCTGACAATGAGTTAGTAGCCATGGCGCACAGATTCAATTGATTGACTGCTATTAGTTCAGTTGTGTCAAACGTGATGCCAATTATGATAACCACTAGTGCGCCTTGCGGTAATTGCAGACAGGTTATAATAGCTACTTTGGGAACCGCAGTCATGTTGCATGGAATGACAGCTACATGAAATGCTTTTTTAACCAGTGAAGGTGATAACCTGTCTACATGTTTTCCACCTGATTGGCTGACATGACGGGGTGATAGTATAGTACAGTGATGTATGTTGTGAGACAATTAAAGCCTCTCCATCAGTTGCTTCTATTTTAGAAAATTAGGTAGATGTTTTTCTCACTTTGTATCACTTTTTTTTTTTTTTTTTTACAATGTGTGTACATGGTAAAGTTTTCACTGCAAATTCTCTTTTTTAAGTTTAAATAATGCTAAACAGTTGTGTCACACCTCTGCTCAGCAACAGATGTTCACAAATGTTGGCGAACAGAAGTGACATTAGTGCATTGAGCATTTGTGCCATGCCGTGCATTGCACATATGTCTCCAAGACATTGTCTTCGCCAAATCCCAGTATAAGGAAGCATGAAACTTTCCTATAATTCTTTATAAACATATCTGCATTGCTCACTTCAATTGCAAAATAATAAACTTCCTACCATACAACATTCTCAAATTACACCATGAAGCATGGCTTTGAGATTCTGACTAAACAAATACACATTTGTAATTGCAAATCAGTGACTTAAATAAATTCAGTGTATCCCAGCATTGCATTCAGTATGTAGGAAGAAGTGTTTCACTTTTATCCACCAAAGGATGTTTTTTGATGCTCTCAGAATGAAGTGCATCCTCTCAGAATGATTTCCCATGTGGGCACTGTAGGGATAAACAAATTTAATTAAGTAAATTTGCTTTTTCCCGTTTTGACTTCTTAAAACACAATATGACCATACAATATTCATGTGATTTTGAACCATAGTAATTGAGGCAACTATAGACAAATGTCATCACTCATGTCTTGTGGCAGCCCTTTAATGGAGTAAAGCATTAATGACAAGATGCATAAATGGCCAAGCAACAAAAATATTCTCGCTACAGGCATATTGACATTTCAGTTTTAAAATGCCCAAGCTTCCAGGATTCTTCTTGTAGAGCTATAAAATGTGTGTTCGCTCTAATATGTGATCCTAATAGTCCCAGAAAAGAAGAACAAGAAGTGGCTGAATAAAACATTCATTTCATTGGGCCGAGTGATATATGGACCCAGTCACTGCCTGAGGATATTGACATATTGCTCACAGGCATAATTCAGACCACAACTGGAGACTGTTTTAACCAACATATCTATTATTCTAATGGGCGAACAAACAAACAAAACCATTAGATCTTCCCTAACGGAAATCTTGAAATGAAAAGCAAGTACATTTTGATGAAAAATAAATAAAATGGAAAATAAAATGCACATCAACAAGTTTGATTTACAAGATTTCATGTCGAGTTTAACACCCTAATCCTTGTGAGATTTTTGTACAATTTACATGTGCAAGAAAAAGAATGTGACTTTTTGTGCAAGACATGAAAACACATCACTAGACTATGTTTGTCTATTGTTGCGCTTTAGCTGAAGATCAGATCAGTTCATGCAGAAATGCAGGTAAATTCATAGGGTTTGCCAATGCATGTAGAAGAAACCTGGACTGCATGCACACATGCTAAAAAAATCATACTTTTATGCATATTCAAGCTCATCCTTATTTTGTAATAACTTCAGTTAGATGGATACTGTGATAATAAAGGATAATATAAACTATAAAATATCTTCATATAAGCAGTAAATGCGCTACTAAGACTGGTCTCTCTCCCATCTGTCTTCAATCATTTGGTCCCTCACTTCACCTGCATCTCTTATGAGGTTTTCTTCAATTTCATTAAAGGGTGAATTCAGATGTTCTGAGCTGCTCTGATTCGAGCTACCAGAAAGAGATTTAAAAAAAAAAGCAGGTTTGTGGGAGGCCACTGTGCTGTCCTCAATATTTAAACATTTGAACATTTAATCCCACTGAGCGCTTTAACGCCGGGGACACGGGCTCTATGCTGCAGACTGCAAAAGCGATTTAATGTTGGAGCCACAGTTGTCAGCGTTCAGTAATCTGACATGATGGACAGTATAAATAAAGCATCTGACATGATTACAGTTTTAATAGTGAATGAGCATCCCTCAGAAAAATGCTCTCAGCACTTTCAAATTTTTTGAAATAATCTCTGTGATCCGATGTCTCTTCTATTCATCCCAAACGTACTGATGGACAGGACTAGGTGATTTCCTGTTCAATTTGTGAGCCACTCTCAAGCCTTTTACAAATGAAAAAGCTCTGTATGGTAGATTGTGTGTGTTATATTTGCAGGGTTGGGAATCGAGCTACAATCCTCCCATCTGTTTTTTTTTTTTTTTTAATCTGATGTAAATTTATGTGCAATTTTTTATGTGATGCTTACAGTTATTCTAGGAACTTTACCTTACATACAAAATACATCTACAAAAAAAATGGAAACTAATCAAAAGATTGAAAAAGAAAATTAATACATAAAACATTTAGTAATACATTTGTTTGACCTCAATATATATTTTTTAATTATTATTATTTTTCAAAGATGTTTGTTTTGGTAAAAAATAAATTTTCCATTAATTATTATTATTATTTTAAATCACTGTAAAAATGCACATAATCACATAATGTATAATCACAATAATACAGTCCAAAGCAAAATGTTATTTTATTTACTACTAACTGTTGTTCAAGTATTATTGTTAATAGCTTTTGGAGTATTAGTCATATGATTATGGTGGCAGACCCAGAGGTGAACCTTTAATTTAACATATTTAACAGTTAAAAACAACCTGTATTAAAGCGATTACTGAAAAAGTCAAAATACAGCGGCCAAAATATCCACATGCTGCCAACATGTTTCTTTGATTTCATTTGACAGAGCACCTCCACCACAGACGTGGACCTGCAAGCGCTGGTGGGCTTTTAGATTCTCTTCAAATAGAAAGAAACGGCTCAAAGCGGTTTGCAGGCAATGCCAACAAGTAAAGCTGCGTGATTATCTGCCATTCCACTGTCTTGTCTCTGACATTAATCTCTGTGCCACTGATTGATCCTAATGAATCAACGCCACATGGTATCCATGTAAATGACGTACTGAAATTGAGCATTTAATTGCTTCATTTGTGATTATTGTTGGATTGAGAGTGACTTTCCATTTGCATGAATAGAAAGAGGGGGTTATCAAACAGAACAGAACAAACAGAACAATTGTCACTGCTTTTTTGAAAATCGCAATGCAGTTTGGTTGACAGACTGCTGATTAATTCTGGGTTGTCTGTCAGCGAGTGTCAGTGCATGAATTTGCATGGCTTTGATGGCTCTCTCCAGCATGCAAGCCATTGGATTTCTTTCAGTTTTGCTATTTTGAAAAGCTGTATAAACATCTAACTAACACACACTTAAACACACACATTGCACAATTTTAAAGAGGTCCTATTATGCTTTTTCACTTTTTTTTTGGTGTACTTTTTTTACTTTAGTATACTTTTTTTTTTTACTTCTTTTTTACTTTTCAAGAACTACAACAAATGGCTCGTTGGGACTACAACACACTTCTTCGGGATCTTGTGAAGTCACAAAGCCACAAAGTCACTCATTTAAATAATCCCTGCCCACAAAATACGCAAAAAAGGTGAAGAGGCCTGGTTGAGCTGCACTAGAAAAGACGAAGAAGATGACCTCATTTAGTAGCGTGTTGTTGCCATGTCGAAGAAATGCTGTTTTTCCACCCCGATTCCAAAATCTAGCCTTAAAAAAACGAACTTAGAAAACAGTGGTTTAAATGTATTTTTAACAGTGTTCCTTAACATTATAACCCCAACTTTTATCTGTGCGCTGCACATTTTACAGAGGACAGCTTCCAGAACCTAAGAGAGTACAATGCCGGCTACGCACAAAAGCTTCTCCTGAAAGACGGAGCCGTTCTCAGTTTGTCAGGACAATCAGTTTATGGATCACAACCTGTAAGTATGTTTTATTATTTATTGTTGTGCTTTCTATTAAAGCAACAACATGGAACTTTTCCTCTGCGGTCGCCCTACAGGTTGGAAGCGGAATTGTCCATTACCGCTGTCGTAAAATGATTTACGGTTACTGTATATGAAGCATGTAGGTTTTTTTTCATATGGGTAATGATATTATTAATCTTCCTCCTTTTATAATTTATACATATTTAGTAGACTAAACATTTTAACTCAACATTTGCGATTTGCATGTCGATTACAATGCTCAAATCTGAACGAGAATGATAGCGATAGCATCCTAACCATCTAAAACTAACGCATGTTAGTGTGTACTAGCTACCAGATTGATAATTCGCTCATCTACTAGCTGATTCATGAAGATAAATAAATGGAGGACCAGATAGTTTCCGTAACATAGCCAGGCAGACAACAGATTAGAAAAACTAAATATAGTATGCAAGCAATTTACAGTTACTTACTAGCTCAACAGCATGACGGCCAAGTCAGCATCGGTCTGGTAACACTCCTCTTCCATTAGCTCACGCCAGCGAGCAAACGCTCGACCCATATTGATCCTCGTCCTGCCTTTCAGTTTATCACTCTCCCTTTTCCTCTTCCGACTCTACTCCGACAAAACCTTGGACTTTTTACGTTTCGCTGCTGCTTCAGCCATGACGAAAACAGACGCACGAAAACAAACGCGCTGGTTGGCCACATTTGAGGAAGTGGTGAGCGAAGTGACGTATGGCGTAAAGCAGTCGAATTTTGTAGTTCTTTTTGAGCGCTGGTTACTACCCGCACCGCGAAGTTACATAGTGCCAGTAAAAGCGATACAGACCCCGTCAGGCTCTGGCAGACGTCTCATTCAACCTATTGTAAGTCGATGTACTATCACAAGGGTCTTGGAAATATATTATGAAGGTTGAAAAGCTACATGTTGTTACTTTAACAGTTCCAATTATAAGTTTTATCTTGTTGCTACGATGTAAACAAAGGGAAAAGCTGTTTGGCTCTGCTAGCCTTCTAGCTAACATTACAGTGTTGATGAAGTGTTTAGTTACAGGGCTCTCGCTTTTGTAAGTTCACGCTTTTGTAAGAATGTTCACTGATCCTTAGGAACTTATCTCTCTGAAACATCCTGTGAAATCTGTGCTTGCAAATGTTCTGCACAATCATTTTGTTCGTGAACATTCTCAGGGTATGAATCTGGCTTGAATGGGTTGAATTGCCATTGTTAATATTTAATCGCCAATCACAACTCATTGGGCCAGCTAACAAATATTTGTTAAACAAATATTTGTTTAACACATTTCATATTTTGGAAGGAGGGGCTTAATCGAAACAGAAAATAAACAGATAATTTGAGCCAGACTGGGAAGCTGCAATAATGTAAAATATGTGATAAAATAATGTTTTTTTTTTTAACAATCAAGCGTGAAAACCTATTCTAGTACACCCCAAAAACAAAATCAAGACTTCGGAAAAGGGCATAATAGGACCCCTTTAAGGGTTCACTTAAACTTGTTCATAAAAGACAACTGACAGTTACTTTACTTGCTTATTATGCAAGGTCGCATTTACACTGCAGTTCTTGATGCCCAATTCAGATATGTTGACTAATATATATATATATATATATATATATATATATATATATATATATATATATATATATATATATATATATATATTTATTTTTATTTTTTATTTTTTATTTTTTTTTTTTTTTTTTTGACGACCAGCTTACTTCTTTTAAAAGTGACCCATATCCTATCTCTGCATTTATACTATACACTTGGTGAAACAACCCAAGGTAGAGGTACTGACCCAGAAAAGCTTAGACCTAAAAGGAGGTAAAAATGGTGCAATTTGCAATGGATGCAGACTAAATGATAATACAAGCTTTTGCTCGCCACAATATCTTTAAAGGTCAGCCAAACACTGGTCTTTTAAGGCAGAGAAAAAAAAAAATTCTAATCACAGTTGGTGTCAACCTGAGTTGATCTCAATCGCCACTGTTGCTTTTCAATGACATATGACTCACATTGACTGTCCGCTTACATGACAGACGCAAATGCACATATCCGATTCATATCAGATTTATTTCCACATATGAATGAGCCCTGAAACCGATCTGAGAATATCAGAATCCATGTGCTTTTTTTCCTGCTTAAAAATGTGTGGGTCTTATCCGATCTGTGCCACATGGGAGGAAAAATTGGAATTGGGTCTCTTGAACCATGTAATGTAAATTTGGCCTAACATGCATTGGTACTTGTCTAACTAATTTTGTATTCAGAAAAAAATAAATATTTTCAATATAAGAAAATAAAAAAAATATATATATTTTATAAATGTCTGTTTAAATTGAAGGGTCAGAGAGAGGGTGGAAATGCTAAAACTAAATTTTAAACTATTACTATTTGCTGGTTTAAAAACAACATTTGCATTATAAGTGGGGGAAAGTATAAAAAGGTATAAGCAAGGTATTAGCATGCAATACTTTAAAACTTGAGTAATTCATTGAGTCACTTTTTATGAAAGTGTAAAAACATTAGCTCAAAGGGGAAATATTATTAATAATCCATAATTACCAATTATGATTAATTATTAATATTTGGGTCAGTTAATTAGATTAACTTTGAGGTAAGCCAAATTAATATTACAATCAATTAATCAGTTCCAACAAACTGATTGATTATTATTTTTCTAAGAACAATGTATCTTTCATGGTCACTGAAAAATAATTATTCCTTAGCCTGTACATTGCTTAAGAGCATGTAACAAGATCAAGATCGTAAAAGGGACTTTGTATGCAAACAGAGGATCAGAAACCAAATTCATAATTATGCACAAGTTTTATTAACTAAATCACAAACATAACTAAACTAAGCAAAACAAACAAACAAGCATACATACATTCATCCATACATGCATAGGTCAAGTGGTGAGTGTTATGGAACCGGAAACAGGAAATAGAACTATGGAGCAAGATCTATTTTTGTATGAAAAGAACCATAAGCTTATCATTTTCAGAGCACCTCATTAAAATAGATACTTGCATGATCAATTCTTGAAGTGGTTGAAGATTGAATTCGTTGCTGGGTCCTTGAGTGTCAAAAGTCATGGTGCAAGTTGCAATCGTTTCTTCTCCGTTGGATGAAGAAGATAGGATGAACTTGTATTGTCGCTGTTCTCATGGCTGGAGTGCAGATTGTGGCCTACACATTCTGGACCGGCAGGACACAAAGAGCACATGGTGAAAGTTGCGAGGGACTTCGTCTGTGTTGAATGACGACACTGAAGTCCTGAGGTTGTCCTTGATGCTGGAGTGAGCACATGTCCTGGATACTTCGAAGCCTCCTGCCCTGGGCCTGTTGAGGCCACGCTGGACCGCACGGCATCCTTAAGACAAGAGTTGTCCGTTTTCTTCTTGGTTGGATTTAAGGAAGGCAGGCTGACTCGGTCAGTATGTGATGAAAATGTAATGTAAATTTTGGATTGGAGTTTATAGAGACCAAATACGCCACACATCTGATTTTGGTAAACCATAGTATGCAACAAAGTCTGAAAATCATGAGGTGGGAGAATTAGATACATGTCTACACAAGAGGTTATCCATAGGATACATATGATTAATAGGGTTTATCTCTCCTTCTCAGCGATAATTAGGTGAGAGCCCCGTTTTGGTTGTATAATCAAATATATATCAAAGTATATACATAATAGTACACAAAACATCACACTCATTCACACAGTTTCTGGGATGCACGTTTATTTCTAGATCAGTTCGTTTCTGATTAATTCAGCGAAGTCTGCATGGAAGTTTGTTTCTGTCTCCCCATTGTCTCTCTCTTTCTTGCATGTGGCCCCATTCTTTAACACCCATAAAACCGTATCTGATTGTAAAACTCTCTGTGTTCCCTGTAACAAGACACCGTCCTGCCAGTGTGTTAGCTTCATTTGGGATGTTAGTTTTGGGTGAAAGTTTCACAGTGAGTTTGCTGGATTATTCATTAAATAAATGAATCATTTGTGTGTGTCCGCTTGGTCCAGACGCTACAAAAGTAACACTAAAAAAAAAAAAAAAAAAATGATATGTATGAAGATGGATGTTCAATTCATCCTTTAGCTTTCTCTAAAACATAAACCTGTCTGGAGGAAGGAGACAGGGTGAAGGAGACGATATTACTTCTCTCTTGCTGTACACCTCTGTGTTTCAACCTTGGGTACAAGCTGTTTCCACATGGCATCAGTGCCATAAATCCAGCTGTGAAGATCACTGTCACATCCATAAGAAGGCAGACAAGGTAGAGTGTAACAAACAAACAAATTGTATTAAGTGCAGAGTGAGCGATGCAGGATGAGGTGAACGATGAAAGCAATGCTGATAAGTTGAACACTTAGCTGAACTTGAATAATGTTTGCAGGTGATGACGATGACACACAGGGCGAGTCGACGATGGACAGAGACGATGGGAAACAACTGGACTTCGGGTAAGTAGATCCACATGTAGGTAATGGAAGTAAGAAGTCTGAATCATGTAGAGACAAGACCAGACACAGAGGTGCAGGAAACAGTGACTGATAAAGGGAGTGCAATCATGACGTGCATGTGCAGGTCATCAGAACTCAGGTGAATGTGATCTGGTGGGCGGAGTGCAGTGATCAGGTGCAGTGGGCGGAAGTGATGGCTCTGTTGACTCCGTGACAATCACAACTTTCAAAGTTGAAAACAAAGAAACCCAACTTGACTATTTACATATTTTGCTCACTATCATTTAACTTTATTTTTAAAACGCTCTCCGTCCACACTAGAGTTTTCAAGCGTTTTTCAGAAGTTTTTCATCCACACTGAAATGGAAAATGCTAAATTTGCTACTCCGCATGCGTAAAGCCTCATACAATATCACTGAGATGATACAGACTGAACAGATATGATAAAGTTATCATGCTATTCTTCTGGCACTTGCAGGATCATTGTATTTAGCAAAATATCTCACCATTCGCTAATGCAGCCAGGTCGCACTCAAGTCACCATTTTGTCTTAAAGGGGTCATGGAATGAGAATTCAAATGTTCCTTGATCCTTTGACAGTTAAGAGTTTGTTATACTATAAAATTACCCTGTAAGTTTCAAAACTCAAAACTTTCTTGTTATTCCAAAAACTGCTTTTATTGAAACCAAGGCCAGCAAACGACAGGATCTAAAATGTGGAGACTTGTGACATCACACTTCAGCTTTGGCCCCACCCACTGGAGCGTTAGTGAACAGTGACATGAGAAAGAGAAAAGATCGATACAGGATCAATACCATTACCTTCCAAACGATCCTAATGCTAGGATAGTGTTTTTTTTTTTGTTTTTTTTTCCCAACAGTGTGAATGTCTCAGCAGTGCATTATTTCTTTGTATTCTGTGTATTTCAATGTGGATTATTTGGTCAATTTCGGCGGAGGCTTTGTAAACAGGCTTTTACGATATGGATCTGCCAGCAACGGCACAAACATGTAAGTAGTCATGTTTATTCTAATGCCTGATCTGTGATCAGTTATTTCTGATGTAATTATTCAAGTTCAGACAGATTATCTCTCAAAATATCGTTCAATACTGTTTATGCATCAGTAAATCAAGCCTGTGACTACATAATAAACTTCACGTCGTTTCTCTTAGTAGGATGAAAATAATCTTATAGAAATTGTGATTAAATTATATAAAGAAAGCGATCAAAGAACGCTCCCTTTCCAATTGCCCAAGCTGTCAATCAAACAATCTGGACACTTGCCAAAACTCGTTGAAATCAATCATCACAAAATCATGACACTGTTACAATGTACTGTACAACGAAGCTCTTACTATATTTACATCATGTTTGCATTATTATTTGGTGAAAGCCAGAGGTGTAATTTCATACGCGATCAACAGACTGTCTGTCATCACTGCAACCTTTCATGTGATGGGAATAGATCATTATGATCAATACTTTTCACGATTCCTTAATCTCGATAGCTGCAATAGTAAAAATGTAGTAAAAGTTTTAGAGAGAGTTTCACATGGAATACTAGCTATTTCATATGCAAACATGTCAGCCAATCACAGCAGTGGGCGTTTTACCCCTTAAAACAGAGCGTTCAAATCAGAGGCTAAATTCAGGCTTGGAAAAATGCCTTTTATTTATATATTATGACAATTGTTGATTTTAAAATCATACTAACATTATAAGGGCACCCCAGGAAACATTATAAAATAATAAAATAATCCAGTCTATGACCCCTTTAAAGTGCAACTGCTCTCATGTTTTGACGCAGGACAGCAATTGCGAATTTTCTTTGCATCCTTGCAGGACTGTGATATGAAGAGTGTACAAAGTAACATACTGTATCTTTAGTAAGAGTGTGACAGTGAATAGCACATAGCAGGCATAATAGCGGTATAAATATACTTTTCACACTTCGTATACCTTAACCATTGTGTTGTGTTCAAAACCCTATAACACTTGTGATGTTCCCAGTCAAAAATGACTGGCCTATAAAAAGTAGCTTATAAATCACTTGTTATGCTATATTATCACGGGTTCTTTTTGTCAGCTTGTTCTCTTTCAATTAGGACTTGTTTCATATTTCTATATGCATCTGATTAATCATAGGCCTCATTTATCTGAGAGTAGGCATCTCATTTTTTGAGTAAAAAAAGCATTATTTATGAATAATCTTGGAAATATTATATAAAATATGAAAAAAAAAAAAAAAAAAAAAAAACTGCACTGTTGATCACACTAGTCTACTTTAATGTTTCACCAGGAAGTTTGTTTTGAATAACTTTTATTTTGTACAAAATGGCACAGAGTCACACTTGTGGTGTTCCCGGTCAAAAATGGACGGCCATTCTAAGAACAAACACAACAGAACTGCTGTATAAAAAGGCTTCACATGAACAAGTTTAAACTAAAGGATTTATTCTTCGATTAATTTGATATGCTACTCCACAGATGATGAACAGATGCCAACTAGTTACTGACCTGATGAGAACACATAGTAGCTGAAGCGGACTGATATCGTCTTGGTCTGGAGCTAGGTTTACCTGAGGTAATGTGAAAATAAGCGGGTCAGTCTGAAATCTGCCCCAATGGCTCTCAATTAGGGTGCGCTGCAGTTCTATTTTTCACCACAGATTTACATTGTACAATTGAGGGTCGCTGTAGAGCTGGGGAAAGCTCAGAAACTGGCTGCCCCACTTAGTATCATGATACATGCCTGCTGAATCCATGTGCTAAATTTTAATATATCCTGCTCACTTTATGACTTAAAATAGTATAAAAAAAATGTTTGTTGCAGCATGCTGAACACATTTACAATTTATTATTAATTCAGTGTATATAGAGGTCTATGTTTGGATGAATATGCTGGTGAGGCCACCTGCCCTTACAGATGTGTCACGGCTGCACTGAGCAAAATATGAAACACTTCAGCACCAGTTCAAAATCAATGTTCTTGATTTCAGCATGTTTGCATTACTTACATCAGCTTACCTCTCTTACAATTCTTACACAAATTTAAACCACATAATGTTGCCTTCAAGAGTGTTAAAAAGTTTATATGTATTATATTACATAACATTATATAATGTATTGTATTATAGTTATTATAGTTTATTTATTTACTTCCAAAGTCAACTTTCATCTGGTGTGAATGTTAATTTTGGACCCTGCATATAAGTCAATAGCTAAATCCCATCTTTATTATCACATATTTTTTAACACCTGTGTTTAAACTTGTTTAGCAACACTTTATCTCCTGAAGAGTTCAACTAAAAGAGGTTCTAATTCCTCTGAGACTTTGCATCATGGGGGAATTGAGGTACGGTGGCTTTTGTCACCTGATTTGTATCAAACTCACAGAGGCTTATGTGTTTCAATAAGCTCTTGCCATTGAGGGTCAACGGCAGTGATTCAACACTGGATAACACTAATAAAGAAACAAATCTATACTTTAATCTGATCTGCCAAACAGAATCCCTTTGACACACACATGCTCGGGATTGTTTTCTAGGTTTCTATGGGGGGATAGAAGAGGAAATGAGAATTATTGATCAGAATATATATGTTTTCCACAGACTATGTTGTTTCTCTGTGAAGCAAGCCTTTTTTTGTTAATTGTTTTGGCAACTTGTGCTGCCGCCTTTTCCAATAAAATCACCTTGGAATTGAAAACTGAATTGAAGCTGAATAGACTGCTGGAATTCTATCTGCACTGCAGTAGCAAAAAGGGATTACAGAGCTTTGGCAGGAGTCGTGCGTATACGAGTATGCATACTTGCTCTAGAACACAGCTGGGAGGAGTTCAATTAGTTCAGCCCAAATGCAAATCCAAGTTAAAGGTCTTGCCTGGATGAGACCTGAAAACAATGAGGCTTTTCCACACCTCCTTCCATTTAATTCCATCCAGGCCTTAATCTCATCAAATCCCTTTCAAAAGACGGAAATGTACAAATTCTCATTTGAAATCTCTTGGCATTCCAAGTCATTCCGATGTTTGGCCCCACATGAAAACTATCCCTTTTATAGCTATGTTGCTTGTCATAGACAGCCATTAGAATGAAAAGAAAATAGAGACTTTTGGCTCTCCTGCATTTCACATTCTTCTCCTAAGAGTAAATACAAAATCGAATCATGTCAGATCTATAAAGTTTCTAAACAGTGACTCACATGGTGATCAAATTTGCCAAGATACCAAAGTCTGCAATATAAAGTAAGAGATTTCCAATGAACTCAAAGATTTCTCATGAATTACTATTTTATCATTTGGAATTTGCATACATTTATGCCAGGTTTATGATCCATTCTATGGACTGATATTCTGTTTTGTTTCTTTTAGTTCCTGTTTTCCTGCTCAGTTTTCTTGGTTTGTTTCTATAGTTACGTATTAGTTTTACCTGTGTCTAGTTTGGTTTCCTTTATTCAAACCCTATTATAGCCCTATATGTGTTACGGGTTATAAATAAAGACTCCAGTGTCTTATTCGTGCTTGCTGCAAACCACCTGTGACACTTATGACAATTACTGTTTAATTTTGTTCTGTTTTCATCTCTCCTATATAATTTCCTAAACAAATTTATATATAAGTTTAGCATTTTATTTTTTTAGCTCTACTGTCACATAATGGAAAGCACAGGACTGTTGGATATCAAAGGCACCGAAGGATAGATCTATGCTGCCTTCAAAAATCGATCAAGTTAAGATATCTCAGGAGACAGGAAGTGAAACTAACTTTGCATTCGGACGTGCCTTGATGCCTTCCGACCTTGGAATGTGTCCTCTGAAGGCAGTATTGATCAGTTTTTGGATGCAGCCATAGTTACTGCAGGCAGAAAACAAAAGAATAGGAAGTATCATCAGCAAAACTTGAAATGGCTCAGCGATTCAGAGCAAGTACTGAACGCAATCAAATATTAGTTTTATATTATCGTGACAGGTAGAGATCCATCCATGTTATATATAGATCCGGGTCGCTAAAGACTTGAATATGTAATAAGGATTGGTGAAACATTCATGCATTTAAGGGTTAATATAATACTAAAACTATTGTATTCCAAATTTTATTTTTACAATTGAGTTGATAATAATTGAATAACTGACAGACAAAGCAGTATCCCAGTTAAAGAAATTCATCTGAAAGGTAAAAATACAGGTGTCACGGTCACAGTCACGTTCAGTTTGTTTTAGGTTCTTTGACTTTCTGTTTTGTTTACATTCATCACGTGTGTTTCTTGTTCTAGTTTCCCGTCAGTCACCATGGACACTATCACAGCTGTTCGTCATTGTATCATCATCACTGTGTATTTAAGTTATTTAACCTCTTTGTGCTCACTTCAGTGTCTGGTATTGTTCGTGTTGCATGTTTACACGCTGTCTAGCATGTTGGCTGTATATTTTGATCTAGTTAAATAAACCCTGCTACATACTCATCATTTATGTCTTCCATGGATTTTAGCGTTACAACAGGCATATGAATATTTACATACATTTAATCCCACCGGTCACAATAGTGACAGTAAAAAAAGTTTCATTTCTAAGGCTATAAAAATGTTACTGAATGATCTATCAATGCATTTCCAGCAGATATTGAAATAATAAAGGGTCTCAATGAAATATGTGCAGTGTCGCATGTTTACTGTAAATTGTCACATGACCAGAGCTGTTTACTTCCTGTTTGCGCCAAGAGAAGAGGATGGCAGCAAGAAAGCTCCCAAAGAAAAGGGTGGTAAAGTATGTTAACATAAAGATAGGACATAGATTTTTGGTACACATCATGTTTAAGGTGTCTAGTATTGATATATGCATTTGCAATTACTCAACTTTGTTTAATGTGGTCATAGAACTCACAAACATGTCAACGGCAACAATAGTGACCGGTGGAATAACCCATTGTATCTACATACTAATACACATAGGCTAACTGTTCTACCTTACTTTCTACCTAATTTTACACACACACACACACACACACACACACACGGTCACGTCTCTTCTGATGTCTGATCTCCACACACACACACACACACACACACACACACACACGGTCACGGTCACGGTCACGTCTTATCTGATGTCTGATCTCCACACACACACAGACACACACACAGAAACACACACAGACACAAACACACATACACAAACACACACACACTCACTGATCTTCACACACACACCCACCCACACACACACAGACACACAAAAACACACACACAAAAAAAAAAACATACACACACACACACAAAAACACACACAAACACACTGCACAGGTCAAATAGACCTATATTAAATCAATGCAATGGTTGATACAACACAGTATCCCACCGGTCACAATTGTGACCGATCATAAAACACACTTTTTCACACACTTTTCCATGAAAATTTCAAAAAATTATGATTGATTGTTTCAAAGGGATACTAATGACACATGATTTGGATATTTTTGTGTCTGGGAAAAATTTGGGATTAAATGGGTTAATTGCCCATATTTTAATTGAGGATGTGTCATAATACTGTAGCAACACTAAGAATGCAAATGTATGATTTCACTCAATGAACCTATAGGTTTTAATGAAAGCTAAGATGTTGGAAATGTACAACTAATTCATGGAAACACTGAATAATAACCCCATTAATTACAATAAGTATTAACCCTTTGCTGTCACCGCCTTTTTTTTCCGCATAGACATGAAAATCACTATCCAAACTTAAATGGTTGTAATTCAAGAATGCTTTGGAATATAGACCTATGGTTGGTCTTGTTTTAAATAAGACATGTGCCAGATTATTGTAAAAAGAAAAAAAGTTATAGAAGTTTGAGTTTATGAAAAGGTACAATGTAAAAATATAATTATTTATGTTTTGTATCAAATATATATTTTACAAAATGTTTTACTCTAAAACTGCAACAACAACAAAAAAAAAAAAAAAAAAAAAAAAAAAAATGAAAGCCAAATATCTGAACAAGTTGTGTTCGTTGTAGGTTGATATCTCAAAAAATGTGCTTTCAGTAAGATTTAATTTGGGCGCAGTACCAAACTTTGTCACTAGATTACATCCAAGCTCCATTACTGTACAAATAAGGGAACCTCCACTTTCATAAATGTTTTGAGTGATCTGAACCATGTATTTCCATAATTTTAATACAATTTATGAAGTAGACATCCTATTCAGAAGTGGTTTGGCAGTATTTGATTTGAATTCAACCTCTAATAAACACATAAACAGAGCACATATGTGTGTTATAGCTCGCAGCCTCATCAAAAATCAAGAATCCATAATTTTTTTCTTTATATTTAAAACATTTTCAAACCTTTTTTTCTCATAAAATTTAATTGGTGTTATCTTTTGAACTCTTGGCATGAAAAAAAAAAAACCCTGAGGTTTCTACCAATCTTTCATGATATTTCTGTTTATTGTTATTTCAAAATAAAGGCCTGAATATTTTGTTGCAGATTGATAAATTACTGCTCCTCTGTAATTTTTTTTTTTTTAAAAAACAGCCACCAAATATGAAAACTAGAGATTGTAAGCTTTCAAATGATATATAGTTTTTCAATATCACTTTAGTTTTTTTACTAAGATATTATTGTTTTAAAAATATAATGGTCCCACAGTACATATATATACAAAACCCCTCTAAAACCGACGAAACACACCAGCATTACCAGCTTATGCTGGTTTAATCTGCTAGATGGGGAATACACAAGAAAGATTGTTTAGCCTTCAGCCAGCTGTTCTGCTAGTGAGTTACTGTGCCACATGGGCCAGATTTTGTGTCTTAATTTACCGTTGACCCACGTCATAACACATGTTAAGCACAATCATGAGAAAATTAGATGGAAACTGAGTTCAGAGAGGGTTTTGTAATGAGTTTGCCTATCTTTGTTTACCTGTCAGGGCACACAGACGGAGGCAGTAGGCTTTAAACCATGTTACATAGGCGGGTAAACAACAGATGGCAGAATCATATCCCTATGGTAACAAACTTTGACCCAAGAGCACACTGCACTGCTTGACATCTTTATTCACTGTTCAAAGTTTAGGAGAGAAGAACTTGTTCTTTCATTCCGTCACCAGATAAGTAATGGAGGCTCCGGTGAGCCAATTGCCTTCGGGCCATGGGAAACCAGTCACAGAGCCGTAAGGGATAAAACAAAGAGAGAGGAACCTCCCGTTCTCTCAAGTGCATTTTGACACATTCATTTAAAACACATTATTCTCCAGCAGTTCTCTACACTGCCTGAGGTGCATGGGTCAGTTACCCACTGTTTACAAGGGCTATAGACAACTGAAGTGCAAGGTTAATTAGGTTAATACCAGGTTCCCCCTAGGAGAACAAACCACACAAGTTACCCTTTGTATAGCTTCCTGGCAAAATCTGACCTGTCTTTAAGACTGAATAACCTTTTATAGGAACAGTTTGCCCAATGGCTTGGAAATCTCACTTGTGTATGTGCATGTTCAAACCTGACGTCATGGATGGATGGATGGATGTTTGGATGTATATGTGTGTTTGTATGTGTGTGTGTGTGTGTGTGTGTGTGTGTGTGTGTACGTATGTATGTACGTATGTATGTATGTACCAGCAAATTCACCCCAAGTTCAGACTGTGCAATGCTCAGAAAAAAATTGCAAAACACCCAACTACACCACTGACTCTACAGGTCTCAGTTAACATATTAAATGTTAAAATGCATGGCAATACAACTAGAAAAAGACGGGACAAGTATGGCATGGAAGGGTTATGAAGGGGAGCAGGAGACAGCTTATTCTCTCTAAAAAGAACAGCACGGTTTGCAAAGTTACATCTGAACAAACCCAAAGACTTCTGAAATAATGTCTATTAGACAGTCGAGACCAAAGTGGAGATGTTTGGCCATAATGTTAGGCGAACCAAGTTAGGCGAAAATTAAACACAGCAAACCTCAATGAACTGAAGCAACGTTGTAACGAAGATTGGGCCAACATTCCTCCAGAGCGATGCGAGAGACTGATATTGTCATACAGAAAATGATTCCTTCAACTTATTGCAGCTAAAAGTGTCTCTACAAGCAACTGAATCATAGAGTGCACTTAGTTTGTAACCCCAGGCCTTTCCATTTTGCCTTTATATTTGTTGATATGTCATTTGTTGTTGTTCATCTGAGATTGTATTTACCTCATTTTAAGAACTGCAAACGACCAGATGATTTTATTATGTTCTGATCCGTAAAACCATACAATTCCAAAGGGTGTCCTTTCTTTTTCACATGATAGATAGATAGATAGATAGATAGATAGATAGATAGATAGATAGATAGATAGATTTGCTCAATGTCTAGGTCTTTGGCACACAGAGAGAGTAATTTCATAATGCTAGTGAAACATACTGTAGGAGAAAATAATTCTGTTCTGCCGGGAAGACTCAATTGTTACGTCACTTATTACCTTCTCATCTATCCAATCGTGTTCTAATACTTGTAGGAAAAGATCGGTACTTACACATGTCTGAGTTCGCAGATGCTGACGCTTTCATTCACCTCCATCCTCCCCACCACCACCAGGATGGTCCCTTTCCATACCTCCAAGGGGGTTGGCTGCATCCCTGCCTTCATCTTCAGGCAGGAAATGCAGATTCCATACCCTCGGATTTCGAGCTACGGACCTATGCCAAATAACTTAATATCATAATATTTGCTTGCTGGGCTGTTAATAAATGTATACTTGTTATGGTTTTGCCTCCCGAGTCTTTCTGGTAGAACTGTCAGAAAGTGAATAAAAATTTAGTGTAAAGCTGTTATTTTTTATAGGCACACCTGAATCAAATCCAACATAGGATGAGTCATCCTCTGATGAAGAAGAACATTGTCTCAGTTCACATCAAAGAATTGCAAAATAATGCAACCCTCATTCCTACATGAAAGTAGGAGAGCACCTGATAACATCATAAGAAAGACTGCTGGGCCTGTGGGAATTACAATCCACTTTCCACCTGTTTGTGACCCCATCTACTGAGAAAATCAACCTGGACATGACAAGTTAGAGAAAAACACATGCAAACTCACATCTGCATGGTTTGTCTCTCTTCCTCCAGTGTGCACAGCTATAAAAGCAAATACTAAAAGCTTAATACTAGTTTGAGAGATGCCGAAACTTAATTCAATACAATTTTAAGCAGGTATCTCGCTGAATAAATGTGGTTTCATCCAGGGACATACATTTCAGCAGTTGAGACGCTACTAAAAATACACACTAGTGGCAACAATTAAAATAATAATGCATAGCAATTAATTTTAAAGCTACTATAGCAATTAACACTTGCACAGATTGACAAATGCTGGAAATCAAATAATAATGTGCGTACGCTTCTAATTAGCATTAAAGTGAGGAATTATAATGAAAATTTTCTAAGTAAAATCCTTAGGGTATAATTTCAGTCTAATTGTGTGCACTGATCTTTTAAATTATTTAAATGTGACCCTGGACCACAAAAACACATGGGTCACATGGGTCAGTTTTTTGAACTTGAGATTTATTGATCATCTGAAAGCTGAATAAATAAGCTTTCAATGGATGTATGGTTTGTTAGGAGAGAGATGCATCTATTGGAAATCTGGAATCTGAGTGTGCAAAAAAATCAAAACATTGAGAAAATCGCCTTTAAAGTTGTCCATTTATGTTCGCGATTGTGCTGCATTCACTCACAAAAATAAATGTTTTATGTATTTACGGTAGGACATTTACAAAATATATTCATGGAACATGATCTTTACTTAATATTCTAATGATATTTGGCATAAAAAAATATAAATACAATCATTTTGACCCATACAATGTATTGTTGGCTTTTGCCACAATTATACCCGTGCGACTTGTGAATTTTTTATTTTTGAGTCAGTATGAATACAAAGTAAAAACAGTCATAATAGAGTGGTGCAGGTATGACATCAGAACCCGGAAGTATAATTCGCAAATAGGAAAAATATAAATTAATTAATTAATTAATTAAATAATTAAAAAGCATAATTAAAAATAAATAAATAAATAAATCTTAAAAAAAAAAATGTGACATTGATGCTCAATGTCAATGGGAAGATTATCAGAATACCACTCAGCAGAACGAGCTTGTGAAAAAAAAGTAACAAAAGTATCAGATTTGAATTATTTCTCCATAACATCACAGTTCCCTTTCAGTCGGTCACGTCAGAACGTATTGTGATCGTCTTGGTTACGTATGTAACCCTAGTTCCCTGAAGAGGGAACGAGCCACTGCGTCGAAACGCTGTGGGAACGACCCCCTGCGTGATTGCATCATGAAGCACGAATCAGGGGAGAGATGGCTAGCATGCGTCTCCTCCACCCTAGGCATCGCCCCATAACCATGCTGTTTAGACCCAAAAATGTTCGAATATGTGGACGTTTGTGGACTAAATATACGGTATGAAACCGGCTTTTTCCAGTCTGGAAAAAACAGCAAGTACTGGCGTGGAGGCTACATCCAGGAAGGCAGAAAGCGTTCATCAAGTTTACTTTTCCCATGTCAGAAGTCGCCGTTCTGCCTCGGCAGAAGCGGGACCCGAGCCTCGAAGAGCGACTGGCGAGAACGCAGTGTTCTCAATGGTAAATGCTCACAATGCTCACAATCAGCCCCCTCGAGAGCTGACTGGGCATGCTGCACTCCCAAACAAACAACACATAGTTGTTGTGTATCCCCACCCGTGAGATGTTGAGTGCTGGGATGAACACACTTTCTATAATGCTGTTCGCTCATCATTATATAGTTATTCCATTTTAATTCCAAAGGCCAAGGGAACTTTATCAGGATGCATAGTATCCTAAAAATTAATTAAAAAAAAAATGTTTTAAGTATATTTTTTTTTTATTAATTTTTAGGATACTATGCATCCTGATAAAGTTCCCTTGGCCTTTGGAATTAAAATAGCCCCACATCATCACAAAGCATTCACCATACCTAGAGATTGGCATGGAGTACTTTCCATAAGATCATCTCTCAATGCAAATCAAACTAGCTTTTAGGCTAACTGAAATAAAACCATGCCAATCTCTAGGTATGGTGAATGCTATGTGATGATGTGGGGCTATTTTAATTCCAAAGGCCAAGGGAACTTTATCAGGATGCATAGTATCCTAAAAATTAATAAAAAAAAAATACTTAAAAATAAAAATCTGCCTGCCTCTATGGGAATTTAACATAGGGGTGTACACACTTATGCACCATGTATTTTAAGGAAGAACATTTATTTATTTACGATACATTATTCATTCACAAAGAAAATTGGTGTCCTAAAAGGTTGGATTTTTCCTAATTTTTTAAATTAAGGCATTAAGTTCAATTTCCAAAATATGATTTTTTATTCCTCTTTTTAGTCAACTTTAGCATGGGTGTATTAACTTATGCATTGCACTGTGTATATATATATATATATATATATATATATATATATATATATGTGTGTGTGTGTGTGTGTGTGTGTGTGTGTGTGACAAAAACACTTTTCAGACAATGATTCACACAGAGCGCTCAGAAGCTTGCGCTGTTGTGATTCAGGGGTGCTTTATAGTTTCCTGGTCGATGACGTCACCCGCCTATGACGTCCCGTCTCGCGATTGGACTGATTCCATACATGCTTCATGACGCAATCACGCAGGGGCGTTCCCACAGCGTTTCGACGCAGCTCGAGTTCCCTTGGAAGGGAACTCAATTTGTCTGTATGTTCCAACGTGACGTCTCAATTCCCTCCTTCAGGGAGCGAGCGTTACATACGTAACTGAGACGATTCCCACTAGGATGAGTGAGACTTTCCATCACAAGTGCTTCAGCAACATACAGTTACTGTAGGATGTCCCTCTCTCAGTTACAGATCCAAGGTCACCCCTCTTCCCCTCATGCACATTAACCAAAGCTTGAGTCAAGTCATTTTTTATCATCATAGACATCATTGTTTAAGTGTCTATTAGAGATCCTTAAAAAATATAATTATTCAAATCCCAGCATTAGCCATCTTAAATGTATTAAGTTTCAGCCATTGTCTATTACCTTTCCTGTTTTGAAATCCATACGGATTGAAATTAGCTCTGTTTAATGGCTGATCTTTTATTTAATTTTTATTTTTTTTATCACAAATCTGACAACTGAAAATAATCTGGATTGTATGCTTTTAATTGAAATATGGTTTAATAACACTACTTGTGCTGTAATGCTGATTGAGACCTGTCCTGCTAACTACAATTCTAATCTGTCTATTAGACAAAACAGGAAGGGTGGGGGGTTTGTTATTTCAAAGTTTTTGTATAATGAAATTTATCTGGGTGAATCTTGCTATAGAGCTTAAGGAGAATTATCAGTGCTCATCATTACACCAAACACGTTCCATTTTTTTTTTTTTTTTTTTTTTTCAGGAATTATCATAGGAGATTTCACTTGGTATTACTAGATATGATAAAATAATGAGTGGAGATTTGAATATTCCAAAGCTAAGGAGCTCATGAATTTACTGGATAGTTTTGAACTCACACAGCACATCAATGAAGACACTCATTAGTATGTTAACACATTAGGTCTTGTAATAACGACAGGATTAAATGCTGATAACATCTTAGTATCTCAGTTACCCATTTTAGACCATTATTGTGTTTTCTTCAATGTTAATGCAATTTTAACACAAGGGAGAGGAATTAATGACCCAGAAGTGGATTTCAAATGATGAGGCTGTGGTAAATTTTGCATATAATTTAAGATCGTCTGAGCCATACAGTTGTGACTGTTCCTTAAATGAAAATACATAGTCATCTGTTGTAACTGTTGCTCCATTTAAGGTCAAAAAGAGGTCTACTGATAAAAGTTCTCAATGGTTAAACAAGAATAATGTGAGAGGCTAAGAGAAGTTGTTGAGCTGCTGAAAGAAAATTGAGGAAATCTCTGTTACAGTTACAGGCTGTTTATAATACAAAAGATAATTCTGGCAAGAAATGATTATTTTCCCAAGATTATTACAGAGAATTCTGAAAATCCTAGAATACTATTCTCAGTTATTGATCAATTGGTACTGCCTCAAAATGCAAAGTAACTGCATTGTTCTTCAATGACACAAATGTCATCAATCAGAACTAGTGCAGGTAAATCTTGTGAAAGAGACGTTGTGGGAATTTACTTGTATTACTAAATTGGACAGAAGTGTCCTGGCAAATTATTGACTGATATCCAAGCTCCCAATTAAGATACTCAAAAAGGTAACTGTAGCACATATAAACACTTTTTTTTTAAAAAGAAAATCACATTGTGGATGGGTTTCAGTCTGGTTTTAGAACTTACCATAGTACTGAAACTGCCCTTACGAAAATATGTAGTGACTTTAGGGTTGTTTGTTACACTGTAGTGAATGTGTTACATTTATATAGCACTTTTCTGGGTACTCAAAGTGCTTTACATAGAAGGGGGGAATCTCCTCAACCACCAATGTGCAGCATCCACCTGGATGATGCGACGGCAGACATACTGCGCCAGAATGCCCACCACACACCAGCTTGTTGGTGGAGAGGAGACAGAGTGATAGAGTCAATCAGTATATGGGGATGATTAGGAGGCCATGATGGACAGAATGGGCAAATTTGGCCAAGATGCCGGGGTTAAACCCCTACTCTTTTTTGAAGGACATCTTGGGATTTTTAATGACCACAGAGAGTCAGGACCTCGGTTTAACATCTCATCCGAAGGACGGTGCTTTTTGAAAGTATAGTCATTATACCCCCCGTCATTATACTGGGGCGTTAGGACCCACACAGACCACAGGGTGAGCACCCCCTTCTGGCCTCAGTAATACCTCTTCCAGCAGCAACCTGGTTTTCTCAGGAGGTCTCCCATCCAGGTACTAACCAGGCTCAACCCTGCTTAGCTTCAGTGGGCAACCAGTCTTGGACTACAGGGTGATATGGCTGCTGGCATATGCTGCCAATTGGTGAAAACTAATTCATGCTTTTATTTCAAATAGACTTGACTACTGCAATGCACTTCTTACTGGTCTCCCACAAAAATCAATAAACAGACTTCAGCTTATCAAAAACTCGGCAGCTCGGTTATTAACTAGAACTAAAAAAGAGAACATATAACTTAAGTTATAATTGCAATTATAATTAGGTTCCGAGGTTCCGAGCAACAGACAAACAAAAATCAGTGATGCGGCTTTTATAAATGATGCTCCAAAATTGTGGAATACACTACCAATAGATATTAGGGAAGCCAGTTCTCTCAATGTTTTTAAAAGAAAATTAATTTTTATTTATTTTTTTATTTTTTACCTTTCATTTAATTTGTTTTCTTTGAATTATTATTTTTTTTATAATAAATTGTCTCTTATATGTTTAGCATTTTATACTTGATGTGTTGCATTAGATTACTTTTCATATTTTATGTTAACATATATGATGTGTATTAAAGGTAGGGTAGGTAGGATTTTTATAAAAAACTTTTTTTCAAATTTGTTTAAACTGTCTTTATATACCAATACATAATTAAAGGTTGGGTAAGTAAGAATTGTCTAAAGAACTTTTTTTCAAATTGGCTTAAACTGTCTTTATATACCAATACATAATTAAAATGTAAGTACTTTGAAAAAGAGAGTATAAAAATTGAGTGACTATAGCGTATTTAATCTTCAAAAAACACAGCTCATTAATTCCTACCGGGACGAAACAAGTGATTGGCTTGCGCGACTGTCACTCTCCGTCGCCATGACTACCGCCGCTATTACTGGCTCTGCCCACGTGCGCGCAGTCGCGCACCCGTTTTTAGGTGGGAGTGAATGGAATTAATGAGCTGTGTTTATTGAAGATTAAATACACTAGAGTCACTCAATTTTTTATACTCTCTATTTCAGAGTACTTGCATTTTAATTATGTATTGGTATATAAAGACAGTTTAAACAAATTTGAATAAAAGTTTTTTTAGACAATTCTGACCTACCCTACCTTTAAAATGTAAGTGCTCTGAAAAAGAGAGTATAAAAATCGAGTGACTGTAGACCTTTTAATCTGCAATAAACACAGCTCATTATTTCCATTCGGGACGATACAATTGATTGGTTTGGGCGACTGTCACTCATTCTCGCAACCATGGCTACCACCCCTGTTGCTAGATCTGCCCATATGCGCGCGCACCCGTTTGATTTGAGGAGTGCAAGAGAGGCGTGGAACCTACGAAGAGTAAAATTATGGCAGAGAAAGAGCATTCAAAATTCAAAGCACCTGCATATTCAGTCAGCGAAGGCAAACAAGGCAAAAACTACTTCCTCGGACCCTGGTTGCCCGCACTCTTGAACGACCTCCTCTGCTTCGCCCTCGACCCCGGACCTGTCCTCGAACCGACGAAGCGGTACTTGTCTCCGGAGTGTAGTCCTCATTAGAGTCAACAATGTTTTCATCATGGAAACTCGCAAAACACCGTATATGTTATTAATCTTACACGAAATTCACCTTCATCACCTGTTTTTAGCTTTGCCTTATAAATATAGCTCGTTACCTATAAATATAGTGTAGCGTCTGGACCAATCGGACACTCACAAATTATTCATTTATTTAATGAATAATCCAGCAAACTCACTGTGAAACCTTCACCAAAAACTAACATCCCAAATGAGGCTAACACACTGGCAGGACGGTGTCTTGTTACAGGGAACACAGAGAGTTTTTACGATCAGATAAGGTTTTATGGGTGTTAAAGAATGTGGCCAAATGCAAGAGAAAGACCATGGAAAGACAGAAACAATCTGCTAAACAGACTCTCCTGCATTCATTTATTGATGAATTGACTAACATGAAATTAACATGCATTCCAGAACATTTTGAGAATGATTTACTGTTATGTGTTTTGTCTTTTAATAATTCTGTTGATACTATGATCTCTTTGACACTATGTAGTTATTACAGGACCAACGGTCAATGTAACCCACTTATACCATGTTTGGTCTCGATAAATTGGTACTCTGAAGATCGAAATGATTGTGTACATGATATGCCAATAGCTGTGCAACATATTAGTATTACAAGAATCTTTCGTAGTTGTGTCATCAAACACCAATTCAGCATGCCAGCCCGAATGAGCACTCTTAAGACAAAGGCTTGTAAATCCTGGTGACAGAGGAAACTCCCGCCAGAAATTCTACCCTTCTCATTGGGTGAACCAGCCTGCATAGGGCTGTCCTTTGTCAAGCTTTAAAAAGGCCTTTTCACTAGATCAGCCCACTTTTTGTGTTTGTGCTGCTGGCCTCCACTGTACTCCTCGCGTTGGGGGCACCTCCCCCACCACTGGGGCCCATGGCCCTGGATCCAGCAGGCCAGAGCACTGCCTGCCATGCTTTCACGCTCCCCAGAGGGAGATAGACTGCCTTTTCTTCAATCCAGAAAAACTGCAACTTTACCATCATTGAATTGGCAACGATCAACTCCTGGCCTTCCTGGCACTTCAGGAGGCCGCACCAGCCAGCGTGCACTCAGCAGGCCAGGACAGCAGGCTTCGACTCACCACAGCCATGTGCTCGAAGCCACCATGCAAGCTCCGACCCACAACAGCTTCGGAACCACAAGATGGCAACTTGCACCATGACTTTTGACCCTCACGGACCCACCAACGGACTCATTTTTCAACCACTTCAAGAATTGTCCACGATTTGCAACTGACCATGCAAGTATTTAATGAGGTGCTATGAAATAAGCTGATGGTTCTTTTCATACTAAAATAGATCTTGCTCCATAGTTCTATTTCCTGTTTCCGGTTCCATAACACTCACCACTTGACCTATGCATGTATGTATGGATGAATGTATGTATGTTTGTTTGTTTGTTTTGTTTAGTTTAGTCATGTTTGTGATTTAGCTAATAAAACTTGTGCACAATTATGCATTTGGTTTCTGATTCTCTGTTTGCATACAAAGTCCCTTTTACGGTCTTGATCCTGTTACATGCTTTAAGTGCTGTACACGCTAAGGAATAATTATTTTTCAGTGACCATGAAAGATACACTTTTCTTAGAATAAATGAATAATCAAAGAGTTCTTTGGAACTGATAAATTGATTGTAATATTAATTTAGCTTACCTCAAAGTTAATCTAATTAACTGACCCAAATATTAATAATTAATCATAATTGGTAATTATGGATTATTATTAATATTTCCCCTTTGAGCTAATATTCTTACAATAGCTTGTTACCAAATCAAACAAAGTATATTTTAAACTTTACCAGTATCGATATGCTAGGTTGATAGTGAGTACTAAAAGAAATCTTATTTGTTTATATTTATAGTGATAAAGTTAAGTATTTTATTACATGTGATTCTGACATGATGGCACTGCATGCACTGCGCTCCTTCCTCTCCACTCGTCTCAGGTAAATAAATGTGTCTTCCAGCTGAGCCTGAGCGTTTGGCTTCGCGCGTTCATGTGTTTTGGGGGCGTGGCTTTGGAAGGAGCTCAGAAGGGAGGGGGTGGAGTGAATGGAAATAATTAGCTGT
Source organism: Squalius cephalus (assembly GCF_949319135.1). Lineage (NCBI taxonomy): Eukaryota > Metazoa > Chordata > Actinopteri > Cypriniformes > Leuciscidae > Squalius > Squalius cephalus. The sequence continues at coordinate 19,627,455 of NC_137127.1, forward strand.
GTTTACAACAGTCTTTAAATGTGATGTGAAGTTTACTATTATTATTTTTTAGCATGTTGAAGTAAAAAATCAGAAAATACTCTCTGAAAATACAAACCTAATTCCAGTATGAAGCAATGCTTTGGGGTATTTGTCAAACTATTACCTGTCAGCTTGTCTCTCTCCTCTCACACGCAGACACGCACACAGAAGCAAGTAATCTGATGAACAGATGGTACCTTAGACTGTGACTGACAGATTCAAAACATGGGTCTATCATTGCTATTTTCACATCTTGAAGAAGAGCAGGATTTGACTGGCACGCCACTAGTTTCCCTGCAATCTATTATCAGCACTGTCAAATGATACTCTGTGACCTCTAAATAGGCCATTGACTGTTAGACATTGACAAGCCACTTTGCAAACTGCATCTCAGCAAAATCAATAAACTAGTACATGTGTATCATCAGAAAGTGTTTAGTGAGTCATCGAGGTGGAGACTGTAGCAGATGCGAAAAATAAAACCGTCCTGTCAGATTGGTATTTTTCACATCATAAACTTTAAAGAGCTCATAATGGCTGTGCAACAATTCCTACAAACATCAGACACACAACTAAATTTCATTTGATTATAAAACAATTTAGACTGAGGAAACATGAGTGGAGCTTGCTCGTGTGGTTGCTCACTGCTTGAAACTGGCTTGAAATTGCAAAATAGTTTTAAAATCATGCCGTATAAAGGTTGTACATTGATGGTTGCTTAGCGTTGTTTGGGACTTCTGACTGGTTGCTAGGTTTCTCTGGCTGGTTAGGCATTAATAAATGAACATTCAAATTTGAAAGAAGAAAGATTGCAAAGATTGTTTGTGGTCAGTAAGTTTTCATTTCATTTTATTTCATATTTTTTTTGTTGTGTGAACATTTTTTAATATTTTATTCAACAAGGACACATTATATTGATCAAAAGTGACAGTAAATACATTTATAATGGTAAAGCTTTTATTTTAAAAGTTGTATTCATTAAAATAATACAAATAATAAAAAAAAAAGAATTGAGAAAATATAAGCAGAAGATATGAAGATATGAAGATTGGAATAATGGCTGTTGAAAATGCAGCTTTGTCATCACAGGAATAAATTGCATTACATACATAATCAAAATAGAAAGCAGTTATTTTAAACTGTAATAATATTTCACAACATTAATGTTGGTACTGTATTTTATTTTTGATCAAATAATGCCTTGGTAAGCATAACATTCTTTTTTTTTTTTTTTTTTTTTTTTGTACATATATATATATATATATATATATATATATATATATAAATATATATATATATATAATAATAATAATAATAATAATAATCTTACAGACCCCAAACTTTTGACCAGTATTGTACATTTTAAAACCATAATGCATTACATTATATCATGCATATGGAGTATAATGTATTGCAATAATGCAACTGATGCCAAGTAAAGTGTTACCATCAGTATGCCTTATAGTTTCATAAAGTAGGCAGTGTTGCTCTCAGTAATTATCTGTATTTTTGTCTGTCCTGTCGTCCATCCTGCCAAGCAGATACACACAGCAGAAACACACAGATACCACAAATTCTGACAACCCCGGAGAGAAGGAGAGCAAGAGAGGGGTCTAAGAATCTGTAATGTCACCACAAATTGACACAAATTATCACTAGCCTGAGCTTTAACAGTTTACTTGTTGCTCAGTTTATTTATTTTTTCTCATTCACAATCCTTCAGACAGATACATAATGCAAAAGCACATTTATCACAACTAAAAACATCACACACATTGCAATTATATGTTAATAAATAATTCATTAACCTTTATTTAAATATAGTTTTTAAAAAATATAAAGTCAAAATAATTTAATACAATCATTTAAATATTTATTAGATACATTAAATATTAAAATATTTATTTTAAAAGTTTTTCTTTTTTTCCGTTTAAAACAATTAATTGAAAAATAATTAACATACATTACATTGTGGATTTAATAAATATTAAATTACTGTTTAATAATTGTTTTAAACTATTTTGATTTTATGAATTGCATACTATAATATTTGCTAAGAAAAGAAGATAATTTATACATTGTGGATTTTAAAGTTTACTTTAAGGAGATTCTTATACATATTCTCAGGCCAGCTGACAGTCTTGCATGGGCCCAGGACGAGATAATCTTAGATGCCCGGTCAGGCGCAGCAGTCATTCAATTCTACATCACTCACCGATCAAAGGCTTTGGCGGGAGAAAAATTTGCTTTGGCGGCCACCAAAAAAAATTAAATGCAGGAAAACTCCTGACAAGGCTCGTAAACGTTGGCTGCGCTGTTTCTTACCTTGCTCTACGTTGACTTTAGTTACAGCTTCACCGTCACCACCTTTTTTTAAATATTTGTTTAGAAAATCTCTAAGGCCTTCTTCTTCTCTTTTCTTAACTTTTCTGAGCACCGAACTTGTGCTGACCGCCGGACATTTTGAGCATACTGAACTTCAAATCAAATGACAACATCAAATTTTGATCAGTGGCCAAACCATTTTTGTATTGGGGGTGGGGGGGTTCTTGACCACTTTTTCAAGGACAATTAGGAAGAAAACAAATAAAAAGCTTTTATGTAACTCAAATATTACATATTTCTTTCCACAAATAGGCCTTTTTTATTTTTTATTATTCCATAATTTAATGAGGGCCCAGTACTTTTTAAAGTCTTTAAACTGCATTGACAAGCAATATAAGTGCGATTTCCAGTTAAATGTCTGTCTTGTCTCTTAACATCAAATAAATGTAAGAAGTCAACAACCCTAAAGCATCTGAGGCAGATCCCTGTGGTGGGAGAGACAGTTTTGTCAGCCGTGACAGTCACAACTGCCCTGTGTATCTTCTGTTTATCCTCACACACCTTTCCTCTCGAGTCGGAACCCCAATGTCACACAAACACACTCGCACAGACTCACAACGCCACTTCAGATTCATCAGTCAGCATTCTTGCGACTCATTGAACAGAGGGAAGGTCATATCCATCTGTCAGTATTTCAGAACTCCACGGGAAAGCAAAGTGTTTGTTTCTGAATGATGTGACGGGAGTGCGGGGTGAAGAGAGGCGGGCATTGTTTCGGGGCAGGTGTGCCCTCAGGAGCATTTGGTGACTGATGCATCTTGATATGAGAGGTGAGAATCTCTGCCCGTGTTTGTTATGGACCCAATAGACCTGACAGGTTAAACTGAAAACTTCTCTGTATGTTTATTTTCAAATCGATTTATTAAAGGAGGCATGTAAACTTTTGTAACATTTTTCCTCCTGCAGCCAACTTATCAATGTTACTCAATGTATGCATCCAAAACAGTCATACTTCCTTTCAAAAGTTTGGGGTTTATAAGAATTAATTAAATATTTTATACTCACCAAAGCTGCATTTATTTGATCAAATAAAAACAGTAATATTCTGAAATATTATTACAATATAAATTAACTGATTTCCATTTGAATATATTTTAAAATGTAATTTACTCCTGTAATACAAAGCTACATTTTCAGCAGCATCACTCCAGTCTTCAGTGTCACACGATCCTTCAGAAATCATTCTAATATGCTGATTTGCTGCTCAGGAAACATTTCGTGTGCTGCTTAATACAGTATGTTTGTGGAAACCATGGTACTGACTTATTTAGTCCAGATGATGATAAACAAAGAAGTTTCAGAAAGAGTATAAATAACAAAAAAGGGTTTATTAAATAAAACAACCTCAGGTAATCCAGAGTTAAGAAGGCAACAAAACAGTGTGTAGACACGACAGTACCGAACAACTATATATACACAGTGATGATAACTAAATAACAAACATGTGTGATGATTGAATGAATGTCCATGACAAAATGACTGGCAGGAAAATAGAACAAAGGAAACAGGTAACTCAAGAGAAACAAACTCAAAGTCCTTGGAAATGAAACTAAACACTCAGACCGTGACAGTTTTTTTTTTTCTTCTTTTTTTTTTTTCAGGATTCTTTGATGAGTACAAAATTCAAAGGACCAGTGTTTATTTGAAATAGAAATAGTTTGTAACAGTATGTCTTTACAGTCACTTTTGATATTTAAAACACCCCACATGTGAACAAAATGAAAAGCTTGATTTTCTCCACAGAGGGACTTTAAACTTTTGATAGGTAGTGGATACTAAGTAGTGGAATTCGGATGCACCTTTGGTCACTGTCAAAATTTGGTATGGAAATCCCGTTACATTGTGAATGCTGAACAGTCTATTAATGTAAGTGAGAGTTTTTTTTTTATTTATTTATTTTATATTAATCAAAGAACAAAATCCAACAAATGTTGAAATAATTTTCAAAACAACATTTGAATGGAATGAGTATGTTAAGCAGTTGGGGCAGAATTAACTGTAAAATGTTTAATACATATAGGGTTATTAGATTACAACGTTTGATGAATATCAGTACTGCTGTAAATGCACTGCAATTCTGTTTTCCATTATATATCAGACATGAATCTAATCACAGCTAATGTCACAGAAAATTAAGAAATGTATTTTGCCTGGTTGTTTATCACTGGAAATAATGATCAAGACTTTAAATGTGGTAATTTTCTGATAAATGTTCTAGTCAGATGTGTAAGTCATATTCCAGAGAGTGCTCTATTCTAAATGTGTGCATCTATCATTAATTTATCTGCTACTTCCCAACATGACACTCATTTTGAACCCTGACTGTGCTTGCTTACTGTGAAATCACAAGATATTTTAACTCATCATAGATGAGTGTATTCCCTCTGTCTCTGTCGCGCTCTCAGAGGAATGAAAGAGAACTTCAGATGTGCTCTCTCTCCGCCCAATACGGTTTTACATTGCAAACCGTAACCGTATAGGCCCTATATATCGCAATACTGTTTAAAATGTCTTAGTATTAGTATTCAGCTACATACTGCACAGAAAGCTTGTGTGCTAGGCAGTACGCTATTCTGAACCCAGCTCGTGTGCTGTCCTTATTTACCCTTCCTCTCTTCTGGGAGGGAGACACATATATTTCATTAGACCTGTCAATCTCACAGCAATCCATTAGCACACATAAAAACACACCAACTGTGCTACTCCGGAACATTCTCCTTACGGCCAGCACATAGTGTGTTTGTCTGTCTGCTTTCACACAGGCCGAAGCTCAGCATGTTTTTATCAGATATTAAAGGTGAAGAGTGTAAATTCTGAGCCGCTAGCGTCACCAAACAGAATTGTGAAAAAAATAATAATAAGCAAATTTAAATATACTCTCCATCTGTTATCATGCCATTGGTCCAACCAATATTATTTCCAGCCCAAACAAACAAACTGCAATTCAGTACCGGTTTACAGCAAATTATAACCAGAAGAATGAAGAATGTCAATACTGCTGCACAAGCCCTGTAATCCTGTTTTCCATTATACTGTATATCAGATGTGAATGTAATCCCAGCTAATGTCACAGTAAATTTATGGATGCATGATAGAATGAAATTATCTATTTCCAAACATTCCAAAAAAGACACACATCTTTTGCTGCATCGTTGATGCATTTGTTCTCAGATCAGATTTATCTACAGTAGATATGATAACTGTGTTCCACATGAAACAGCTGTAATGGGTTTCCTCATTGGAAGTTATAGTATCATCAATTATATTACTGCAGTTATGTATTTATTTATTTATTTGCACATATAAAAATATATTGTATTTATGCTTAACACAGATATGATGTGTGCAGAAAAAATAAGCTACATTCTACAGAAAGGCAAACAACATTGCTGAACTGAACTAATAGGGTAAATTATTGATCAATACTCAGAATGAGAAACATTAATTGAATTAGAGGCAGTGCAGAGTTTGATTATGGCTACCTTTTAAATGTTTGGGGGCAGTAAGAGATATATATTTTAAAGGCACACTGTGCAGTTTCCATTTTTCTCAAACAGCGACCCCTAGAGTCGCTGTGGAGTACTTGTATTTATCGTTAATATCAATCACGCAAATACGTAAATGTCGTAAATACCACTCACGCAGAGCAGTCTCTGCACTCTTCCGACCGCGCTTTCTTCGTCGACTCTGCCAAATGCGTGCTAGTGTCTTCCATAGAGGCTGCTTCATATGTTGTTGATGTGATGTTGTGCCGTTAAGCAAGTCGTGATTCTCGCAAGATTTGTCGGGGCGCCACCTCTCAAACTTGCATTGCTGGTTTTGCCAGCTGCGTCCCACCTCTGCTTTGCTATCGGGATGATTCGCCCTACTACGAGTTTGTTTACCATCTAAATGATTGACAGTACAAATCTTGCATAGTGTGCTTTTAAGGAAATAAATACTTTCATTCAACAGGATTAGATTGATCAAACGTGGGAGTAAAAACATTTAAAATGGAACAAAATATTTCAATTTGAAATAAATACTGTTCTTTTGAACTATTAAAGAACCAAATAATAATAATAATAAAATAAGCAGCACAACTTTGATAAGAAATGTTTCTTGAGCAGAAAATCATCATATTAGAATGATTTATGAAGGATCATGTGACACTGAAGATGTCAGGGTTGAGTGAAGGGAGTGAATGATGACTCAAGTGCAGGAAACAATAATGGGCTTTATTTAATAAATACAAAGATCAAAACAAAAACTACTCCGAGTAAAAAAAAAAAAAAAAAAAAAAAAAAAAAAACTTGACTTTGCTTTAACTTGACACAACACACAAGGTACATTCAACAACAATCCAGCACAGGAACCATAAATAGGGAGCAAACAACTAAACAAACAGGTAACGAGGGAGGACAGGTGGGGAAAATGAACTAATAATCAGGTAACAAGATGGGAGGGGCTAGACAATCGACAGGAGAGCACATGGCACAAGGAAATGACTAGAACACAAGCACATGTAGCCTGAATGCCAGCTGAACTTAGCCCCGCCCACAACATTTGAGGTTGGGAAGTTCGGTCTGGACTTGATCCGTTGTGTGGAGCAACTCTATGCTGAACCAGAGCTGTTCGGACCAATCAAATTGTCAGGGCGGGCTTTATACGATGATGGACAGATGATCAACAGTAACGTAATCATCCACGTCACCAAAGAGTGCTTGGGTTGAATTTGTTTACAACAAAGATGACTGCCGCTGGAGAACTGAGATTATCTAGATTCCGCCATCACGTCTGTTATAGAAGTAACGACAGCGCATTCATTTTAAAAGAGGAACAGAGAACCGCAATCAAGGCATTTGTCGATCGGAAAGATGAATGAAGAACATACTTCACTTACTCCGTTGCTCTGATTGGTTGTAGGTCTATCCAATTGAGTGCAGAGGCATTTTCTTTCCTGGTTCGGTTGAAACACGCCCCTTAATCACAGCCCAATGGAGCAGTATCAGACTCATATTCTGACTAGAATTTGAGTATGACGACGTCAGGCTAAAGCACATGGCCAGTAAAACAAATCTCCAGCCATGTGCTCACACAAAACGCGATACGAACACACAGCTAATGAGAACACTCATAAGCCACGTGTTCACACAAAACATGACAACATGAAAGCACACATCTAGTGGAAGACAAAACATGGCAGCACGCGGCCGATGTAAACACGAACCGCGTGCTACACAAAACACAACACATGTGGACAGAAGAGCGTACGGCCCGAGCGAACTCGAAACCTCATGCTCACACGACAAGAGCATAAGCTCATCCTGTGCACTCACAACAGAGGACAAACACGATAATCTTACCGACCTCAAAAAACTTTCTTTTCAAAAAATGCCTTTCATTGTCTTAAAAGAACGAGAGAAAGAAAAAAAGGCGAAAGAGCAAAGGAGAAATAAACTAAATAAAAGGAAGGGCATGAGCGCTTCTCTTAATTAATGCTTGACCAATCTTTAATTTGAATTATGAGTGAGCAGGTGCTTCATTAACAAAATGGAAACTCAAGGAGAGAGATACAGATGACAAGCGCTATAACTCAACAGATCTGAAGAACTCCATTGTGCCAGGGATGATAAATAAAATGAAGAGCAATTCCTGAGTACTGATTAATCTACTTGACAGCAATTATGATCATTGAGAAGCTGTTAATTAAAGCTCAGTGGTTCATCTCCCCTCCTACATTTGTGTTAATACAAACAGGGCTCATCTCTTTCTAACAGATTTGCAGCATTAGTAGACAATGTTTTACATAACAAACTCACTTAAATTCAACATATATTTTGCATTAACAAATAAAATGTTTGCATAAATATTAGCCTACATTAATGATTAACATTTTGGTTACACTTGAGAGAGAGAGAGCGAGAGTCATGTAAAAAATGAGAGAGAAAAAAACAAATAGAAAGAATGAGAAGAGATTTTTTTTCCCCCACAGAAAGTGACAAACATAAAACTTCTAAAAAATAAAAAATAAAAAAGGGAAATATCCATAGCTCTGTATTAAAACGGAAGAAAACGGGCCATTGGCAAAGCGACATAAATTGACTTTTGGTATTGGAATGGTGTGCGAGTATGAATGTAAATGGTCATCCATCTTTATATGGTGGCATATGGTACAGATGTCATAGCAATTGTAGCCAATAAATGGATGTGCCAAAGAAGTGTAGTGTCATGGCTGTGCCCGAAGTCTCTCTCTCTCTCTGGGTCTATGAATACCAGCTGTGTCCAATCAGAGTAAAAGGCAAAGGTCAGTTCAAGCCCCCACAGCATCACCTGCCGTTCACTTCCTGGCTGACATTCACCACATTCTAGATTACTGGCACGTCTCCTCTCGACAGATATTCGCTCATATAAAGTGATGCGGGGGATGAGAGTCCACGGAAAAGCCCTGAATGACGTCAACTGCAGAGACTCTAATGAGGTTCATATGGTCGCTAATTCATCTCACTACACACTTCCATCAGAGACGTAATTTCTATTATGTTGCTTGTCATAAGCTAAACGCTCTTCTATGACATTTATAGTATATTTATAATACTGTGTCTTCTATGACATTAAATGTCATATCACCCTGTAGCCCAAGACTGGCTGCCCACTGAAGCTAAGCAGGATTGAGCCTGGTTAGTACCTGGATGGGAGACCTCCTGAGAAAACCAGGTTGCTGCTGGAAGAGATGTTAGTCAGGCCATAAGGGGGTGCTCACCCTGTGGTCTGTGTGAGTCCAAAAACTGAGGTCCTGACTCTCTGTGCTCATTGAAAATCCCAGGATGTCCTGAGAAAAAAAGAGTAGGTTTTTAACCACGGCATCCTGGCCAAATTTGCCCATTGCCTTCTATCCAGCAAAATGGCTTCCTAATCATCCCCAGATATACTGATTGGCTTCATCACTCTTTTCTCCACCAATAAGCTGGTGTGTGGTGAGCGTTCTGGCGCAATATGGCTGCCGTCGCATCATCCAGGTGGATGCTCCACATTGGTGGTGGTTGAGGAGATTTCCCCCTTCTATGTAAAGTGCTTTGAGGACCCACAAAAGTGCTATATAAATGTTATTATTATTAATTATTATTATTAAATGACTTCATAGGCGTCCCACAAATCTTTTGGGCTCCCAGTAAGCCTTGCCAATAAGTAGTGACATTTGAAAACACAGATAATACCAAAACCTTATAAACCAGCAAACAAAAAAAACAAAATTTTTTTTTTTAAGGATTTGCATACAATGTACTTCTACACTCTTGACATGCAAATGACCTTGCAGAAGGCATGCACACATTCAATAATCTGGCAGAATGGCAATAATGCAAAGCAAATCAGCAGGAGGGTTGATTGTGATTTGCTTAAACCATTTATGACTTTTCTTTGATTAAAAAAAAACAAAAAACAAAAAAAAACATTTACATTTATTTATCTTAGGATGCCAGCTTATAATGCATAATCATTGCAATATGTGTGCATGTTAAAGGGTTAGTTCACCCAAAAAGGAAAATTCTGTCAGTAATTACTCGCCCTCATGTTGTTCCAACCCCGTAAGACATTCGTTCATCTTCGGAACACAAATTATGCTATTTTTGATGAAATCTGACAGCTGGATCACTTCTCCATAGGCTTCTAAGGGACTGAAACTTGCTGGTCCAGAAAAGTTATTAAAGAGATCGTTAATATAGTCCAAGTGACTCCAGTGGCTCAATCCTAAGTATATCAAGCGACGAGAATACTTTTTGTGCGCAAAAAAAACTAAAATAACGACTTTATTCCACTATTCATTTCTCTCTCTGTGCCTCGAGTTGGTTTACGTAGTGTTTTTGCGCAGCGCGTCTGTGTTACACGTCACCACGTAGGCTCTCTATTGGCCGACACTGGTCATGTGTGTAATGCCTGTGATGTACAACCATAGACTGTAAAAAAAGATGGACGACGCCCCTTCGCTCTCTTCCATTGATGAGAATTGAAGCTGCCAGTGTCCCGATATGGCGCTGACATATTGGAACTTGAGTCTGCGCAGTAGCGATCTCTGGACCAGACCTGCGCAGTAGTGAGCAGGAAGTAAAGCCGCGAAATCAACGCTCCGCCCTCACTCTCGCAGTTCTGCACACTTTTTTTTTTAAATTTATTGCAGTATGACAAGAGGCTTGTTGAAATAATGTAAATACAATCTCCTCAGTCCTCCGTAGATCCCGAAAAAAATGTCCGTTGGTGCTTCAGTGACTACTTCGCTCAGAGAACCTGTCAATCACAGCTAACTAACTAACTAAAAACCAACTTATTTTTGAAACAGACACTTGAACTTACATCAGCATGATAAAAATGACAGCAAATGAAAGAAACCACCTTTGGAAAAATGATATTTGAAGTGTAATTCAATTGTTTAGTTGGTCTCACGTCCCGTTGAATAACACGGGGAGGCGGGGCTTATGACCTATACTAGGACCAGTCACCGGGGGGCGATCGAGACGTTTTGGCTTCACTTTTCAGGGCTTGTGCGGCACGCTTGTGTACAACACTGACGCGCTGGGCAAAAACACTACGTGAACCAACTCGAGGCCCAGAGAGAAGGAAATGAATAGTGGAATAAAGCCGTTATTTTTGTTTTGTTTTTGCGCACAAAAAGTATTCTCGTCGCTTGATATACTTAAGATTGAGCCACTGGAGTCACTTGGACTATATTAACGATCTCTTTAATAACTTTTCTGGGCCAGCAAGTTTCAGTCCCTTAGAAGCCAATGGAGAAGTGATCCAGCTGTCAGATTTCATCAAAAATATCTTCATTTGTGTTCCGAAGATGAACGAATGTCTTATGGGGTTGGAACAACATGAGGGTGAGTAATTACTGACAGAATTTTAATTTTTGGGTGAACTAACCCTTTAATAGTGAGAGAAGAGAAAGAAACTAGGGTAAATAGTATCGGGAAATTATGGACTCAATAGTTTCATCCATGACAGCCAATATGTACCTATGCTGACCATTAGGCTACAGCTTTGTTATCAGCTATCGGGGTGTTGTTGTTTTATTTACTTGATTCCTGTAATCAAGAAATGTTATTTTATTGTTATTATTGTACGTCTATATGTTTATGTTTTTTTATCGTCTTATTTTATTTTCTCCTTAATTTCATTCTTCTTTTTTTCAGTGTTGTTAGTGTTAACTAAAACTATTAACATTGATTTTGGTAATTGAAATTGACACACTTAAGCTTGAAATTTAATTTGAAGTTTATTTAGAAGTACTAAAATTACTCAAACTTAACCTGAAATAAAAAATTAAGTTATATAGAAATATAACATAAGCTCATGACAAAATTATTACAACTTATATTCAATGAAAACTGAAAATGTAATTAAACATTAATAAATAATTTAATAATATACTGTACACATAATAAACAACACTGATTAACACTGCAGTCGTTTTATTCACCCTATTTATTTTCTGCATTATATACTTTAATACAAGAACTAAGTTATATATACAGTACCAGTCAAAAGTTTGGAAACGTTACTATTTTTAATGTTTTTGAAAGAAGTCTCTTATGCTCATCAAGCCTGCAGTTAAAAAAAAAATATATATATAATATATATATATATATATAAAAAATATGCTGCTAATATACTTTTTGTATATTTAAAAATAGTACATTTTTTATTAGTATATTTGCAATGTACTATTAAAACAGGGAATATATTACAAATACAATAAAGTATACTTCTTTTTCACTAGGGGTTAAATATGTGTATTTTGGTGTGCTGTCCAAGGGAAGCGCTCCGAGCTCGGAATTTGGCTCAAACACAATCACTCCCCCTGGCTTGGATAGGAATAATCGAGAGTGAGGAGTTGGGGTGGAGGAGGGATGCTGGAAAAACTGTCATGGAACAGAGGTAAGTCAGCTCTCTATATAAGCCTCCTTTTGAGCTAATTGGGTAGATTATCTGAACATGCTTCTCCTAAACTTTGTTAATAAAACATCAACCTGCAGAATAAAAAATGCAATACTTTTTAAACAAATTCAAATTTAAAAGCAATGCTTTGTAAAGCCATCATTCGAAGTTTGTTTATATGATTTTTTTTAAATATCAGAATTGAACTTCCTTATATTTAAAATTGCTTCCTGTTTGCCACCTCAATTCAAATAGGCTTCATAAAAATAATAAAAAATTTACAATAATTCTCAATTCAATTCTGAATGCTACACAACCTTGCTGCAGTGGACTATAAACAGTGTATGTGCATCAATGTGTTGTGTACACTCAAAGTCTTCCATCCCTCATCTGACAAGGTTTATCAGCAGCAGGAAAACATGGAAGAGGTGCAATTGGGCCAAGGCTAACCCTCTCTCTTCCCTTTGCGTGTCGTGATGTTATCTCCAGCCCTATTCCACTGCCGTTGTCTGGGTAATGGCCTGACTTTGTAGTCCTCTTAGCGCAACACTAATCCAGTCTGGAGATCTCTCATTGTTAGCTGAATGCAGGTGTCTCTCCGCGTTTCAGGTATCATACTGTGTGAGTATCTCCTCTTTCTGTTTATCATCCTCTTTCCTTGCCCTGGATAACCCACTGCAGGCTACTCCCAATGGTCACGAGAGAGGAATTACTCCACAACGGAATAAGGTTAGAGCGAGTTTTACACAGGATGTTAACATTACATTTCACAACTTGATGCTGATACATACTAGCGGTTTCTGTTGTAGAATGGTAAAAATATTTCTGAATCCAATGTCGGTGTGATTTCAATAAACCATATACAGACAATGCCATACTAAAAAAAAAGTTTAATCTTTCAGCCAACATTGAGAAAGAAGTCTGAGAGAAAGAAGAAAAAGGGTCAAACCAAGCGAACCAAAACCCCAAATTTTACTTATTCTTCTTGGGAGAACTGATCTGAGGTTGTTGCTTATTTTGATTTGGTTTCTGATGCAAGCTTTTGGTGATTATTCTTTTGGAAAATTGGAAAATTGGATGGATGGATATAAAAACGAGAGAGAGAGAGAGAGAGAGAGAGAGAGAGAGAGAGAGAGAGAGAGAGAGAGAGAGAGAGAGAGAGAGAGAGAATGAAACCCAAACAGCCTTTCCAACCTTTTCTTCTTCATAATGACACAAAAACAGCAATCAGCATTTCAGCACTGCATTAGGGTACGTTTACACGACAACAATATGCTTAAAACGGATCAGTGAAAAAGACTAAAAACGCTGTATTCTGCTGCCAGGCCATTAGATGGCGATGAAACACTATAGACTGAACAAATAATACGCATGTGCATGAAGTCATTGTTTTCACAGATTCACGTTTTCATTGTTTACACGGAGACCAAAAACTTGCACTTTGTAACCCCTTTTCAAAAGTTTGCGTTTTCAGCCATCCAGAACGCTGTTGTCATGTAATCGAACCGAACGGCAAAAACGCACAAAACAAAAAAACACAGAGGGTCATGAGGGGAGGAATAAATGTAAAAGCGTTATTTGCACCTTGCTAACTTTTCCTCTACCTAAGTTCTCCTCTATAAGCACTTTATTAGATCACACACCCTGTAGCCTTCTTTCTCCAAAGGAGGGAAGAAAATTACAGGGTATCTTACTTCGGCCTATAAAAGCCATCTACTTTCTCAGCACAATAAAATCAGGGAGCTGCTAGACCATGAATTGTATAACCTAAAGACTCTAACCTAAAGAAAGAGAGTAACTAAATTATTTCACGAGAGGTCGACAGAAAGATTGAGCTGATCATGGAAATAAATATAGGACAGGACCATCGATTATGATGACCCGATCTGTTTTATATGAAATGTGTGCTCTTGATAGATCATGCACAACGGTCTGGGAGTAAACAAATAATGAAAGAAGTGTTTTTAACTTGAAGTTATTTATTTCTTAAAGGATAGGCCATCTATACAAGGCTGTGGAGATCTATTGCTCAGCTCATTTCCAAATCAAATTATGACTCTTCTCTCATTGCATATAAAGTGCAAAGCATCTTGAGACTCGTTCCCTCTGCTTTTTTGAGGAATCTTATTGTCATTTCACTTTTTTATTTATGTTTACTGTAAAGAATGTTTACTGATCACTACTCATTCAGGACTTATTGTATGTTTTCTGCAACTTTTAAGCATAAAACAGCATTATTGTTGGGGGTAACCACCCTAGAGCAACATGTGGTTTTGAGTAAGGACTTATCAATTTCTACTTGAGGGAACTGAACCAGCAATCTTCCATTTACCAGCTCAAAGACTTAACCACAAATTAAGACTAAGGTTACACTGGATAAAATAAAATAAAATAAAATAAAATAAAATAAAATAAAATAAAATAAACAGCCTGTGTTCCCCTGGTCTTGTGTGGACTTTTATGTTAATTCCTGTTCTGCGCCATGTTTTGTAGTTTTTTTTTTTGTTGATTAGCTATTTGATTGTTCCCAAGTGTGTTTTGTTTGCCAATTGCCCCTTGTGTATTTAAACTCAAGTGTTTATTGTGTTCCTTGTTGAGTCCTGTCCTTCATGGCAGTATGTTTGGTGTGCTCATCCCTGGTTTTCGTGTTTGATTTGTTTAGGTATATTTTTTGACAATAAAATAAATGCATTTGGATCCAGCTCTCTCTAGTTTTTTTTACTTCAATCATTACAGGTGGTATAATTGCGAGTATGGTGTAGATTCTAAAGCGTACCATGTACCGCAGTTGGAAGATGTTACAATTTGTGCTGTTACAAGGGATGAAAACTATCCTAAAAAAAAAAAAAAAAACTAACAACTAAATAAACTATTTTTAATTACAAATAACGCACAAAATAATATAAACAAAAATTAACTTTTAATTTTAAATTTTCAAAAATATATAATTAGAAATATATACTCAAAACTATATTAACGCTGCTACAATTTAGCTATAAGGGCTCACTTGCACTCCTTGTTCATACATGCACACATACTGTGCCCTCTAAATGCACAAGTAACATAACAAAATAGCTTGTTTCTGGAAGCATGTCTGCATACAGAGACACAAGGTGGTTCACTCACGGTCATGCTCATGAGATTCCCTTAAAAGCTCATTTATATGTATAGGGGGAATTCAGGTTGATTCAGACACTTTCACCCAGTCATTTCAATGGCAAAAAATGTCCAAATTAATCTGAAGTCACCCTACTCATTTGCAAGTATATAGCATACTGACAAACAAGAATGGGTCACTCACAAGAAACCATACATCCCTCGAGCCAATCAACTAACTCTCTGGAGAAAACAGAGCAGAAAAACATCCATCGCAAGACATGTTGGGAAGGTCCCAGCTTCCAATCTTAAAAAAAAAAAAAAAAACACTAGAGCACATCCTCCCAGGGATCATGGGCCACAGACACAGTAGGAGAAAGAGATAAAAGGGTCACTGAGTGTATGCTTACTTAAATGAGTGGAAGTGCAGTGGCAATGTTTGATGAGAGACTGGGGTTTCAAAAGAGTTCCATTTTCAAATATCTACTCGCTCACTTTTCTACTCACTCACTTCTTTGAGAAGCAGCTCTAGGTAATTTGATAGTACGAAATGCTAATAGTATGGACTTCTTAAGGGATTTTCAGTCATTTTCTTACCCCTGCTGAAAAGACCAGCTTAGACCAAGGTGAATTTCCATTATAGTCCAGACTAGTCTTGCAATCAGTAGTCAGTGTAACCATGTTCCCCTTTGTTCAGTCACTACGAGTTACGTCAGTGAATGACAAAATGGGGGTTTCACTTAGAAGCCCATCACCTTCGAGTTCTACAAAACGAGTTCATAGCGCAACTCCGCCCCACCACGTGGGTATAAAAGAAGGACGCTGGCAATCTCGCATCATGTTTTTGCTTCGGAGCCAAGAGCATTTCTTCACTCCTCTGCAAGCCTGTTTCTGAGTTCTTCGTGAAATCTATGAGACGAGCGGCTCTCCAGTGTGTTGGTGCAATGGCGCGTTCCAGCGAGATCACATTGCCTGCTGCTGATCTGTGCAGTGATCTACCAACAGTGTGTGTGCTTCTCCCTGGGTGCTTCAGCACTCAGCTGAGCTTTTTCCTTTCATCACAAAAGAGCTTGCACGTGGCACGATGTCTCGCCCGTGCACTTCTGGGTGCAGTCGGCTCGTTTTACCATCTGATGGGCACAATCGCTGCCTGGCGTGTTTAGGCTTAGATCACGCTCAGGCAACGTTTGTGGATGAATCATGTGCTCATTGCGGGAACATGACCATCGCGGTGCTGCGGTCAAGACTTAAAGAGTCCCATCTGCCACACCCCGATCTACAGTATCCCCTCCACGAGAGGCGATACCTTGGCTGGTGGCCAGGGTGACCTGAGCGTTACGGTGTGGAACAAAGCCCTGACGATGCTTTCTCGGGCCACACCCTCTCTTGCGCACCGCAACCCACGAACGTTCAGGCTGAGATCGCGGATCCGTCTTCTGAAGCTCCCTGCATCTCATTTGGCGCTCCAGATAACATAACACTGTCCATCGCTGCATCACAAGGTGGGCTGGACTCTTCCGGAGATGAAGACTCATCTGTGCTGCTGATCCAGAATTGACAGCCATGCTTTCCTGGGCAGCCATGAGCATCGGGCTGGAATGGAATCCTCCACCCTGTCCCGAGCTATGGGGTCCACCTCCTTCAAGTCCCAAAATGTGCATGCATCCTTCACAAAAGTAATCCATCTGGCTCCAGGGGGATAAACGAAGGCCTTCTGAGGGTAATCCGTGCTGTTTTGTCGTAAAAATCTACATATTTAAAACTTTATAAATGAAAATATCTTGCTTCCGGCAACGGTCGACACGCGTTCACGGCAGATGGATGCCGGCGTATGACGTAGGACGTAGCGTTTGATTTAGCTGTACTTCGTTCTACGTCACAAACCTTCTTACGCTACGTCCTACGTCATACACCGGCATCCATCTCCCGTGAACGCGCGTCGACCGTTGCCGGAAGCAAGATATTTTCATTTATAAAGTTTTAAATATGTAGATTTTTACGACAAAACAGCACGGATTACCCTCAGAAGGCCTTCGTTTATGAACTGCTGTTTTGTCGTAAAAATCTACATATTTAAAACTTTATAAATGAAAATCATTTATAAAGTTTTAAATATGTAGATTTTTACGACAAAACCGCACGGACTACCCTCAGAAGGCCTTCGTTTATCCCCCTGGAGCCGGATGGATTACTTTTGTGAAGGATGCATGCACATTTTGGGACTTGAAGGAGGTGGACCCCATAGCTTCACATTATAACCACTGAAAGATCTAAGACATTTTCTAAAATAACTGAAAATGTGTTCGTCTGAAAAATGATTGACATATGCATCTCGAACGGCTTGAGGGTGAGTAAATCATGGGTTAAATATCATTTTTGGCCGAACTATCCCTTTAATGACGAAAAGACATGCTTGAATTTCCCGCGGAAATCCACCAGTACCACTGGAATTAAAAACATTATTACAAGCTTACCGTTTTGAATCGAGCTAAGGCAAGCAGATAGTTTTGAACACTGGCTGGTTATGTACTTGCTCAAAAATGTATTTTGGATAATTGTTAACCCAAAAAAGTTACAGACTGCAGCTTTAAGCAACACTGACGCAGCCAGATCATTTCCATAGTGACCAACCCAATCTACCAAGAGCAGCGCAAAATATCGTGCTTTTTTGGGGTGGTAAATAATGGTGCAAATACCAGTAAATTGACTTGCGCAAATACTAATGCATATGCAATAAGGTCAGCCACAAAAATAACTGTATCCATGCCTTTTCAGCGCTAATTTTGCACTGCATGTTTTTAGTTTAAAAAAAGAGGGTACTTTGTTCTGACTGGCGCAAGCTGTTAGTAAATCTAGGACTATAAAACCACTCATTAAATAGTACATATAATCAACACTTTCATGCAGAATTTTTTTTTACTTAATAGTTTTTAATTAGAACATTTATTCAGCAAGGATGCATTAAATTGATCAAACATGATTTATAATGTTTCAAAAGATTTCTATTTCAAATAAATTATGTTCTTTTGAAATGTATATTCATCAGATAATCCTGAAAAAATATTATGTTTCCAAAAAAAACAAAAAAAAAACAACTCTTTTCAACATTGACAATAATAATAAATGTGTCTTGAGCTCAAATCGGCATATTGATTTCTGAAGGATCATACGACACTGAAGACTGGAGTAATGGTGCTAAAAATTCATCTTTCCCTTCATAGGAATACATTACATTAAACAGGCAACAAGTTTGTATTACATGTCAGTTCTGCAACACAACAGTGTAAAAAGGAATGCATACAAAATGTTCACAATGCTTTTTTTATCCTAAAACACTGTGCAGAGAAGCTCCCTTTGGTTCCTTTTAACTACTTGCTTTCCCGCCGATGAGGTTATGACTTCATTAAAACTGAACAAAGATCGTAAAAAGCAGACATACAAATTATGCTCCATTTAGTGCAGCTAAATGACTCCACATAAAAGCAAATCAGTGTTGTACCGCTGCTGGATCTACTGGGACATAAAGACAGTTTCACCTGAACTAGAAGCGTCTTTTAGATGGACATTAATTAACCAAGTAACAGAAAAATGATTTCACCAAAGCATGTTTTGGCACATTTGGATGTTTTAAAATACCATGTTGAGGAGTTTAGAAAGAATATAATCTCACATCCACGAGTCAGATAATCTAAGATTTTGAACCAAATTTGAACACCAGTGCAAGAGAGACCCTTTGACAACTCAAAACATTGAAGCAAAATGACATGCTTGGTGTTGATGAAAAGCACATCAGGACAGTCATGATCAGCCACGGGGAACATGGCATCACATTAGCACTTCTTAAAAACAAATCAGTAAACTAGTCAGTAATTTACCAAGAGCTAAGATGCCCATAATGTGAGTGACAGTTTTAAAACAAAACTGTGTCAGCATCCAAAAAACAACCCATAAAAATAATTTGAGTAAAGCGTAAGTGTACACCTCCAAGGGGCGTTCACATCGACAGTGATTAAATTGTTGGAGGTCACATGTCATTGTGCTGTTGGTTGTTAGTAGGCATTTCTAGAGGACAACAGTTTCTGTATCAGCCAGTGGATCACAGTCTGCACTCCCATTGGTAGTTGCCACATAGCGTTGCTGTGCAGTTGCATAAACTTAAACTCTGCATAAACTCTGGATTCATGACTTTCAGTGTGTTTGCAAACTACTGTTAGTGTGAACGGCTACCAGCTAGGCACAATGTGTCAAATGTACAGTCAGATCATGTTAAATGTCATCACCGAAAGCAAAAGGCTCTGCAAAGAGACAAAAATCACCAATGAGAATATATTTGATGTTTAATAAAGATATATGTTGGACCAATGAGATTTCACAGTGGTCGGAGCAACTCAGCAAAAATGGTATAATGTCTTGTTGGTGGTTATGACAGAAACTGTTTAATTAATAGTTAAACATTGCATTAAAAGGATGACAATACCATAAATCTTTGACCTTGTGAGGACATTTTTTGGTCCCCATGAGGAAAATAGCCTTTAAATCATACTAAATGATGTTTGATCTTTTGAAAATGTAAAAATGCTAAAAGTTTTCCGTGATCGGTAGTTAGGCTATAGGTTCATGGGATAGAGTATACAGTTAGTATAGTATAAAATCATCATGTCTAGACCCCATAAGACATGAAAAACAAACGTGTGTGTGTGTGTGTGGTTTATATTTTCATTTAGACTCATTTTATTTAAGGTGTCTTAATCTGCTTTTGTTTATATATTATTCTAGCATGTACATGTATTAATATTTTAATAAGCTTTTATTTTACTTCCCTTTTAATTTTATACTTAAAAGTTTTAGTCATTTTGTTATGCGCTTTTGTCATTTTTATTCATTTTTTTTTATATTTCTGTAACCTGGTGGTAAATGCCTTTAAAGTTGTTTTTTCTCCCTTATGTTAAAGTATTTTATTTAATTATGTTCCATGTTTAAATATAAAAACAGAGACTACCTGTATTTCTTTGGAGTCATCAGCGGGTGGCGCTTTGTGTGTTGCCCACAACAACGCGTTTGCGCTCTTCTGCGCAATATATCCGTAGTATATTTTGTTGGTGAGATGTGCAGCGGGCAGTGCAAGAGAGACGCGCACTCTCGAGATATTGTCGACAATTTGAGTCATCCATGGGTAAATACAATGTTTTGTATATATTGTTGTTTAATACCATTTGTGGATGTATATTTTGTGTTGATTCGGAGAACTGTCATGTTTGGGAAGTTATGTTGTGTGTAATGTCTACGATGATATGACGTCACTCCATGCGGTCTAGGCCATGTTATTTGCAGGGGGGCAGGGTTTTATATTATTTTGAAGTAACCCCGGGCGCCGCCATTCAATAGCATCCAGCTGCAGCCCCGCAGACTCACCTCCGGCTAGACACCACTGGCTGGACACCAGTGGATAGACAGCCTACGTCATTTCCATTTTCTCCGTCATTTCCGTTTTGCCGCTAATTTTCGTTTTCACCGCTGGATGGACAGCAATTTTATTTCCTATTTTCACCTCTGGATTGACATATATTTATTTTATATTTTCACCTCTGGATAGACAGCATATTTAGTTCTCACCTCTGGATGGACAGAATATTTATTTTATATTTTCACCTCTGGATAGACAGCATATTTAGTTCTCACCTCTGGATGGACAGTATATTTATTTTATATTTTCACCTCTGGATTGACATATATTTATTTTATATTTTCACCTCTGGATTGACATATATTTATTTTATATTTTCACCTATGGATAGACAGCATATTTATTTTCTGTTTTCACCAGTGGATAGACAGCATTCTTTGCAGGCTTAATTGCACACGTCTTTTCCGTATTGCCATTTTACTTTTATGACTTAAAATATATAATATAAAAGCTGTGTGCAAATTGAAATATGATCTTTATCATATCTCTTTACATAAAACAATTCTCAATAATATACTTAATATTATAACATCAATAATTCATGCAAACTGCATTCACAAGAACCACCTTGAAAATATATATTGTTCAGATCATATCACTATTTTTTGTGACTTAAATTCAGCCTAGATCAATGGACTATAACGTTTTGTCAATACAACAGACTTGTACATGTTAATTGACCACAGTTTTTTGCCTTGCCCATTTGGATATTCAATTCTTATTTTTTTTTTGTAAATGTAACCACTTCTGTTTTTAAAATATACGTAGATTCACATGATCAGACAATTTACCAAACAATCCAGATCAAATTAACACTTCATGGTTTTGCAATATTTATTGGAAATTACACAATCTAATTAGTAAAATTAGTCAAATCTGACCATCAGAATGAAGATGCCGCAGTCAGGCCCATAAGGTTGTGGGGGAAGTCCCTATTTCAAGAGAAAATAAAACATGAACAGTTCCAAATAAACTATTGCACACTGTGCACACCACACCTCATTCCTGCCCCCTAAAACTGGCAGTCTGGGCAATGCTAAGGAAATTCAGGGTCTGTATAAAACCCTCGCAGGTCTCCACGTCTTCCGTTTCCACAGTACCCCACCCAGTCTTTGAAAAAACATTTGCAATTTCTGCATTGTACCATTTTAAAAGGGACACACATGTCTCTCACAGCCTGGGGCAGTTTTTTGACATTCACCACACCTAAAGCAAGAACAGATGTACAATGTTCCATCGTCATCTCCAGTGAGTGATGTCTCAGCCTCTTTCCTGGTAAGCGCTGTTCCATCGTCATCTCCAGTGAGAGATGTCTCAGCCTCTTTCCTGGTAAGCGCTGTTCCATCATCATCTCCAGTGAGAGATGTCTCAGCCTCTTTCCTGGTAAGCGCTGTTCCATCGTCATCTCCAGTGAGAGATGTCTCAGCCTCTTTCCTGGTAAGCGATGTCAGGGTATATCCTGGTAATGTTTGGAGCTCTTTGCCAGGTGCTATGGCTTTTACTTAAATGATTGATTAACCTATTCTTATGGAAAAAAAAAGATTTACAAACACAATGAAAGTGAGCCTGTGCCTTGCAACCAAGGTTGCACTTGTACATGCAATAGCCTGTGGAAACAAACACAAAAAAACATTACAGATTCAAACAATATACAAATGGTGTGTAAATGTAAGAAAATGTACCCACCTTTGTATTTTACAGATCTCGCAAGGTGAGCCTTTAAATGAATGATTGCACGGTATCGGTCTGTGGGTTTAAACATTTTTGAATTGCACAGCGGGCAGTGATACCGGCTGCAGCACTCTGTGCATTTCTGTATTGGTGGTAGCTCCATCCCTTTACGCACACTAATGTGATTTGCCTAAAAGAAGAGGGTAGTATTAATAGATTGTTTACGTAATAAGTATAGTGACACATATGAAATACCGGTAGTACCTTATAATTCATAAGAGTTTACAAAAATCCAATTAATAACTTTCCAAAAAAAAAAAAAGGAATTGAACAATGTAGGTGAAAAGTTGTGTGTGGTAGATGGACTGTAAAAAATAGTGTGGTAACAAAAACAAAATAAACTTATATAAATGTTAACATTCTCCTATACAAAATATGTAAAATGGTAAATGGACTGCATTTAGGCTATATAGCGCTTTTGTCACAGGCCGGGGCGGCCTTCCCTCCCCTTCTAAACGTACCACCTCGAGGAGTTACCCAGAGACACCAAAGACCAGACAAGATACTTATCAAAAACTTGTATTTTATTTAGTTAAAATAAGTCCAATCTCAAACTAAAATCCACTGGCTGATCCTCCTCTCGCTTCTACCAGGTTGCGTGGGAAGTTCGCACAACAATCCCTCTTCGGACAGGCAGAAGCAGACAATGGAGCAGACACTGGTAAGGGTTCGAACAACAGTTCCTCTTCGGCCGGCAGTAAGTAATGGAACAGACACAGGTAAAGATTCGCACAGCAACTCCTCTTCGGCCAAAGGTAAGTAGTGGAGCAGACACAGGTAAGGATTCGCACAGCGGTTCCTCTTCAGCCCGACATAAGTAGTGGAGCAGACACAGGTAAGGATTCGCACAACAACTCTTCGGCCGGAGGTGAATAATGGAGCAGACACTGCTAAGGATTCGCACAGCGGTTCCTCTTCAGCCTGACATACGTAGTGGGACAGACACTGGCAAGGATTCACACAGCAACTCCTCTTCGGCCGGAGGTGAGTAATGGAGCAGACACTGCTAAGGATTCGGCCGGAGGTGAGTAATGGAACAGGCACTGGCAAGGATTCACACAGCAACTCCTCTTCGGCCGGAGGTGAGTAATGGAGCAGACACTGCTAAGGATTCGGCCGGAGGGGAGTAATGGAACAGGCACTGGCAAGGATTCACACAGCAACTCCTCTTCGGCCAGACCTAAGTAGTGGGGCAGACACTGGCAGGAAATTGACAACAAGGGAAAGGGTCACTCTTCTCACAGGACAGCATCAACCATTTGAGTGTCACCTCTGTTTGGAGTAGGGGGAAGGATAGGGCAGGGGATCATCCGACGCAGTATAATGGTCCATCGTAAATGGCAGCCGGGGGCTCTCTTGCTCTCCCTCCTGTAGGACACCCCTGATGGTTGGACGGACGCTAGTACGGATTCGCACAGCAATTCCCCTTCACCCGGAGGTAGGTGTTGCGGCAGGCACTGGTAGGAATTTGACAACAAGGGAAGGGGTTACTCTTCTCACAGGACAGCATCAATCATTTGAGTGTCACCTCTTTTTGGGATAGGGGGGAGGATAGGGCAGGGGATCATCCGACGCGATGTAGTAGTCCGTCGCAGATGGCAACCGGGGGCTTTCTCGTTCCCTCCACGAGACACACCCGCTAGCTGGGGGCCACTCTCCTTCCACAAGCCGACGATAGTTGAAATGCAGCGATGGACAGTAACTTCCCCACAGAACCGTGACGGCCGCCTCCGCTGGCAGAGGACAATTTCTCTACGTTCACAGGACAACCGTGGTGAGTACAGGATTTAACAATCAACAACTGGGTATTCTTACCACGGAGCAGTGACGGCAGCATTCGATGGTAGAGGGCAGTTTCTCTATGTTCACAGAACCACAGTGATGAGTACAGGTTTCAACAGTCAACAGCTGGGCCTTCTTTCCACAAGACAGTAGTCACAGCCTTCATTGGCAAAGAGCAGTTCCTCTATGTTCACAGAACAACAATGGTGAGTACAGGTTTCAACAATCAACAGCTGGGTCTTCTTACCACAGAGCGGTGATGGCAGCATTCAATGGCAGAGAGCAAGTTCTCGATGTTCACAGAACAACAGTGATGAGTACAGGATTTAACAATCAACAGCTGGGTATTCTTACCACAGAGCGGTGATGGCAGCATTCAATGGCAGAGGGCAATTTCTCTAGGTTCACAGAACAACAGTGATGAGTACAGGTTTCAACAGTCAACAGCTGGGCCTTCTTTCCACAGGACAGTAGTGTCAGCATTCAATGGCAAAGAGCAGTTTCTCTATGTTCACAGAACAAAAATGGTGAGTACAGGTTTCAACAATCAACAGCTGGGTCTTCTTACCACAGAGCGGTGATGGCAGCATTCAATGGCAGAGGGCAAGTTCTCTATGTTCACAGAACAACAGTGATGAGTACAGGATTGAACAGTCAACAACGGGGTCTTCTTACCACAGAACAGCGATGCATAGATCTCTCATAAATCCCCTTCAACTCAGACAGGATGAAGCTGCATTCCTGTACGGCATATGCTCAACACACAGCAGTTAATTAATTTCAGTTTGATCTTCGAGGCCCACGAGTATGCCAAAGTGAATAAGGTCTCTTCTCGTGGTCCCAGCCGACTCTCTCCGCTCAACTGACAAACTATACATCCAATGCTGTATAAGTGGTTGACTATGGAAACACAACTGACATCGAAAGACTTCCAAACAAACCTCACTGAACGCCGGGGCGGCCTCACCGAATCATAGCGGGTAGCAGGCACTACAGGCATTAACTTCCTATTAGAACTGGCAGATAACACTTATCTGTTCGATGAGATAACACAGTTCGATCATACCGCTGCTCTCCAGCTCTTCCTTCTGTACATGCAGTCTTTCCCGTCCTTTAACGATCTGCCCTCTCGTGTACTGCTCGACGTGATCAGCAGATCATCAACAAAAGATTTCCTCCAGTCTGCATCAGCCCCAAAGATTTCGCTCCAAAGTCTCTTCGCCCTCAGATACTTCACACCAACGATTACCACGCTAAGATGCTTCGCCCTGCTGCACATCAACCGGATCCTTTTATAATCCCCCTCACAAATCCATATCCCTCGTTGCTCAATCTCTGCTCATCGCCCAGCTGCCGCTCATTCCCTCATTAGCAAGCTCCGTCAGACTGTTTACACGGAAAGACCCAGAACCGTTCTGATGTTACATTTAACTCGCTCCCTCCGGAAACAAGGATGGAGAAAGACAGTTCCGCTTAATCGTCACCCTGTGACACTTTCAACAGACCCATGGCCACCAAAGCGCTTTAAACATCATCATAAACATATTAAACATCAGGCATTTACACATGCATAGGGAAAAGTACTACTTCAACAAAAAACAAAAAAACATAGCTAGCTAGCAAACTCTCGTGTGCATAGACAACCTAGCATTTTAGACTATTCTCCGCCAAGACTGTTCTATGAGATCTCGTTAACTGGGTACAATCTTCACACATCCAAGTGAAAAAAAAACGTATTTACAATATTAAATCATACCACTAAAAGAACGATTTAATTGGAAAATCTATTGTAGCAACCTCACTAATACCTTTAAAAAACACGACACAGTACCTTGAAAACAAGACGATTTTTTTTTAACTAGCTAGTTTGTGCATTTGAATTCTGACATGACCTATAAATCATCGACAGTTTATTATTTTTCTTACCGCTGACATCTGCATGGCGCGTCAAATTTGAAAAGTGAATGACGATACGGAAATTACGTCAATTTGAAAAGTGAATGACGATACGGAAATGACGTCTGCTGTCCATCCACTGGTGTCCAGCCACTGGTGTCTAGCAAGAAGTGAGTCTGCGGGGCTGCAGCTGGATGCCTCTCCCGCCATTGGCTAGCGGACCCCCACCTGCTGTTAGCATCCCATTGACTCCCATTCATTTTGGCGTCACTTTGACAGTGAATAACTTTACAACTGAGGCGTTTAAAGACTCCATTTGTCCATTATTTATTTCTAAAGAAACATGAAAATGTATAAAAGGCTCCATTACCTTGTAGCTTACATTATGGCCCCGTAGAAGCAATTTTTGTAAAAATAGGCTAACGATTGCATCATAACCACGCGACTCTCTGTCGCACAGTAGAGAATTACCGTATGGACAGGAGGAGAAGCTCGCGGGCAATCGGGGGGACATGGAGGCAAAATGACAAAATAATTAATCAGAATACATAGCAAAAGTTTCTCCTGCTCCTATCTCATGGACAGCTCCTACTCATACTCTCCGTCTCTGCAAGTTTCGGAAGGGAATGATTCAGATTTCTCTCGGCACAGCTACTAGAAGACAGACGGGTTGTTCACGTCACATCTACATCGTCAAGCTCAGTTTGAGTCTGCGCAGTACGCTCGACCCCCAGGAAGTAAGAGGTTTTTTTTTTTGTTGTTTTTTTGCTTTTAGCTTATAAAACAGTCATACCTTTATTTTATTTTATTTTGTTATTATGCAGAATGTACAAAACAGTAAGAGTTTCTAATTGACTTCACTTTGTCTCCGTTGAATCCAATGGGGTCGCTGTGTCCATTTCTTTTACTGTCTATGGTTATTTGGCGTTATAGCCTACTTCATCTTTTCCATTTATTTCAGATGTTTTTCATGTAATTATAATTTAATGTGATTATTTACAGTGTGCACCATAATGTTGGAGATTTCAGCCCTTCGTGAAGTGAAAGTGTTGGTGTGTAAAAGCTGATTATTATGTGAGTGTTATTTTCTATACGCATCACTGCAGATGAGCAACTGAGCATCTATTCATCAAGCCAAGGTGCAAACTATCGCAAATCAAAGTGAAAGTAAGTCACAGTCGCTTAACACACAATCGAATCATCATTATTAAAAGTAAATAAATGAAATGATCTTACCAGGGCTGTTACTGCTCTCTCTTATTGCGGTTTTTGATTTTGAAATTTTAGCTGATGATCAATAAAATGCAGCTCATATCTGTTGCTTTCGGTGACGTGCACTCCATTAAATCTCCATATAGCGCGAGAATAGAAGATCAGATTTAAATCCGTTTCGCAAAAACACATTTATGTGACCAGGTGTAAATGGAATCGTTTTGATAAATCAGATAGCTATCCGATCTGAGAAAACGCATGAAGTGATCAGTAAATAAATCTCTTACTTGTAAACTTGTTTGCGTTCTAAGCGCTTTGCTTGTAGTATGTAATTTTTTTACGATTCATTGTTGATAATTAGACCAGTCCAATAATTTCCACATATGTCTAGCTAGCTTTCTATTATCAGAGCTGTTAACAGACTTGCTAACAAACACTCGTTTCTCTTACGTGTTTTTTTGTGTTGTGTTTTATTGCCTAGCTTGCCTCACGAATAGTTTGCCAGCTGAACTCAGGTGTGAGGTGTATTTATCACGTAGTCCTGAGGGATATCAGACGACGCTGTTGACGTTGATTCCTGCAATTATCATGAGAACAGTTTTCAATATCTCACATAATTATCAGGACATAAATAAGCCTAACGTAGAGGTTGTAAATAGTGTAAACGAGCACAATTTGCAAACTATTATGATAAATTGCAATAATTATGTCTAATGACATCATAACGGCCAATGTTATGAAATAATGCGACGTACATTTAACTTTATTGATGTTATCTGGCATTTTGTAATATTTACATTACAATAAAAAAACACAAATTAAATTATACAGTAGGCCTAGACTATAGGCTATTTACTTGTGATTTAACTGCAATCATGTAAAAACGTTATAAGCCAGCAAACGCGGTAGCTAGGCTACTTTATTATTATAACATTTGACAAACTTATTATTATCCTATTACCATCATCAGTAGTTCAGTAGACTATGCAGTAGCCTAATATTTGTATGAAATCGCGAAACATTACCTGGTCAATATCTTCGGAGTCTATCTGTGCCTGTTCCATGCCCGACGCAGGTACCGGTGTACAGGGATATTTACGACAGTGCAACTATTCCACAGCGACTCTAGGGGTCGCTGTTTGACAAAAACACGATTTCTACTTAGTGTTGCTTTAAGAGTCTTGTGTTTATCATACACAAGTGGACTGTGATATTCAGCTGGTTTTAATTGTCACAAGCTCTGTGAACCTCATTCATTTAATTTTGTTTTTTTTTTCTGCTCTTTTCTGTTTATTTTGTGAACATTTAAGGTCCCCGTGAACCGGAAGTTGCAAACGACTTTTCTCCAGTGTTATGACGTATTTCCAAGTGAAACGGAATATTGAACAGAGGGCAGGGTTTTACTTAGCGCTCCTCCTCTCAATCTCTCGCTCATAGCAGACTAAGGTTTGAGGGGAGTGGTTAAGCGTTTTCAAACCAAGCCGTCAAACCTACGTCATCAGAAAAAGACGCCATTCCAGACCGGAAGTAAATTTTCAGATTTTGATTAAAGATTACCATGGTAAAACATTTTTTTTTTATATATTTACTTGCACGGATTAATTGTTCACCACAAGACTAGTAATATGCACTATCAAAGTAAATAGGGTCAATTTTGATTTCATGGGGACTTTAAGAACTGGAACTGTTTCTTATCAATTAAATTGATAAACCACATTTGAAAATCAGTAGTTTTTATTTTATATCATTAAAGGAATAAACTTAAAGTAGATAGAACCCCCAAATGTGTTCCTGGTGGTAAACCTAAATCCTCGGTCACACATTTCTGTTTAGCTTTGATGTGTTTTTATTATAGTTTTAGTTGTAGTAATTTTAGTACTTCAACTTATTTTAAGTTAGTTGCCAAAGCAACACATCTATTTTTTAATAGTTTTTGTTAACAATAATGACACTGGTGCACTGAAACATTCCCACAATCCACCTTGAAACCAGTTTCCATTAGCTGCTCACTGTATAACAAGAAAAGTTGTCTTCAGTCTCTCAAGTGTACAGAAATTGAGGACAGTGCATATTGCATGATAAAACTCATATGACAAGTGAAGGACATCAGTCCTGACATCTTACAGTAGCCTACATGTCGTTATTGTGACACATTCCAGTGAAGTCTTGATATGTAATCGTGATGCACAAAATGTTGTCATCAGTGTCCCAGTGTGGATCCCATAGCTCAAATTTGTGTTCACAAAATACTGATTTGCGACATAGGTAACTAGAGATCGAATAGTTTAATACATTTTCTTTATCTATGGCTGGAAAGACCCAAATGATAACATTAAATCAGGCTCTGTTTATTTGTGTTTAACGTTCTTTATTTTACCTTTTGTAAACGTGTGAATATCTGTTTACCTGTTGATTTAAATGGAGAGTGTGAAGTACACACAGAGACAATTTGTGAGAGCAAAGACCTGACAATGTCCCTAAACAGGGGGTCCCAAGGTTAGTCTACTTACAAGCGAAGGTTTGGACATGCCAAGTAATTTCGAGTGCTAACACAAGAGCTTACAGATGAGAGGCAAACAGGCAAGCACTTTGGGGCCAGGCGGTGTGGTTCGGTCCCCGGCGTAGTATCGATCGTTTGAAATCTCATCACTCTACCTTTTGAAGTAGTTAAGAGCAGCCTCGTCTGCCACAATTGGATGTGGGGATTGGATTTCTCCCAGGTCACCCGTGGTTATTTTTAGGGTGGTGAGAAAATCCTGTCTCCACCGCACTTGAAAGCAGACACACACACGCAAAATACGCAGGGGGAAAAATGGAAAAAATGCTTAATTGCACAAGATCGAGCTAGTCATGTAGGATGTTTGCTTTTCTGCAGATTTACATTTACATTTATTCATTTAGCAGATGCTTTTATCCAAAGCGACTTACAAATGAGAACAATAGAAGCAGTTAAACTAACAGTAGATCAACAATATGCAAGTGCTATGACCCTTCTCAGCTTAATCTAACACAGTACATCCCTTACAAAAAAGTATACTTCAAGTTAATTTTATGAAGTATATTTAAGTAATGTTCAAGTATATTTTTAAGTATACTTTATGTAGTAAGTATACTAGTGTCAATTTACTAGTAGTAAACTAATAAGTGACCCATTTCAATACTGCTTGGGAGTAAATTAGCCCACTTTTAGTATATAAAAAGTATACGTTTAAAAATGTACTATAAAAACTTGTGCACAACTATTTCACAACTACGTTTCTCATTTGTACTTGACTGGGTAAACCCAGCCCGATCGGCCGCCGATTTGATTTCGCCCTGCAGCTCAGGCTGGAAACCTGTACATTCTTCTATCTTGCTTCCATTACAAATCTGCGGGGACCAATCACAAACTGGGTTATCCACCTGGCGCGCTATTGGCGGGTTTAATCCAATCCAATTCCTTTTAACCTCTCGACGATGCTCAATGGCTTCTTAAGTTTAGCAAACAAATCGCTGGAGTGGGTTTAAATACCATTCACTTTCATGTTTTTTTTTTTTTGTACAACCTGCAAAAATTACTCAATGCCATTGCAACGATGCTTCTGCAAACCGCTGATCAATGCTACAAACCAACACATTTGTTGACACGTTTCCTGCCTGGAGTTTTCGCTGCAAAGTACGTCACCCGGATCGTTGGTCTGATTGGTTGAAGGACTATCCAATTGCGTACTGTCAATTAAACTATGCCCGTTGATCATGCCTCTTGTGCAGTAGAAAATACAGAGCAGACTCCCCAGACTAATGTTCAGTCTTAAAAGATTGAGCTTGGTCTGGTGATAGCCAGACTACATTTGTACTGCATCTGTACTACAAATGAACGTATAAGTATATATATATGGTTTTTAGTTTATGAAAGTACACTTTGAAGTATACTCTCAGTAAACAATTAGTTTAGTAGTTTTATACTGCTAGTATACTCATACGGTGTTTGTTTTTTGTTTTTTTTTGGAGTGATTAATTGGCAATCACCATTGCACACCTGCAGGTGATAGGTGCGTGGGAAAAAAGACCAAATGATGTATGATAACATAACATAACATCATACTTAAAGTGCAAAAATAATACATAATACAAAATAATACAAGTATACTACTATGTTCCCATTTAGGTATTTTTTTTTTTTTTATACTGGAAATATACCTTTAACTGCACTTTAATTTTAATTCATGCATTCTTTTTTTTATCAACACTTGAATGTGGGTAATTTGAATAAAAAAATGTTTTTTGAAAAAGTCAACACTTTAAACAAAAAGCTGAGAAAATTACATTTTTGTTAAAGACTTTGTCCGGATGGGATTCAGAACGATGATCAAAATAGTAGATCGAGTCGATCAACATCCCCAAAGCTTCACAGTCCTATAGCTCGTCCTGGGTTGACATTTCATTCAACAACATTAGGCAGTTTTGATTTACATGCTGTTTAATGTTGATGATCACGTTATTTTACATTTGCATGAGCAATATTCTATCGCTTGTTTCGGCTTCTTCTTCTCCTGTGTTTTGATCAGGAGATTCTGTATTCTTTCAGAAAATGTGTAATAGCACCCCCTACCGTAAAACAGTGAAAACACAGATAGCCTAAAATTTCAGTTAATGGCGGGAAAAAAGTAAAGAAAATTTGAAGTAAATGAAGTAAAAAGTACACTACCAGTGGACTAGCCTACACAAACATTCAGGTTCTCAGAATTAGGAACATATCTGTTTTTTTTTTCTTTATAAATCAATATTTACAAACAATGTAAGTTCATAAGACACTATGTAAAACTATGTGAAAACAAGTATTTAACAGGCTACTCAATCAAAAGATTAAACACAACTACAAGCCAAGTATTCTTAGAAAACACTTAAGTATATCTCGATCAAAAGATAGGTACAAGTAGGCCAAATATATTTAGACCTTTCTGTCAGTATGTCAAGTATACGTAAGTATATTTCTGAAAAGTATATAAAAAAGTAGACTGAAAGTATATATTTTTAGTTTAAGAGAAGTATACTAATAGCACACTTGAATAAAAAAAAAAATGTTCGTAAGGGATGTCAATTTCTTTTTTTTCCTTTTTTTTTCATAAATAGAATAGAAGATAAAGTATTAGTATTACTGGATCAAGTGCTGCCGAAAAATATGCGTCTTCAGCCGTTTCTTGAAAATGGCTACGGACTCAGCAGCTCTGGTTGAGTTTGGCAGATCATTCCAACAGTAGGGAACAGACCAGGTAAAGGTCCGAGAAAGAGATTTTGAGATGGGATGGCACCTTTGAGATGGAACCACAAGACAACATTCACTTGCAGAGCACAGGTATCTTGATGGCACATAAGTCTGAAGTAATGAGTTTAGGACCTAAACTTTAGGTAAAAGGGAGAAGAGCCAGTGGTTGTTCTGTAGGCAAATGTAAGTAACTTACATTTACATTTATTCATTTAACAGACGCTTTTATACATAGCGACTTACAAATGAGAACAATAGAAGCAGTTAAACTAACAGTATGACGAGAATATGCAAGTGCTATGACCCTTCTCAGTTTAATCTAACGCAATGCATGTAAACGCATATTTTTCGGCAGCACTTGATCCAGCAATACTAACACCTTCTCTTCTATTCTATATATATATATATATATATATACACTCACCTAAATGATTATTAGGAACACCATACTAATACTGTGTTTGACCCCCTTTCGCCTTCAGAACTGCCTTAATTCTACGTGGCATTGATTCAACAAGGTGCTGAAAGCATTCTTTAGAAATGTTGGCCCGTATTGATAGGATAGCATCTTGCAGTTGATGGAGATTTGTGGGATGCACATCCAGGGCATGAAACTCCCGTTCCACCACATCCCAAAGATACTCTATTGGGTTGAGATCTGGTGACTGTGGGGGCCATTTTAGTACAGTGAACTCATTGTCATGTTCAAGAAACCAATTTGAAATGATTCGAGCTTTGTGACATGGTGCATTATCCTGCTGGAAGTAGCCATCAGAGGATGGGTACATGGTGGTCATAAAGGGATGGACATGGTCAGAAACAATGCTCAGGTAGGCCGTGGCATTTAAACAATGCCCAATTGGCACTAAGGGGCCTAAAGTGTGCCAGGAAAACATCCCCAACACCATTACACCACCACCACCAGCCTGCACAGTGGTAACAAGGCATGATGGATCCATGTTTTCATTCTGTTTACGCCAAATTCTGACTCTACCATCTGAATGTCTCAACAGAAATTGAGACTCATCAGACAAGGCAACATTTTTCCAGTCTTCAACTGTCCAATTTTGGTGAGCTCATGCAAATTGTAGCCTCTTTTTCCTATTTGTAGTGGAGATGAGTGGTACCCGGTGGGGTCTTCTGCTGTTGTAGCCCATCCGCCTCAAGGTTGTGCGTGTTGTGGCTTCACAAATGCTTTGCTGCATACCTTGGTTGTAACGAGTGGTTATTTCAGTCAAAGTTGCTCTTCTATCAGCTTGAATCAGTTGGCCCATTCTCCTCTGACCTCTAGCATCAACAAGGCATTTTCGCCCACAGGACTGCCGCATACTGGATGTTTTTCCCTTTTCACACCATTCTTTGTAAACCCTAGAAATGGTTGTGCGTGAAAATCCCAGTAACTGAGCAGATTGTGAAACACTGACCGGCCCGTCTGGCACCAACAACCATGCCACGCTCAAAATTGCTTAAACCACCTTTCTTTCCCATTCTGACATTCAGTTTGGAGTTCAGGAGATTGTCTTGACCAGGACCACACCCCTAAATGCATTGAAGCAACTCCCATGTGATTGGTTGATTAGATAATTGCATTAATGAGAAATTGAACAGGTGTTCCTAATAATCCTTTAGGTTAGTGTGTGTGTATATATATATATATATATATATATATATATATATATATATATATATATATATATATATAATAGTGCTGCCGAAAAAGATGCGTCTTCAGCCGTTTCTTAAAAGTGGCTACGGACTCAGCAGCTCTGGTTGAGTTGGGAACAGTCATGATAAAGGTCTGAGAAAGAGATTTTGTGCCTCTTTGAGATGATACCACAAGATGTCTTTCGCTTGCAGAGCGCAAGTTTCTGGATGGCACATAAGTCTGAAGTAATGAGTTTAGGTAAAAGGGAGCAGAGCCAGTGGTTGTTCTGTAGGCAAATGTCAGTGACTTGAATTTGATGCGAGCGGCAACTGGCAACCAGTGCAATTTTGTGAGGAGAGGAGTGACGTGTGCTCTCTTCAGCTCGTTAAAGACCACTCTGGTTGCAGCGTTCTGGATCAGTTGCAGAGGTTTGACAGAGCAAGCTGGGAGACCAGCCAGGAGAGCATTACAATAGTCCAGTCTTGATAGAACAAGCGCTTGGACAATGAGTTGTGTAGCATGCTCTGATAGGAAGGGCCTGATCCTCCTAATGTTGTGCCAGGCAAATCTGCAGCACCGGGCAGTGCTAGCAATGTGGTCTGTGAAGTTCAATTGATCATCAACTACAACTCCAAGGTTCCTGGCTGACCTTGATGGAGTTAGGGATGACGAGCCTAGCTGAATGGTGAAGTTGTGATGAAGTGTTGGGTTGGCCGGGACCACAAGTAGCTCTGTCTTCGCAAGGTTTAGTTGAAGGTGGTGGTGCTTCATCCAGCCAGAAATGTCTGTCAGGCAGGCTGAGATACGATCAGCTACCGTTGGATTGTTAGGTTGGAATGAGAGGTGGAGTTGTGTGTCATAAGTGTGGCAGTGATAGGAAAAAACATGTTTCTGAATCAAAGATCCTAGTGATGTCATGTAGATGGAGAAGAGAAGTGGTCCAAGCACTGAGGCCTGAGGCACTCCAGTAGCTAGATGTTGGGTCTTAGACACCACACCCCTCCACGACACCCTAAAGGACCTACCTGTGAGGTAAGACTTGAATCATTGGAGTGCGTTTCCCAAGATGCCCTTCATCTTTAGGATTGACAGGAGGATCTGGTGGTTAACTGTGTCAAAGGCACCAGACAGATCAAGCAGGATAAGAACTGAGGATTTGGAAGCTGCTCTTGCCAGTCTCAGAGCTTCAATTACTGAGAGCAGGGCAGTCTCAGTTGAGTGTCTGCTTTTGAAACCAGACTGATTGTTGTCCAAGAGGTTGTTCTGTGTAAGGAAGGAAGATTTCTGGTTGAAAACAACCCGTTCAAGTGTTTTCGTGACGAATGGAAGAAAAGATACTGGTCTGTAATTTTCCAGATGTGCTGGATTTAGATTGGGTTTCTTAAGCAGTGGGGTTATCTGAGCCTACTTAACCCTCTGAGGTCTGAGCTGTTTTCTGGGCCCTGGAGGTGTTCTGACATGCTCTGACATTTCTGGTTATTTCTGTTACTTGTGACATTTTCATGGCTAAATTCTAATTACACTGTATTCAGCACAAACTCTGCTACAATAATATATCAACAGCATGTATGTAAAAGTTTGTAGTTTTGAGATAATGACATTTATGCATGGTTTGTGAAAACACAAAAAAAAATTCTCACTGAAATAAGGCCATGAAACCCCTACTGATTATTTCTTCACAAGACTTTTGAAAATTGTATGACGTAGCCTAGAATATTTGCTGCAAAACTATGTGAAAATCACCCTGACTGCTCATTCAGAGAAGACAATATATTGATATAAATTTTTTACGACGTGTTTTGTGTGAATAAGCCTTATGCGAGACCTCATTAATATGTATGGCTTTTCTCACCTGAGAAAGACAAAGACACTCCCCTAACGGCCCTATTAGGAGCTATCAGGCCCCTATCATTCTGAGCAACCTTGCACAATACTGTAAATGAGGAGATTTAAAAAAGAATGGCTTTTAAATTGTTTGGATTTATTTACACAACATAATCCAAATAGACACAACAAATGGCAAAAAAGCACTTATTGAAAGACAGAGACCTTTGTGCCATTCCTAAAAACATTGTACCTTTCATTTCCAAGGTGTTTGATTTTCACTTTACCATGTTCATGTTCCAGAGACTCATGTGAATGTTGAAGTCGGCAGGACTCAGTGGCATCTGGGCCCTGAAAAAAAAGTGAACATACTGATATCAAGAGAAAGGCCTGCACGATTTTGGAAATAAATATTAGATTTTTCTGGTTAAAATTGCTTTTTAAAATTCACAAAATACACACACACACACACACACACACACACACACACACACACACACACACACACACACAATGTTTCCAACAATATATAAAATAATGAACACCAGGTTTGTTGTGCCTTGTAGGCATAGGCTATGCGCAGTGCTGGGTAAAATAATAATAACAATAGATAGCAGTATAAATCTTCCAAAATATTTCAGTAACAACCAAGCTAGAGAAAAATATATTGATTATCATGTTACTTCAAATGTTTCCATTCGTTATGATGATATGAAATGAGATAAAAGTAAAAACATGAAGCCATTTGGTGTGTTTTGCTTTTCAAATTTTCAAATGATACATTCAAACGCGATCGCGCTGCAAAATCTGATACATTCAAACGCGATCGCGCTCAAATATAAAACATTATGGTTACCATATACATATCTACGTTTGACCAGATATCCACAAACACAGTAGGCCTAACAGTAAACACGGGTCTAAATATTATAATATTCCCCATATATCTAGCAACAGTTCAACTGCAATGTGACATTTATGCAACAATAACAAACATGTAAGAATTTCTTACCTTAAATCTTTCTTGTCTTCAAATTGCGTTCTTCTTCTTCTGAGGTAGCCTAAATCCAATGTAAGCTCAGGCGCGTCTTTCAAACTCGACGAAAAGTGAAGTGAAGTGTTTTGGTGTTTTGTTGTTGAGGTAACGAGCGCGTTCGCGTTCCATGTGGAGATTTGCATGTGAATACCTTTTGCGCGAGTGGGCGTGGCCAAATTAACTGTAATGAGCAAGCGTTTGAGAAGCTGGACATCTTGTTGGTTTTATACAAATTACTTAAACAGAAAATATTTGTTTTCGTTTTGAACCCGATCATTTAAAAGTGCACACTTAAATGTTTATAAAGGTGTATGGCTCATAAATGTGTGACAAGTATTCGCTGAGTTTTGTTTCAGTTTATAGACGTGCTCAAGAAAAAAAAGTTCACCGCGACGGAGAGGCAGAACGCACACCCTGTTTATTTTCTTTATTTTACAAAAGCACAATGTTTTGATTTGATTGTAAGTGGACACATACAAAAGTAGAAATATCACAGATTCTTTTTTTATATTTCTTTTTTCTGTATGATCATAAATGACGGAGTAATTTAAGTTTATAGTGCTACAATGTGGAGAAAATCCAGCAAAACGCGCCGGCGCGTTTGCCGACCTCAGAGGGTTAAATGCTGTGGGAAATTTACCAGTGTGAAGAGAGGTGTTTATGATGTGCGTGAGTGTGGGTACAACTGAGGATGAAATTACTTGAAGTAGGTTAGTGGGAATAGGATCAAGCGGACAGGTGGTAGGGCGATTGGAAAGGAGGAGTTTGGAGACTTCTGCCTCTGAAAGGAGAGAGAAGGAGGGTTGGATGTGTGTGTTAGCTGTTGAAACGTGTGTGTCAGTTTGTGGATTGGTAAATAGGCCACTGATGGTGGTTGTTTTATTTATGAAGAATGTGGCAAAACCATCAGCTGTTAGGGTTGATGAAGGAGGAGGAGGAGGAGGAGGAGGAGGGTTGAGAAGAGAGGAGAAGGTTTTGAAAAACATGCGAGAGTCAAAAGAGTTGTTCATTTTGTTGTGATTAAGTCATTTTAGCAGTAGAGATAAAAGCAGAGAAGGAAGAAAGGAGGGACTGATAAAGACCAAGGTCCGTAGTATCTTTCGATTTTGCACCACTTCCTCTCAGGACCCCTGAGTTTAGAACAATGTTCACGGAGAACATCAGATAACCAGGGGGCAGAGGGTGTGGCGCGGGCTGGCCTGGAGGAAAGGGGGCAGAAGTTGTCCAAGCAGGATGTTAGTGTAGAAAAGAGTATCAGTTGCACTGTTAGTTTCTAGTGTTGAGAGCTGATCAGGTGGAGGAAGTGTGGATGAGACCAAAGAGGATAGACGAGAGGGTGAGAGTTAGGCCCTTCGCCCCCCTGTAGGGGTGAAAATATTCCCCTAAGAAATGGGACACCACTACTACACAGTTACACGTCATTATACGTCGTTGCTAGCGCCTACGTCACAGGAGATGGGCCAATGTTTATCACAAACTTCCAAGATGCCGTCGTCAGCTGTAGTCTTGCGTGAGTTACAGCTATTTTTTGCATTTTTCTTCTGAAGTTCGCAGAAAACAACGGAGATGATGATATCTTCGACGCCTAATGCTGCGTTCACACCAAACGCGAATAGAGCATCTGGCGCGAGTGATTTCAATGTTAAGACGGGTTTACGCACGTCTGGAGGTCTTGCGTGAGGCGTTTAGCGTGGCGCGGTGGACGCGAATTCGCCTCATTCGCGTGTCCACTTCGCTTCAAACTTTTGCTTTTTACACGCGTCATATTGTTAACGAAGTTTAGCGTTTTTTTTTTTTTTTTTTTTTTTTTTTTTGCAACCGTTTCTTTGAAGAACATGACCGTAAA
Source organism: Squalius cephalus (assembly GCF_949319135.1). Classification (NCBI taxonomy): domain Eukaryota; kingdom Metazoa; phylum Chordata; class Actinopteri; order Cypriniformes; family Leuciscidae; genus Squalius; species Squalius cephalus. Next base: position 19,666,550 of record NC_137127.1, read on the forward strand.
TATGAATATCAAACACAAGATTGAATGTGACAAAGAAAATGATTATTGGCAGTCATGTTGCCTCTGTAGCCGGTGTATGCAGGTACATTTCTCATACCCCTTTGTTTTAAGTGTGGTCCCGAAAAATCTTCGTTTCAAGGGCTATCTGGCCCTTCCCCCTACCCCTACCCCTACCCCTACCCCTACCCCTCCAACCAAAAGAGAATCGAGACAACCCTACCCCTTCACGGGAATGCGCAAAACGGAGGGGTAGGGGCAAGGGGTGAATTGAGATTGAGCCTTAGCGTAGGTTTCGCCGAAAGGTGACCTGTGGAGGAGTTTGTGTTGTGTTCTGAGGCAGGTTGAGAGTGAGGAGGAAGTGATCTGAGGTGCACAGTGGAGTGACCAGTGTATGGTCAGTGGAGCAGTAGCACGTGTAAATAAGGTCCAATTTGTTACCTGATTTGTGAGTAGCCGCAGTCAATTCTCATTTGAGGTCGAATGAGGCAAGCAGAGTGTGGAAATCAGCAGCCTGAGGTTTTTCTAGGTGGATGTTGACGTCTCCAAGAACTATGAGAGGAGTACAATCCTCAGGGAAGGATGAGAGTAGCAGATCACGCTCTTCTAAGAAACTGCAAAGCTGACCTGGGGGACGATATATATAACTACAAAATGGATTTTAATAGGGTTAGTGATGGTCATAGAATGTGATTCAAATGAGTGTTGTCACACAGAGGCGGTAAATGATTAAATTTCCAATCATTTGAGATGACCAGACCAGTACCTTGAATTTGATGCAAGCAGCAACTGGCAAGCAGTGCAATTTTGTGAGGAGAGGAGTGACGTGTGCACTCTTCGGCTCGGTAAAAAACACTCTAGCTGCGCCATTTTGAATCAGTTGCAGAGGTTTGACAGTGCAAGCTGGAAGACCAGCCAGGAGAGCATTACAATAGTCCAGTCTGGATAGAACAAGCACTTGGACAAGGAGTTGTGTAGCATGCTCTGATAGGAAGGGCCTGATCCTCCTAATGTTCTACAAGGCAAATCTGCAGGACTGGGCAGTTCTAGCAATGTGGTCTGTGAAGTTCAATTGATCATCAATTACAACTCCTAGGTTCCTGGCTGACCTTGATGGAGTTATGGATGACAAACCTAGCTGAATGGAGAAGTTGTGATAAAGTGTTGGGTTGGCCAGGACCACAAGCAGCTCTGTCTTCACAAGATTTAGTTGAAGGTGGTGGTCCTTCATCCAGCCAGAAATGTCTGTCAGGCAGGCTGAGGTGCGAGCAGCTACCGTCGGATCATCAGGCTGGAATGAGAGGTAGAGTTGTGTGTCATCAGCGTAGCAGTGATAGGACAAGCCATGTTTCATGTCTGCCATCTGCCCTGTACAGTGAAAACAGGGATTCATTCATGAAGAGAACACTTCTCGTGTTCGAGATGCCATCAAATGTGAGCATTTGCCCACTCAAGTCTGTTACGACGACAAACTACAGTCAGGTCGACACCTCGATGGGGACGACAAGCATGCAGATGAGCTTCCCTGAGACGGTTTCTGACAGTTTGTGCAGAAATTATTTGGTTATGCAAACCGATTGTTGCAGCAGCTGTCCGGGTGGCTGGTCTCAGACGATCTTGGATGTGAAAATGCTGGATGTGGTGGTCCTGGGCATGGTCTGCGGTTGTGAGGCCGGTTGGATGTACTGCCAAATTCTCTGAAATACCTTTGGAGAAGGCTTATGGTAGAGAAATGAACATTCACAGGCAACAGCTCTGGTGGACATTCCTGCAATCAGCATGCCAACTGCACGCTCCCTCAAAACTTGCAACATCTGTGGCATTGTGCTGTGTGATAAAACTGCACATTTTAGAGTGGCCTTTAATTGTTGCCAGCCTAAGGCACACCTGTGCAATAATCATGTCTAATCAGCATCTTGATATGCCACACCTTTGAGGTGGATGGATTATCTCTGCAAAGGATAAGTGCTCACTAACACAGATTTAGACAGATTTGTGAACAATATTTGAGAGAAATAGGCTATTGTGTACATAGAAAAAGTCTTAGATCTTTGAGTTCAGCTCATGAAAAATGGGGGCAAAAGTGTTGCGTTTATAATTTTGTTCAGTATAGAACATAAGCTTATCTGCTAATTCACAAACACATGAATGCATCTTCATACAAAACACAAACATCCGGTCGACTAATAAGAATTTATCTTTTTCTAGTGGTTTGAGCTCAAATGTTTATTTCAATTAGCCCTCATTAGCAGTGAGGGGAGCTAAACTGCTGCCACACGTGTTAGAGTTCCTCATACTTCAACATCACATTCTTGACTTTTCATTTCTGCTTGAATGGAAACCTTACTGCAGTTTTATGTCGCCACCTTGAATCCACATTTCACATGGTGCCTGCGGATCTGACCCAATGACCAACAATCTGCGAGCTTGTTTAGTGTCCTATTTTTGTGGGAATTAAAAATAAAACACTAATAACCTGATGTTTACTATATTAAATTACCAGTGTAAGGCATGTTTTGGCATCTTACCACTTTACAAACGATATAAAACATGAAACTTGCAGGGGAAAAAAAGCATAACAGATAGACACGTGTAATCAATTATGTAATACTTTGAAACGAGCTGACGTCAGAAGTCACACATAACAAAATTATGTTATAATTTCAAAATAAGTAACTGAGCCAACTGTACTAAAAAGCAATTGTGTTGATCATAAATACAACAGAATCAATCAATTAATTCCATAGATTACATAAGGATTACCATAGATTACATAAGGATTCATAAACATTTCAACTTCTGTTAAGCTGTGCATATGTAAATTATTTACATTTTAGATGTTAATACATCAGTATATTTTAGTGTCTATCCAAATATATATATGTTTTCTTCCGTGGCCACCATCGAGTTAGGAGCGTGATTCTTGGCGTGCCATGAAAAGGTTGCTGGTTCGATTCCAGTACCATCAGGAAATGACTGAGGTGCCCTTGAGCAAAGGCACCTAACCCCTGAATAAGGGCTATTCAATTGGCGGCCCGCGGGCCAAATGCGGCCCGCCAATCATCTCCATGCGGCCCGACGGCACCAACCTCCCTCCTCCTCATTTCCTGGCGGTGCGGCTAATTCAGTTTGATACTCGCTCCGATTGACCTGAGAAACGTTTTACGTGCAAATATTTCAGCAGTTATGTGTCCCGAATTTATGTCGACTGAACCAGCGATAGGATACCAATCATACGTGAATGAATCATTCTTTTGGTTAGATTCTAAACGCGCTTGCATAGCGGTCTAAAACTATTCGGATTCATTCGGACTGCTCCGTCACTGAATCATCTGAAGTGGTTTCTCGTTCAGTACAGTATAACAACAAATAGCACAGTTTTCAGTTGTTTAACTAGTTGCGTTTACTCCCGGTCCCGGACACTATATTAAACAGCGTTGCGACAACCAGTGGGAAGCGTTTCAGTTCGACAGAAACCTCTCTGTTACAAACCACAAATCACTCGATGATTTAATTAGCATTAAATCGGATGAAACATTCCCAACAAGACTGATGAGGAAAGCAGGAGAAACATTGTGGCATGAATGAAATTAGAAGATTTTACATCCCCTAATCACCCTTACAAACATTTACCATGAATGTTCTGTAGTAATTTACCATGGTTGGGCAGAAATGTGCAATATTTATATTGAATACTATGTAGTAATAAATAAATAGTATAGTAAATATATATATACTATAATATTATATAGTATAATAGTAAATATAGTGATTTATATTGCATTAGTTTTATTAGATGGGTAGATGAATATATAATTAATGCCTGTTATGAAATTATGTCAGTTTCTTTGTAAAGGTGCGTATAGTTTTTAACTTGTGTTTAGGCATTTTTTATACAGTGGGAGTAGGGGTGTGCCGGTTTCAGAATTGGTGATGACGGTTATGACGTGAGTCAAATGTGACGGTTTGTAACATAACCGTTGTCGGGGGCGGGGCGTTGCGACGTTCTTCTGTTATGGGACAACTTAGTTTGAATAAACGAGCAGACACTGATTATTTGATCGCCTAAATTAAAAAAAATAAAATTAATATTTGTGTAGTGTTCAATGTTGTTATCGATAGAGATACGCGGATGGGGTATTATTTCATCCGCAACCGCATCAAAAAACTCATCATCCGCACCAACGTTTTTTGACCAAATTTCAAAGCCGCACCCGCCCGCCATCCACTGATTGTTTTGCGGTCTATGGACGATGCAATGCTCTGCTGATGCGAGCCGCAAGAAAGCCCTTGTCTGTTCTAGAAAGGATGCAGCAAAGATATTTAATGCTAATGTATGAGGCATAGGCCTACGCTGAGTTTCATTCATTTACGATGAGATGCGCTCTAGTTCACAATGCAATGCAAGTGAACGCGGCGCACCGGCGCCTCCATGTCACGGTTATTATATTGTCATTTGCTTTTTATTTATTAAATACATTCAATTGGTTGATGAAATATTTATTAAAATTAAGATACAATTTGTACGAAACGAAATTCGCTTTAAAGAAAGGCTTTCTACAAAGAAAAACCTAATGAAGTGGTAAAAATCATGTCTGACGATTTACAAAACAAAACTTGCGTTGGTACTTGGCAAAGAATCAAATACAGTTGGAAACGACGTAGACCATTAATGACACAGACTGTTAACAATTGTTTTTAATTAGTGTTTAAACATTATGACAAAAAATGTTTGTAAAAAATATTTTAATAACACGGTTTTGGCGGTTATAGAGATCTAATGACGGTGTTCAACTATAACCGTCGGTCTCACGGTTGTATACTAACTGTCACACCCCTAAGTGGGAGTGAGTAGCCTGTGGTTAACAAGTCTCACTGTCAGAATATTTTCATTTAAGCATAACAATTATAAATAAAATAATAATTATTTCTCACCAACAGCTATAAGTTTGTATAAATAATTTATTTGTTCGAAGGAAAATAGTTTGTTATTTATTATGGTTTTATATATTTGCATACTGTTGGGTAGGCTACCACATTTCCAAGTAAATACCACACTTTTTTAGGGTTACTTTAACTTATTTATTGAAACTGTTATGTTTCAATAAATAAGCTAAACCTCCAAACCAACCCACCGGCCCACCTCAACTTTTCGATTTGATAATGCGGCCCTCGAATGAAACAAATTGAATAGCCCTGCCCTAAATGCTCCCCGGGTGCTACAACATAATGTCTGCCCACTGCTCCGGATGTGTCACGGTTTGCAATGTGTGTACTCACTACTCCTAATGTGTGCACTAACTTGGATGCGTTAAATGCAGAGGACAAATTCTGAGTGTGGGTTACCATACTTCACATGTAATTTTCACTTTTTTTTTTTTTTTTTTTTTTTTGAGGTAGAACAACACTTTATATAGAATATATACTTATTGTGTTGTATTTTGGGCACATCCATAGCCATTTTAGTATGGCTACATAGTTGGTCTATCTGCAACAGTATCAGGGCAGTAACCTTCCAGCATTACCCATCGAAATCCAGTTAAAACCATCAAAAAAATTCAATCGGCCACTTGATGGTAGATGCCTACAGTATGTATGCAATAGAAGGCAACTCACTAGATTTTAGAACTGAGCCAATGAGTGTTTACATGTACAATCAGGACATTGATATAAAAAAATAGCATACCTGTTTTGATGCAAATCAATAAACTTGTATACAAGAAAAACGTGTTTACATAAGATAAAAAAAAAAAAAAAAAAAACTCAAGTCTTGACCTCAGAACTGTTTCACAGTTCACTAGTTTACTAGTTCACACTTACAAATAATCGCATAGAGTAAAAGATTATGTGTATTTGGCATGCTGTCCGAGGGGAGGGCTCAGAGCTTTGAATTTGGCCTGAACCCAGAGTACTCCCTCTCCGTATCCCTTGCTGGGATAAGAACCAGCCGAGAATGAGGAGTCAGGGTGGCGGAGGGATGCAGAAAACTGTCGAGGAACATGGGTGAGTCAGCTACATATAGGCCTCCTCTCGTGCTGATTGGATAGATCATTTGAACATATTCCTCCCAAACTTTGATAATAAAACATCATTTAATGAAATATGCAGAAATTCAGGTATCAACTGAGGTTTGCTTAAATCATTATTATTATTTTCCCAATTAACTCTTTTCCCATCAATGACGGAAATGTCTGACTTTTCGTGTTTTCACTGTTATTCGGAAGCTATTTGGCATCTTCTGAAACAGTACTGAATCTCCTGATCAAAACACTGGCGTCAGAGAAGCAGAAACAAATTATATCATATGTAGGCATATGCAAATGTAAAATAATGTGATAATCAACATGAAACAGCATATAAATCAAAACTGCCAAATGTTACTGAATGAAATGTCGACCCAGGACGGGTATAGAACTGTGCAAGCTTTGTGTATTTGTGTATCAAGTTGATGGACTCCATCTACTCCATCTGTGTTTTGATCATAGTTCTGAATCCGATCCAGACGTAGTCTTTGACAAAAATGTTTTTTTACTCATGCAAAAACATTTGTTTTTCTGAGTGTGCATACATTCATTATTAATCCAGCATGTTACCATTTGAGAAAAGTCATAATCTTAAAACAATCCGAAAATTGTGTCTCATGAGGAATAATGAATTGTATTACTGGATTACTTGTGATACTGACAATAAGCTTTAGTCAAATCATCAAAAATTGTGTTTTGCACAAAAATAGTTTGACACAACCTGCTCATATTAACTCGGTGAGAGCTAGATACTTTTCTAAATAAGGCTAGAGCATCCATAACAGTGCCCACTCACGTAAGACCTTGATTGCAGTGTAATATGTGAATTCTGATGTTGCTTGGTTACTGTGGTCACAGTGCTAGGCAACCCCAGACTAGAGGTAAGTGGATACCACAGCTAATGCCAGATTCATGTGTAGTGATGGATACAGGTCTGAAGCAAACTGTCAAAATTCGTCCTTGCTAGAAAATCCAGTTCATGAGTAGGAACATAGTTCATAGGAATTCTTACAGTGCATTATGGGTATTCTCTAGCCATTAAGCATACATTGGTTGTAAAAACGTTATTGCTGTTCATTGTGGGATTATATGAGTGTACGATAACATCCACTATGGTTTCAGACACCACTACAAATGGCTGTCCCCTCAAATAGTGCCCTAGTTAAGGCTATACAGGGCGATTTCGGACACAGCCATAGTTATTGTTTCATTGATTAGTGGCTCACCTGTTCCTCATCATCGACTGTGTATTTAAACCGCTGGTGTTTCTCTGTTTTGTTCCTGGTGTTTATTAAAAGTGAGTTCATTATTCTTCTGTGTCAAGCATCTTTTATTTGAATTATCAAGTCAAGCCTTCACATGACACAGATAAAAAAAAAAAAAAAAAATAAAAAAAAATACAAATATATATAAATAATAGCAACATCTGAGACCTTTTTGGGTAACTGGAAAATAAATCTAGTTATTTCTAGTTATGTAGTTCTAGTTATTTATTAACAAAATATATGAATAATATGCAAGTGGTAGATATAACCCATGCTAACTAGTGCCTTAATAGGTGGTAGAGGCATAGTGGCATCACTTAATAATAAATGGTATCTATGGATCACTGTGATTTTGCCAATAAATACATGTTCCTGGATCAACATATTTTGTTGATCCTGGAACAACAATCCTGTCCAAAAACATAGTTCTAACTCTATACCAACCCTAAACCTAACCGTTCCCATAACTTATTCCTACAATAAGAGGGAAGGATTGCACTTAACTGAACCCCCTCTACAGCTCCAACTCCTAGGCTAAAATTAAATGGGGCACAAGCTCCAAAAATTCATAGTTCGAAATAATGTGCAGAACTGTAAAATGAACAATCTATGAATTCCGTTTACTGAGACTCTCAGCACTAGAGAGCTGAGCCTAAGATGAACTCGGAGGTCTGGGCGCTATACTGGTAAATGACAGAGACAGGTTGAGAAGCTTATTGCATGTTTGTGGTGCTAGTCTGAGTAAATTCTTGTTTATCTACTCCAGGCACACAGATGTGATTGTTGCCACCAGACATCGGAAAAACTGTCTGATGGCTTTTGTCGGATCTCATCCACCCACAGACACACACACACGCACAGCAAAATATCACACAGCTTGAACAATTGTGCATTCAACACAAACTCTGTTATCACAGTACGCTCAACACGACAGGGAGAAACATGGAACATCCTCCAATCAACAAGCAAGACTCTGGGGAAAAAATAACTCACCCCATGTACCAGCTGTTCATGTTGAGTCACAGCAAACATGCCTGTTCTCATTTAATAGCCCTGTATTAATGCTGCAATTGAAATTTTAAGGTCAAATCAGAGAAATTATTGGTATAATAGTAAGTGAGTGTTGTGCATTTATGTGTAGTTTATTATTAGTGTTTGAGTGTGATGCTTGCTTATGCAAAACTCCCTGAAATTAAGCTATAAATAAAAATTCATGAAATTCATGGTAAAAAGTAAAAAATAAAAATAAAAACGTTAGCTGTGGTTGCCAGAGCGTTACTGTAGAAAATATGGATGTAATTGAGCCCATCTAGTAAAGAGCTGTGCGACTAAACCTCACTCACCTGGCCTCAATAGGCACACATGCGAAAGATGCTAGAGACTGTGGCCTGTAGCGTCCTTGTTAGCACGCCCGCCTCCCATGCCGGAAATGCTGGTTCAAATCCTGCTTGGAGAGGTTTGAGTAAAACCGGAGGAGTTACATTTGGTGCCGTGACCTGGATGGGAGTTAGATTTAGAGTGTAATGGAAGCAAGCTAGTAATAACTGTACCTGTTGAAGTTTTATACCGTGTCCTTGTTAGCGTGCCCGCCTCCCATCCCGGAGAAAAAAATTATGTTCATATATTACTAACTATTACTAAATACTGTTATTTTGCCTTTACCTTTATACTACTGTCACAATGTCCGTTTGTTTTGACTTCTGTTCTGGTCTGTGTTTAGTTTATCTGTTAATTAGTTCAGTTCTGTCTTTCTCCGCCCCCTGTCTGTTTGTTTCTATAGTTTCTGATTGATTGTTAGTTCAGTTCAGGTGTGTCTTGTTAATTTGCTCTTCAGTTTTGTCTATTTAAACCCTGTGTTCTGTCTGGTTCTTATTGTTGCTTTAAGTTGGTTGTTCCATTCCCATTTCTGCTCTTTGTAAGTTTTGGATTTTGTTTAACAAAAGACTGCTGCATTTAGATCATGTTTCGTCTCTGCTGCAACCAATTGTAATAACTGCACCGACAACCTCATTAAAAATGCAGGTGGTAAAAAAAAGAAAGCCCCATGATGACTGAATTTAGTTAGTTCATTGCTAACACAAAACACCAACCAAATTAATGCAATAAATTATAATTTAACAACATAAAATGTTACATGAAATCCTAATAACTGATAAGAAAAATACAAGAAGAAACAGTTATTTCAATGAAAAAACAGCAAATGACAGCTGTCACACAGAGAAAGCTGTGAATGTCAATATACGTTTACATTTTCACAAAATTGCAATATATTTACAGTGTAAGGCATTGTGTGGGGTTGCCAGGACATTGCTATGTGGTTACTAGGGTGTTCTGTGTGGTTATAACAGTTATACAGCAAAATGGGGGAGTGTACGTATGAGCTATATTAATAGAGTGTATTAATAGATATGTATACAAGGTTGTTTATTTGAGGAAGTGAGTTGATTGTTAGTATTGACTGACATCAGAATCTGTTCTGAAAACACCCTTCCAAACTTTTTTTACAGAATAACAGAGAGGATGTAATACAGAACACATCCCAGCATGATTCTCTTCCCTGTGCAGATCTGCAAACTTCTGAGAAGCAGGAAGTAATTTGTTGCAGCGTAATCGAAAGAGTCCGACTGTTATACAAGTCATGTCCGTATTGCAGAAAATGCCATTCGCTTTCCCATAAATTCCTGCCGGCACTCCGGTCCATTGCCATGACAACCCCCTATCCGGTGGCAATCCTCCCTCATCATTTAATAACTTCTTTCAGATAACTATTTGGAGGAGGAGGAAACACCTTGTATTGTCATTTATATAATCTATTAAATAAAAAAGCATATTAGATATTTGAGCATGGAAATTATTTGAGCACTTAGGGTTACTGCATGGGATAAAAATCTACCATCAGCACATTGACAGCCAAAAAAAGAAAGATTTTCCACTGAACATACTGTACAATGATGAAACAGTCCTCACAAAAACTGCAAGATGCACTAAAATAAATCATCAACCTTTACACACACACACACACACACACGCACGGTCGGGTGTAGATAAGAACATATTGTAAAAGTAATACACACATAAGCCTCATGTTTATCTTTCTCTCGTGCACTCATATATGCACACTCATACACAAACTTCTTAGGGCGAATCTCCCAGTTTCCATGGCAACTGTCACAGAAACAGTTTTGGAAGCACAGCGATGTTCCAAAAGCGAAGAGTGCCCCCCCACGACACAACTGTGCTGGGTCACTTGCTTGGCTCCACCCCCTGAAAACTGATTGATGGTCCACACAATGATCCATCATCAACGTCATGCTCAAACATTCACCCATAAAATCTTCCTGTTTGCAGCACTATAGCACTCGTTATAGTGTTGTATGTAAAACACTTTATACTTTTGACATGCTACATGAACATTTCTTTGGAAAAAATAAAATCTTCATGTTTGGATTTTCCAGTTTGTGTCATTTAAAAAGTGCAGGCATGTTTATATACAATAAATACATTAGGGTTTGAATTATTACTCTGGAGTGCTTTAAGTTTGTTATTGATTTTGTCAAAGTTTAAATAATATGTGTACTTTTTTTATCTCTTTATTTCCTCCAGCTCACACTACAGTGCATCCTATCTCAACCAATACTGAAACAACCAAAATAATATGTTACTGTACAGAAAACCTCCAAAAGACGCTGCTGACAAGCTATAACCAAGGATCTATGGATATGGAGAACATCTCAGTTACGTATGTACGTCAGAATTGAACTGAGAGCACAATTACCTTAGAGTGTAAACTAAACAAGCCAATGCACATTGGCGTGCAGGATTTGTATCTCCTGCGGGTATAAATATAAAGCAGATGGAACACACACTTAGGTTTTCACTGAGGAGCAGAGCCGGTGACCCGGCTGCTCAGCGGTGGTACAGCAATTGTGGTGACGGGACATAATGTCTCCGTTCCCTCCTTCAGGGAATGAGGGTTAGATTTGTTAGAGACGTTCCCTTTCAGTCAGTCACATTCGACGTTACATCAGAGCTGAACTGACGAATTGGGATAACTACCAAAGCGCCACTATTGCTGCTCCTTCCAGCAACCCGTGTAAGCCACCTGATCCCCCTGAATCTGCTGGGCCGGAAGATAGGACAGGGCTTAAGCACTGAAGTGGAACCTGTTTGTTGAGTAGTGTTCTTCTCACCGGGAAGACCCCAGGAGATGACCAAAACCAACTAGAGCTGTACTTTCCTACCTGCAGGAAGGGTTGGAGCAAAGGCTGTCTCCCTCCACCCTGAAAGCATATTTTGCCGCTATTGCCGCACATCACCATACAATAGATGTTAAATCTGTGGGGAAGCACAACCGGATCATCAGGTTCCTGAGGGGTGCGAGAAGGCTTAATCTTCCTTGCTCTCACCCAGTACCCTCTTGGGATCTCTCAGTGGTCCTTACGGCATTACAGAGAGCCCCCTTCGAACCACTGCAATCAACTAAGCTGAAAATTCTGTCAATGAAGACAGTGTTCCTGACTGTGCTGGCTTCCATAAAGAGGGTAGGGGCCCTGCAAGTATTTTCGGTCAATGAATCGTGCCTGGATTTTGGACCGGCCAACTCTCACGTTATTCTGAGACCCCGTCCCGGATATGTGCCCACGGTTCCCACCACTCCTTTCAGGTACAAGGTTTACCCAGCTGTTTCTTTGCTCTGTCCGTGCTTTGCGTCTGTACGTCGACCGAATGCAGAGCTTCATGACCTCAGACCAGCTCTTTGCCTGTTATGGAGGCCAGCAGAGGGGAAAGGCTGTCTCTAAGCAGAGACACAGGCAGGATGTGGCCTCCGTAGCGTCCCTTTCTGCTTTGAAAGGGCACATTTTCTAGTGTTATCCAATAGTCTTACTGTATGGGTCAAGCGGAACAACAGTAATCGACTTTCTCTGCATAAGCGTGGCTCGTACAGGGTGCTATCGCAGAAGTGATGGTGTCTACACCGCCTGGGGTATGTAGCAAATTAGCTCTAAAGAAATATTAATAATCAATCATAACTTGTTATAATTGATTATGAATATTTGGATCAGTTAACAGAATTAACTTAATGTAGTAAAATTAATATTACAATCAATCCACCTGTTCATCTTGTGAACACAAGTGTTAATTGTTTATTAATTCTAAAAAATGTTCATTTCCGGGGGGATGGAAATGTCTTTCTTACTGTACAGTACTACTAAGAGCCTATAGTCAAAATCTAAATCATAAAATAAACTTTGTTGCAAGCAGAGAATAAGAACCAAATACGTATTGTGCACAAGTTTTATTAACTAAATCACAAACATAACTTAACTAAACACATACATACATGCATAGGTAAAATGGTGAGTGACAGAATGAAACTGGAAGCAGGAAATGGAACTATGGAAAATAATTTGTCTATGAAAAGAACCATCAGCTTATCATTTTCAGAGCACCTCATTAAATTTATACTTTCATGGCTTTTGCAGTGAAACATTTCGTGAAGTTCCTAAAGAAGGATTTTGATGGTCCCATGAGTCTCAATCGATTTCTTCAGCGTTGACTGAAGAATTGGTGATGAACTTGGGTGGTTGGTTTGACTCTGTTCCCATGGCTGGAGTGTCGATTGTGGCCTGCCGGCCCTGGACCGGAGAGGACACACAGAGCAAACAGGAGAAGAGAGGAAGGAGAAGGGAGGAAGTCGGAAGAGTTGATGGTTGGAGTTGCGATGGACTTCTTCTGCATTGAATGAAGACATTGTGCCACACTCCTGATGTTGTCCTTTGATTCTGCTCTGGTTGAGAGAGTCCTCTCTCTCCTGAATGAGCACATGGCTGGTTGTGGGTCAAGGCCTGCTGCCCTGGGGCCTAGTGTGGCCACGCAGGACAGCTATGCGAACGTACCGAGAAGGCCAAGAGAGGGAAGAGCTTGTGTAGAGGCCATTGAAAGTCTGAGAAAGGTCCCACCTCTCAGTGTTGATTTGAGCAATAAGAAAGGGGGAATTTCCAAGTGGGAAATTCCTCTGTTGGGAGGATTTATGGCTCTGTCTCAAGTGTGTTTAGACATAGGCCTTGCTGTTTGTGTTAATTTATACTCGGATAGATATAACAAACACACACTGCATTCTATGAGAAGGTGTCATTAAATGAGGATTAATTAGATATGAGACATGATACAGGTGGGGTTACATTGACCTTTGGTTCTTTCATAAAATACATAGTATCAAAGACATCCTAATAGACATCCTAATATCAAAAGATACTACACAAGACAGTAAATCATTTGTGTCCTGGGGTGCATGTTCAATTACAGATCAGTTTGTCCATAAATTAATGCAGGAAAGTCTGTTTTAACCCTCTGGGGTCTAAGGTGTTTTTGGGGCCCTTGGGATGTTTTGACATGCCCTGACATTTGTGCTTTTTTCAGTTATTTATAAACATGATAATGGCAAAGGTGTAAATTCACTCTATATAGCACAAACAGGGCAACCATAATATGCGAGCAACATGTATGTAGATGTTTGTATTTTTAAGAGAATAATGTTTATGTGTGGTTATTGAAAAAAATAAAAATAAAAGTTGCTGAAATAAGACCACAAAACTCATACTAAATATGTGTCCACAAGACTTTTGACTAATGGATGTTGTCACTTCGAGTTCTGGCTTCAAAATGATGTGAAAATAGAATTGCTTTATCGTTCACGTAAAACAATACATTGATTTAAATTGTGTAAAACAGGTTTTGCTTGAAAAGGCAATATGCGCGGGGGGGGGGGGGGGGGGGCGTGAAGGAGGAGTAGTTTACACCTGAGAATACAATGTCCCACCCATTATGCGTAATGACTCTGTATAATGAGCCATTCATTCAGGTGTGACACTGACTGAGCCAAGAATGAATGCAAGGACAAAATAAATATTTAGAAGAAGACTTATATTGACCATTTAAGATTTTGCTTACATCTATCTTGTAAATATGTTTTGCTATTTTATTAAAAAGGTTACAATTACAACAATAATTACAATTTCAACAATATTTCAAGTGTACTCTTTCTTTGTAAAAAAATTATTATAGGCCTACATTTTATCATATGTATTCATTAGTTTGAATATAGCCAACATTGGAACATCTAACATCTTAGTTTAGGACTTTATTTTTGACAAAAATAGTATATATATATATGATGTGGCAGTATATTCTACAGTAAAAACTGTACCCAAATCTAGTCAACAAAATGTTGTCTTTCATATTTCGCCTGACTGTAACATTGTTTTTATTAAATATTAGGGCATATAAATGTTAATTTGCAGTTTAATACGTTGCTTATACAAAGACATTTTATTTAAACATATTTCAGTCGATTTTTACTCATCTCAGTATAGCAAAGCATTTTAGTTGATTAAAGCGGTTTATTTTTTCACACACAGACACGCGATTCATATTTAGGCTAAACAGTCTTTACAAATATGTACCCTTCATTCATCTCACAGAAACGCGATTCATATTATGTGACCCCTAGGGGGCCTTTTTACATCAATCACAAGTGGATAACCAACAATCTAAATTTTAGATGTTTACAAGCATGCTATCCCAATGAAGGGAAATGAAAGGAGAGAGAGGGACTGGAGTAGTATAAAAATATAAACAATTTATTTTATTTTTCTCAAGTTAGACATACACATAAAATACAGACTTTAGGCCTCTGGGCAACAAATTCAGAGACGGGGACAACAAAGTGCAAAATCAAGGTGTTTGAATAAATAGCACTCAAAAAAATTCAGCAAAACTTAAACAAACACAGAATAAATAGAGCACATCACAAGTCACATGCACAAAAAAACAAAAACAAAAGTAATTTACACTCAGCAAATCGGTGGCCACACAACAGAGTTGTTACCCCCCAAGATATTGCACCAACCCAATGGCCTAAAATACAAACATTACATACACAAACATAAAACATACACCAACACGCACAAGGGAGAGACGTATGGGCAACACGGTGGGCCTCCCTCCCACACCCACACTCACACTCACACTCACAACTGAATACTAAAAACAAGGCACAGGAAAAACAGTGGCCAAGATGGCATGTGACGGTCCTCCTGCAAAGAAAAGTCACAATACCATACAAGTAATTATACAGGTCAAATCAAAGCTATGCTTAGTTTGTAGCCTGTGCATCAATGGGCTGAAAGTTACTTAAACCATAAAAGGTCTTCAAAATACAAGCAGTCGGAACAGGGCAAGGTGCTAAAGTAGCCTACTTTACCAACCTGTATGAATGCAGACCGCAGCGTCGAGCCAAGAGCTTGTTTAGTTGTAATATTGTAGCGATCGCTTTATTCCGTCTGGTTTTTACTCGTACATTCCCAGGCCAAACTATAATACAGACATGGCGAGTCAACATGACTACATACATATGAACAAGCGTTCCGTGATGAAAATGTACACACGTGAGGGAGAAAGGAAGCCAGTGAACTTACATTCTCAGCACAACAAACAGCACTCAGCAGACTTTGTACTGGTCACACTCTAAACCCGTAACTAATATAAACAGAACACAAATCAATGAGAATTCATTACGGCCAGTGCCTAAAGAAAAAAAAACTGAACGCTGCTCACGAGTAAAAGCAGAGAACTTACATTTCGTTGAAACGCGCAAACACCATTCATAGCCAGTGAGGGCTCGTGAAGACAGGAAGCTGGATGTAACCACGGCACTGAATAACCGCACAAACACCAGATCACGCTCAACTCGTACAACCAACCAAGAGTCCAAGGAACCAAGAGTCTGTAGCAAAACACTAATGAGAGAGACCAAAAGTCTGTAGCAAAACACTAATGAGAGACCGCCAGCTTGCTGGATTTAAAGGTGCAGTGCCAAATGACCACCACCTGGTTCAATCAAGGCACAATTCCCACTGCGTACGTCCTACCCACTACATATAGAAACGCGATTCATCTTTTTGCGGTTTACACAGGCCTACACTAACGTTATTCCATAACGTTATTCCACATTAACACTTGAGAAAAGATAACTTAGCCTACCTCACTCCTCAGCGGGATCTATTGCTCCTCATATCAGCACTGTTCTGAGGAAACTTTTCTCCAGGATTATTAGGTAGGCTATATTATGCCTCACTCGCGGCGCGCTGTGTTTACAGCTGATGTGGGCGTTTCACAGGTCTGAAATGGTTCTCAGAATTTGCGTTTGAATAGCGCGCGCTCTCCGAGGCGTGGTCACATTACATTTGAATGAGCTCGACTGGAATCGCTCTCTTTTAATACAGATTTCACAAGATGAGAATATTTGTTTTTTATATAAATTACTTCATTTAAAAGAAGAGAATTCAAGCTTCATGCCTGTGCGTCTGTATGCCTGTTTGACTGAGTATTCGCTGAGTTACAGTTAATTTTCGGACGAGTTTCAGAATGGACTTAACTGACAGAGAGAAGGCAGAACTCGCATCACGTTTATTTTTCTTTATTTGGCAAAAAGCACAACACTTTGTTTTTATTGTGAGTATACACAAAAATAATACACATTTAACAGAATCGATTGATGTATGAAACTTGTTTGTAATATCAAAGTCAACAGAGCAAAATTAATTTCTTTTGAACTGATAAGAAAAAAAACGAGCTGGTATCGCCGGCGACACCGCTGACCCCAGGGGGTTAAGAGCTGTGGCATCTGCTTTTTCCACGTGACCAAATTTTTAACAGCAATAAAACCAACTTATCTGATCGTAGTCATGGTAACCAAGACCCTTCTTGCCGTTGTTGGGGATGTTCTGGACTTTAAACTTTGGTTTAAACAAGGACTTTTATTTTGATACTTATTTTTGAGTTTTCCTTAGTTTTCCAATGGTTTCCTGTTTTAAAGAGGAAGTAGGCCATATTCTTTCAGTGCTTTAGTTGTGCAAGATGCTCCATGTGGTTGCAGACATCCAGCTTCATATTGCCTATCAAAGCCCTTTGAAATGCAATATCTGTAAGTGGCTGTTTGATTTTGTTTAGTGAGCATTATGAGTACTGTATTGCTGTGCTTTGTAATGTAGCATTTAATTCAGCATGTTTGTTATCTTTTTCTACTCAAGTTTGCAAAGTATTAATCTATGCTGTTGATATACAACTGTAATGTTGTTGGCTCTTTGCCCTGTGTTTTTGTGCTCATTTATTTAATTATTTATCTATTTTGTGAAATTCATGCTTGTGTATTTTCTCTTCTTTGTAGTTTCACACTTTTCATGACTAAACTTCATAAATTGCACCTTCGTGGAGTTTATTGTGGAAGTGTTTAGCAGCTGGATCAATTAAAACAGTGAGGCCAGTGACAGGGGGGATGGGACCATAGATCCCAGAGTGAGTTTTAAAGACTATTTTTTAAATATAACAAATAATTGTGTGTGATTTGTCTCAGTTGTTACATGTACATCACCTAAATCAGGGTTCACCAATCTCGGTCTTGGAGGGCCACTGTCCTGCAGAGTTTAGCTCCAACCAGCTCCAACACACCTGTTTGAAAGTTTCTAGTATGCCTAGTGAGAACTTGATTAGCTGGTTCAGGTGTGTTTAATTGGGTTGGAGCTAAACTCTGCAGGACAGCGGCCCTCTAGGACCGAGATTGGTGAACCCTGACCTAAATCCTCTGAGTCCCGTCTAGAGACCACACATGGAGGTTCCAGAGGTCTGGACGCAGGTGCCATAGGGTGCCCCATCTCTCAGAAAGCAGGTCCGTCCTCAGAGGAATGTGTCAGGGTGGGGCTGTTGTAAGAAGCATGAGTTATTGGATCCAGGTCTTGTTGGGCTAGTCACAACTAGTAAGACCTGGCACAACTAGTAAGACCTGCTCCTCGTCCTCCCTGACTTTGCACAGTGTCGGTGCGAGTAGGCTCACTGGGGGAAACGCATACTTGCGTAGGTCCCCTCGGTCAGGGAGTAAAACAACTAGCAGTGAGGCGTGTCCTGAGAGGCAAACAGGTCTATCTGTGGGGCTCCGAAGTGTCTCCAGATCAGCTGGACCACATGGGGATGGAGTCTCCACTCTCCCAGAAGTGCATGCTGTCGTGAGAGCTCGTTGGCTGCACGATTGTGCACGCCCAGAATATGAATGGCACAAAACATCCGGTGGTGGAGGCATCCGTGAAGACAACAGCATGCCTGGACACTTGTTCTAGGGGACTCGTCCTTCAGATCGATCGCTACAAACCAATGTCAGGGACGGCTGCATTCGAAAATGCGTTTCTGCATTAGCATCTTGAACAGGAGCTTGTGAAAGAGTCTCATTCAAAACTTGCAGGTCCAAAATTGGCAGTAACCCACCACCTTTCTTGGGTACAATGAAGTAGGGGCTGTAGAACCCTGACTTCATATCTACTGGAGGGACCAGCTCTATCACGTCCATCGCCAATAGGACTGCGATTTCTGCCCGAAGGACAGTTGGGCAAACTGAATCGCATAGCCGAGTCTGATAGTCCGAATGAGCCAGCAAGACGAGCTGGGGAGCACTAGCCAGGCCCCCAGAGACCATAAAAGCGGGACCACAGGGACCACAGACCTACCCGCAGTGGGCCAAATGACTGGGGCGCAGGGACCCGACTCGGAAGGCATAGTGTCCCAAAGTGGGGTCTGAGTATGCGGTGCAACACTT
This sequence comes from Squalius cephalus, assembly GCF_949319135.1. Taxonomy (NCBI): domain Eukaryota; kingdom Metazoa; phylum Chordata; class Actinopteri; order Cypriniformes; family Leuciscidae; genus Squalius; species Squalius cephalus. Next base: position 19,685,479 of record NC_137127.1, read on the forward strand.
ACCTGGCTCCACGGTTGGGCAGGTGATGCGTGAGAATGCATAGCATCCTAGAACCGCACACTGCTACCCGCTGGCGATAGGAGAGGGGGATGAGGACGGCAAGGCTTAGCATCGCACACCGCCATCCATGCCCTCTTGGGACCCAACGGTTGTGGAAACTGCTCTTTTATTGATAATTTAACCCTCTGGGGTCGACAAACGCGCCGGCGCGTTTTGCTGGATTTTCTTCACATAGCAGCACAATAAACTTAAATTTCTCCGTCATTTATGGTCATACTGAAAAAAGAATATGTGATATTTCTACTTTTGTATGTGTCCACTTACAATCAAATCAAAACATTGTGCTTTTGTAAAATAAAGAAAATAAACAGGGTGTGCTTTCTGCCTCCCCGTCGCGGTGAACTTTTTTTTCTTGAGCACGTCTATAAACTGAAACAAAACTCAGCGAATACTTGTCACACATTTATGAGCCATATACCTTTATAAACATTTAAGTGTGTACTTTTAAATGATCAGATTCAAACTGAAAACAAATATTCTCTGTTTAAGTAATTTGTATAAAACCAACAAGATGTCCAGCTTCTCATGCGCTTGCTAATTATTTTTAATTTGACCATGCCCACACGTGCAAAAGAGATTCACATGCAAATCTCCACATAGAACGCGAACGCGCTCATTACCTCTGCTTTTCGTCGAGTTTGAAAGACGTGCCGTGAGCTTACATTGGCTTTACCTCAGAAGAAGAAGAACGCGATTTGAAGACAAGAAAGATGTAAGGTAAGAAATTCTTAATTATTAGTTCATGTTATTGTTGCATAAACTTCACATTGCAGTTGAACTGTTGCTAGATATATGGTGAATATTATAATATTTGGACCCGTGTTTACTGTTACTGTGTTTGTGGATATCTGCTCAAACGTAGATATGTATAATATGGTAACCATAATGTTTCATATTTTGGAGCGAGCTCTGGTTTTGAATGTATCGCGATCGCGTTTGAAACGATCGCGTTTGAAAAGCAAAACGCATCAAACAAAGGCTTCATGTTTTTACTATTATCTCATTTCATATCATCATAACGAATGGAAACATTTGAAGTAACATATGATAATCAATATATTTTTCTCTAGCGTAGTTGTTACTGAAATCTTTTGGAAGATTTATATGCTGCTATAGGTTATTGTTATTATTATTTTATGCAGCACTGTGCATAGCCTATGCTTACAAGGCACAACAAACCTGGTGTTCATTATATTATATATTGTTGGAAACATTTGTGTGTGTGTGTATTCTGTGAATTTTAAAAAGCAATTTTAACCAGAAAAATCTAAAATTTATTCCCAATAAATTTTAGAACTATATTCCCTATAGTTTCTCTTGATATCAGTATGTTCACTTTTTTTTTTCTTTCAGGGACCAGATGCTGCACTGAAGTCCTGCTGACTTCAACATTCACATGAGTCTCTGTATATGAACATGGTAAAGTGAAAATCAAACACCTTGGAAATGAAAGGTATGTACAATGTTTTTAGGAATGGCACAAAGGTCTCTGTCTTTGGATCATTGTTTTCAACAGTGTGCTTTTTTGTCATTTGTTGTGTATATTTGGATTATGTTGTGTTGTAATTAAATCCAAACAATCAAAAAGCCATTCTTTTTTAAATCTCCTCATTCTTTGTGCAAGGTTGCTCAGAATGACAGGGCCTGATAGCTCCTAAAATAGGGCCATTAGGGAGTGTCTTTGTCTTTCTCAGGTGTGAAAAGCTTACATATTAATGAGGTGATCACGCCCCTTCGCATAAAGCTTTCTCACACAAAACACGTCTTACAGTTTTTAAATCAATATATTGTCTTATCTGAATGAGCAGTCAGGGTGATTTTCACATAGTTTTGGAGCAAATATTCTAGGCTACGTGATACAATTTTCAAAAGTCTTGTGAAGAAATAATCAGTATGGGTTTCATGACCTTATTTCAGTGACATTTTTTTTTGTATTTTCACAAACCACGCATAAATGTCATTATCTCAAAACTACAAACTTTTACATACATGCTGCTGATATATTATTGTAGCAGAGTTTGTGCTAAATACAGTGTAATCAGACTTTAGCCATGAAAATGTCACAAGTAACAGAAATAAGCATAAATGTCAGAGCATGTCAGAACACCTCCAGGACCCAGAAAACACCTCAGACCGCAGAGGATTAAAGCGGGCAGGTGGCTGCAGCCGGCTGAAAGCAGCAGCAGGCTGTCAGGGCAGGATGTGTCTGATCACCTCCGTCTGCTTCTGTGCAGCCAAGAACTGCTTGGCGACGTTCTCAACTGCGTTGCTGAAGAGGCTGGGCTGGGAGATACTTGTCGGTCTCCTTCATATCCACCAGGTTCAGCCAGAGATGCCGTTTCTGGACCACCAAGGTGGACATCATCTGACCGAGGGAGCGCACAGTGACTTTTGTTGCATGCAAGGCGAGGTCCGTCGAGCTCCCTTGAATGGGAGATGCGGGTTACCCCTCCAGGCTGCAACGCTATTTTGACACAGCTGCATCGCAACCGCGCGCTCCCCTGTACCCCTTGGCCACTTCGGTTTCGGACAGTGCAGTCCATGATCTAGTAATCTTCTCATGCACCTCCGGAAAGAATGGCACTGGGATGGAGTGCTGAGAACCAGCGCGGAGACCAATCATCCAACCTCAAGGTCGCAAGACACTGCGGAGACCTCCGCTCGAGCCCAACTCGCTCGGCGGCCTGGGAAAGCATAGCCGTCAACTCTGTGTCAGGCTCAAGCAGCGCTACTCTCCCTGAAGGGGGCAACACAACCGAGTCTTTATTCCCAAATGACTCTAGCTCACCCTCTGTTGCAGCGATCGACATCTGATCGTACGGCGGTATCCCGAATGAAACAACCGTCCCCCCATGAGAAGGACCATCGCCTCCACCCGGAAGCTCCACAGCTTACTGTGTGCAAGAGGAGTGGGGGGGCCCACGGAGACTGACTTGGTGGGTTAGCCCCCACTGTGATCCTCAGGTCACCCTGGCTATTTACCGAAGTAGCCCTCTTCCTATAGGCAAGGGACTTCACCTCGTCTGAGGTACTGGAGTCTTGACTGCAACACTGTGGTGCTCATCTTCCCACAGTGGGTACATGATTTATCCACAAAAGCTACCTAAGTGTGCTTGACATCAGTTAATGCCACCAACTGGCAGTTTTACTTTCTTATTTAGAATAGGCCTATCATATTTCCACATTAATAAAACAATCAATTAAAGGGATAGTTCACCCAAAAAAAAATATTCTGTAATGATTTATTCACCCTCATGTCGTTTCAAACATGTATGACCTTTTTCTTTTTTTTCAAACATAAAAGAAGATATAACTATCAATGTAATACCAATTTAAAACCCATTAATTTCATGGCATTATTTAATAAAATTCAGATACAGCTTTTGAAAATAAAAATAAAAATAATAATCATGTCCGGTTTAGCCTGAATCAAATATGTATTTCTAAAGCTACTTTTTGTCTATTTGATGCTTCTTTAAATTCAATAATGACTTCAACTTCTCTTTAGGGGATCATTTCTCAACCAAATGTAGTGTGTGATTAATTTGCGATTAATTAATCAGCACATCATGTAATTAATTATATTAACTGACAGCACTAAGTTATAAGTTATAGGTTACTTTTCATCAATTAACTTTAACTTTTTGGCAAATAGAATTGTATAGAAAGATTTTTTTTTTTGTTATCAATATATTTAAGACACACAATAAGCATAAAAAACAACAACATCGAACTTAAAACATGGTTTACAATTATTTATTTTGCTTGTATGGAATTTACACCAAAAAAATCATAAGATTCATAAAATTAGGTCATACATGCATGCATTAGATAGTTGAATGCATTATCAGTTTCCTGTCACATGCAAACACACCCTGGCTGTCATCCTTAATGGAGATAAATGGGCCTGGTCGTGATCAAGCGAATAAGTGTGCCTCAGTTATTTGAACATGCTGGGGAAACTCAGAGAGAAATAATATGAGGTAACAATCACTAATCAAAGTGCTATTAGTGATAAAACACATTAACGTTATAAATTGGCTCTCTATATCATGGCATTAGCTATTAATGCTAGAGTACTCTAAAGTAGTTATAATCTTGCTAGGAACTATTGTGTGGATTTGCAAATGAAATTCTAAGTAACTCCACTGCTGATGAAAGTGACAGAACTTTGCTGATATATTAATATATATGCTTGGCTGTATAAGAGAGGAAACAATAAACAATTTAGCATGTAATTAAGTCAAAATGAAACAACATCTGCAACCATTTTGACTCAGTCGGCTTGTATTAAAAAAAAAAAAAAAAAAAAAAAAAGACAGATTTAAATTGTAATTAATGTGTCACTTTCTCATTTATGTGTTTGATACCAATATCATATGGCAGCATTTGGAGTCCAAACATGTCACCAGGCTTTCCCATAAAGCTCTTGTAAGTGCAAATATACACAGTGTTTATGAAACTTTGTCTGCATATGGCGTGAAAAGAATTTTGTGGTGAAAACAAATGAGGTGCCACCAACACAATAGCTAATGCATTTGACTGGTCAGTCAATGCCCATATATTTACAGATGTCAAGATAAGACTCCAATTAGGGACAAACGCTGCTGGAGCAGAAAATCTATAACCATCCATCAAATAGCGCCAATTCTAACGAACTGGCAGGGAACATTCAGTTCATCTAATGTGAATCTTTTCCTTTTTCACGGTGAGCGGATGTGTCTTCCTAAATGTCCAAGGAAGGTAAATCACATTGGATGTGGTAGCCCAGAGAGAAGGAGGGGTAAAATGCACGGAATTGACTTCTAGCGTTGTATGCGACTACATCATCCGGTACATTAGTGAGAGAATGGCTGATGCCTGTTTGCCTGTGTTCAATGGTAATACTATTCATAGAGAGAACTTTAAATAAAATATAGGAGGTGGTGTTTGAAGGAGCGTTATGGCTGATGGGAGTGGATTTTCTGTGTAATGAGAAGTCAGGCTTGTGCACCTGCAAATTGTTGAATGCCCGAGCGTGCTGCGTTTGTCTCTCTCTCTCCTCTGTCTTTCTTCTTCTCTGTGTTGGCTGGTGTAATGTGAGCGTTTATTAGCTAACGCGGTCACCCACATGCTTTTAAAAATAGCAGCCTCTTCCCTCTCGCTGTCAAGGCCGATGAGAAATAAAGCACTCTATTGTGCAGCGAGAGGCAGCTCTAAAACAATAGATGATCTGAATGGGCTTGAGATGGAGGAACGGCTTTGTGCCGGCTCTCAATTAGACATAAGAGACGTTAACTCGAGCCCGGCTGGTTCACGTTCCACAGCCACTTAGCATCTTGTTGCATTGTCCAGCAGGGACGCTACCATATGGCAATGCAATGGGCAATCACCATCCAAAATGGCAATCTGAATTCAAACGCAGTCATGGATGTCAAAAGTATGAGCTGACAATGGAGAGAGTTAGAGAGAGAAAACCGCCTGCCAGAGAGGAAGGGAAAAGGAAGGGTTGAACTCATTAAAACAGACTTATGACAACAATCTGGTCCACACTGCAGCTTATTCTGGCCAAGAACAGCCCGCTTAGACACAACATGCAGACCGACGAACTGCAGTTTGTTTGGATTTTTTGTTCCAATTAGGGGCACGTGCATCTGAAATTATTATCTGAATACATTTTACGACAATAGGTCAGCGTGGACGAAAAATCCTTCAAATAATGATACGGCATGAGCAGTTAAACATTTACTATAATCTGTCCATCCAAAAGTGATACATATAGATTTTTTCACAAATATAATTCAGAGGATGAAGCTGGATATGCACTGGATGGTCTCACATTGATGGATGTCATAAGGACAGAAAAAGCCGTCTGACTGATATGCCGTAACTTATTACCATGGTATAATCTGAAGAAATCATATTTTAGGGACACGGTTATCAGAGATATTTTATAAACTAATCTACATAATGGTGAGGCGGTCTCAAACAAAACCCTTAATATATGTAAACGATTTGCTGTTACAAACTTGAGAAAAAACTGAAATGTTTTATAACAATTTTCATCTACAGAATAGAATAGAATAGAATATTTGCTACATTTTTCAACAAAAATGTATGCCATGAAGTTATTATTATAAAATTATAATGTCAATACAAAGTAATAATTGATATAATTGACTTACTTAAAACACATTCCTGATCTTAGGAACGATCAGTAAGACAATTTAAAGTTTGGTCAAAATTGTATAATTACGTATTTTTTGCAACTAAAAAAAAAAATAAATAAAAAAAAATAAAAAAAATATATACTGCACTGGCATAGAATAAACTAATCTGTATAATGGCGAGGCAGTCTCAAACAAAACTCTGAATATGTTTTTTAAAAATTTGAGGTCACTAACCTTGCAAACTGTGATTAGTTCATCATTAAGAGTGCTCACTGTGCCAACCACTGTGTTTTGTAAACAAAACTTTCCAGACAGACTGTAAGAAACAAAATGAGTACCCTGAATCCAGCCAGTCACTGGAATATTAAATATTAAATATTAAAATAAATAATATTAAAATAAAAATAGATAGACAATTTCCATTTGTATTCTCCAAACTACCCAACTGCATCTGCAAATTATTTTATTTTTTTTTATTTTTTTTTTTTTTCATATCAGCATGTTGTAAACTGTATTTTGTATAAAATGAGGTTAACATAATCTTGTATCCAAGACTCGGTGGCCATACACACAGCAGATTGAGGTGTATTATTTTTAACCTGACAGAAACACAATTGTGACCTAGAGGTAAAGTGACCCAGTCCTCTGGGTGAGACCTTGACAATCTGATCCATGTTCTCCAATAAACCTCTAGAAGTTCGCAGGAATTTGGTTTGATTCACGCTCCTGTGCGCACTGAGATAAACTGCACTTGCTCATAATGTCTCATTATTTTGGAGCTTTTTTTGCTCCCATGTGACGCTGCCGAAAGCACAAGCTGACATTTGTAACACTGCTTTATTTATTCTTCATTTGTTTGTCTGCACTCATCTCACAAGGGACATTTGATGTGAATTGGGGGTATAGAGTCCCAGTGCCGTAAATGGAGGGTATAAATGTGCAGGTAGAGGAACACAGGGAATTCTGTATTGTGAATTGTGGAACCTACTGAATGCAATATGTACCAGAGTGACAACATACTGAGAGAACTACGGGCAAACACAACACTTCCCTCTCTGATTAGTAGGATTAATATGGGATCTGCATTTGGAATTATATTTCCCCATGAGATTTCCCCCGAACATCTGACTGTCTTGCCCACTTGTAAATATATGTTTAAATTATGCTCCTCTATGTCAACATACAGTATTTGCTGTTTTAATGCTGTCCTGAATTACTCCTTTGTTAAAGTGAGTTCATTCAACTTCAAATCTTATGTTCCCAGTCTTGTTAATGTGCAAAGTGTGCAATAAAAATGGAGGTTTAAATTCAAACATTTATCTTCATACTTACATGATAGAATAGAATAGAATAGAATAGAATAGAATAGAATAGAATAGAATAGAATAGAATAGAATAGAATAGAACAGAACTTGTGGAGAGCAGGGTGGAGGAATTTGAATAGGGATACAAAACGAACCAGCACAGAAAAGAAAACACAAGGGCTGCATCCAAAATCACGTACATCCCTATAGTAGGCGAAAAGCAGTATGTGACAAAAGTAGTATGTTTTGAAGTGTGCTTATAATAGACGCTTTACTATCCCATGAGTCCACAAGAGATGATTTGGTAGGTCACATGATTATGACAACATGGCACATGTAGTAATTTCATTCATATTAGTACACACATTCATGCTATTTTACATACTTTTTTTTTTTAGCAGCCACAAAGTAATTGCTTATTTAAAATTAGTACCTACTCAAGAGTGTGTGTGATTTCGGAAGCACCCAAGGGAAATAATTAGGGAAGGAAATTGTCTTTTAGATAACGATGGAAAACAGGTGGGGCAATTAAACCAATAATCAGGTAACAAGAAGTTTGGGGTAAAGACAATAGACAATGGAGTACATGGCCCATAGAAAAGGCTTGTTTATGCCATGTTTGTCCTCATAAAGCTCATAATTAGAACTTGTAAGATAGGAATTTTCAGAGAGCTCCTACTTACCATGTGACCGCTGTAGCAACAACTTGAACAACTTTGAGTAACATCATGCATTGTCATCACAAAATTACAGTAATTGACTGCAAACTCACATTCAGGACTGGATCTATTCTGGAATGTAATGGCCACTTCTTAAAAACTTTTGACCAATAGTGTCACAGATTGACCAGCTCAATACAAAGAATACAAATGTAAGTGTCGTAGGAGTGATTGGTATATTTTAACATAATAAATGTACTATTATCATTTTTTTTTTTTTTTTTTTTAAAGCAGACATACATTATATCCTGTTTCTAAGGTCCAAAGTCATTTTGCATGCTCTTGCCTGCACCAATTAAAAACAGTTTTGCAACATTTCAACAAAATAATTTTTGCTTTACATGTAGTCAACGCATAATTTCCTTGAATGTTTCTCCGGAGCTCAGTTTGTGTCGCTCTAATTGCTGCCATTTGCACGCACACGCTCCAAGTTTTAGTGCAACATTAGCGTCGCCCCCAAGAGGAGCCATGGCAATAAAAGCTGCACTGCAGGCCAGCGATGGAGTTATAACACTGCCGAAAGAAGAAATCGATCACGACAGCCAGTCAAACAGCCATATTTAACTCTGGCTGAAATGTGTCTGTGACTCTGAGCATGATGGGATTACAACCGCACCCGGTGTCTCTAACCAAATTTCCGTCCAGCTTGGCATCGATTTCACCGGCGGGGCCTAGGAGAGGCCGGAGTGAAGCAGTGTCTGGAATAGTTGGAGAAGATTAACAGAAAGGGGTGTGCATGTTCCCCAAAGAGAGTTCGGTGGGTCAATATACAGCTTGATTGTGTTGCGATATGTGTGCGTTTGAATATAATTGTTGGTGTTTGGTTCCGTTCACTGTTGCAATTTAAGCTGTGTGATGGCGGGCGTTTTTCAACTTGTCTCAACCACTTTACTTGGCCTAAACCAATAGCTTTCAAAGTAATCACATTTATTCTTTAACTCTTTCGCCTTCCTCTCTCGACCCCTCACCTGCTTAACTTCACAACAGCTTGCAGAACTGATGTGTTCCGACCCTCTAAAGTCATTTCAGAGTCCCTGTTGCAATAAAACTACACTTGGTTGTCCAGTAAATTCCGTCTGAATCAATCTAAACGCCATTATGCGCTCCCACTATGGGGTGAAAGAAAATCCAGCATAAATGATGATAACAGAAGCAGTGGCTTGAGATTTTGCTGATAATTGTGCTTTTGTGATTGATAGAACAATTTAGGTTTATAGAGCATGAGAGGTTATAGACATAAACTCTGTCGCCAGGATTGGCTGGTTTGCCAGGAAGCTCCATCACCGCTATGACAGGAACTCCCCATCCACACCGCTGCCTTTGTACCTATATATATACTACTGTAAATATAAAGTAACAGCCACAAGAAACTCATGTGATATCCTGAGCAACCTCGTTCTAAATAAGAATTATTTGTTCAAAAGCTAATGAGAGTGCAGTGAGCACAGCGATATGTTTGGTGTTAGTTTTCTAAGTGCAAACCCTTTTGTTGAACGTCCCCTGAGGAACATCAAATCACTCCCTGAGGCCAATCGACAAGAAAATTTATAGCACACATCAGCTCACAGTGTATGCTCCGGCCTATACCACGGTTAAGCAAAACAAATGTGAATTGATGTTAACTAGGACTCATTTTGCTACAAATAATAGAACAATTTATTCAGCGGTACCCATACTGTATATTCAGAGTTTACCCATATATGAAATTTACAGTATAATGTAAATGTATTAAAAAAAAATTCATAGGTGGCCACACACACACACACACACATACATGTTGGGTCCATAGACATAATTATTTTATACTAAACAAACTGTATATTCTATTGTATCCCCTTCTAAACCTACCCACAGAAAACTTCTTGCATTTTTACATTGCATTTTACATTTGTAAATATATAATTTTATTTATTTTTTTTTTTTTTTCGTTTGGGGAAAGTTAGATTTTTTTTAAAGCAATAATTACTTTTATTCATGAAGGATCCATTACAATTATAAAGAGTGACAGTTAAAATGATTATAAATGTTTTTTTTTTTGTTTTTTTTTCAAATAAATGTATTTTATATCAACTATCAATCAAATAATCCTTAAAAAACAAATTAATGCAGTTTCCACAAAAAAATATTAAGCAGCATGTGTTTGAAAAAATCACTGTCTGTGTGTGTGTAAATCATCTAATGTGACTAACATTTGATTGGACGCTAAATGAAAAGCACACGGTCCATTTTGTCATACAAATTTAGCAGCTAAATATAACTAAATATTCATTGATTAATATAAATTTTAAAAATACATTCACAAAGCATGCTGGCAGTCACAAAAAAGGCTAATTGGCTGGACGTGGAAAACCGTTCTGAATATTTTGATTCTACTACAAACTACCCTCTTCTCTCATCTTCCATTGTGATCGACATAGACTGAGACATTTATAATCGATACCCCGTTTCATTTTGAAGTTGTTCCGATCACTATTCAGAAGGCCCTTATTGAGAAATGTTATCAATAAAGGCTCCTGCTATCACAGGCAGGAGCACAAAGGTCAAGACCTGAGCCTCAGATAACTCAATCCACTGATTTTCTGTCCTCACTCGATGGGATTGGGTTCAGCTGTGGCAATCAATGTGCTCATGTTGACATTTGCCAGGCTTGCTATTTATTTTCAAAGCAAAATGGATCCATGAAAAACAAAACAAACACCTGATAAAAGGGGGGAAAAAAGTGTTTTCATAGCTCCATAACCATGGAAGTGACCTTCTGCTGAATTTTCTTCCATACAAACTTTGGCGTGAAACTGCTCATCAGTTCAGTGCTGAGAAAAAAAGGCAGCAATGTGACTCTGCTGTAATTACAGCACAAAGGATCTTCATGCAGAGCCATCGATCAGCTGTTTTCTAGTTCTTCTTATCCTCCTTTAATCTTATCTTCATTCATCTTTCTTTTTTAAGCACAGTGACTTTGAGCTATAAAGAATCCCTCATGCTAAATCCTGTCTGTTTCTGTTTGCTCTTCATTTCAGAACAATTCTTCTGTCCTGGGGTGCGTTTTCCAAAAGCATCGTTTGCCAACTTTGGTCGTAAGTTCCGTCGTTATCAGCATAGTTCAACGACTCTGTGTTTCCCGAAACCAGACAGCATCACAAAGTTGTGTGGTTGGAACCACAGGTCTCAAGAAGTATAGTTTCTTGTTTGCATGACATGTGGACTTAATAAATCCTTGTATTGAGCAAAATAAGCAAGCTGACATTCATTACAATCAGTATCTTTTATTTAGAATACATACAAATGTCATTTACGTCTTTTAGTTTGTCAAGAGATTTAAAGCACCGTTTTTGAAGAGTGCGCATGTGCGAACGTGCTCTAGCATGTAAGAACGAGCCTATCATTGAATCTAAAAATAAAGCATTAAAGCTCAGAAAAATGACAAATAGTCCTCATATGCCATGTCCGTAATTTAAAGCAAAACATCTAGCATTGATTCGATCTCAAACAGATTCATTAAAATAAGTTACAACTCCACCACCTGTGACATCATTAACCAACGTGGTTGAACGACCGATTTGCGACAAAATGGTTTCGGGAAAGCTAGTTGATTTCTTTAACGATGCATCGTACTGCGGTAGTTAAGCAGCGAGTTATGTTGCTGTATGGGAAAAACACCCCAGTGACCCATTTCTAAATCTATTAGACATAAACTCTTCTTGTCATAATCCACTTTTGGCTATGTAAATTTCTTGAGATGAGATTCTTTGGAGATTCAAAAAATTATTGATATTGCATTAGCCTCCAGGTCAGTTTATTGGTCACCGGTATATAAATGTTTTTATAAAGAACAATGAAATTTTGGAACAAAATTGACCATTTTTCTTTCTTACAGTTTTTCTGAATTGCTAAACCACTAAACTCCATTCTCTGTAGCCTAAACCAATTAGTCAAATAAATCACTATTTCTGTAAAACCTTAAACAAGTTCAGGCAGTTAGACACTGTTTCGCACTGTGATACATTTGTGTTGCAAAACACTAAACACAAGAGGCAAAGGTTTAACACAACTACAACACAAGTTGTCATCGTTTACACACAACGATACAAAATTGTTCACATTTCTAATGATGCGATCAAACCAACTGCATGAAATATGAGCCAGTTCAGAGTGCACAGGTGCACTGAATGATGATACGAACAATAGATGGAAACAGCCCGGTCTCACCCCAAAACGTCATGTACTGACGGGTCTTGACCATACGGCAACATACGACGAAAAGGGTACCCCTAAAACGTCCATATGAGACGAAGACATAAGCGCACCAGCAGCGCCTCCTAGCGGTACCCTAACGCATACCTAAACCTACCCATAACCCGAATCGTCACATATGGACGTTTTAGGGGTACCCTTTTCGTCGTATGTTGCCGTATGGTCAAGACCCGTCAGTACGTGACGTTTTGGGGTGAGACTGTGTTAATGGAAACAGTCTGAGAGGGAGAGGAGGAAGAGGAAGAGGGTGTGGACAGTGTTGTCAAGGCTGGATGTGTCAGACTAGAAGGTTTTTCCCTTTGTCTGGCAAAAGACAACATTGCCTGTGATGTGGACAAAGTCCTTAGGCCAGAGCCAGCAGGAAGACATGATGTTGAAGCAGAATTGATCTCTCGTTGACCTTGATTTTGCAGTTGCACAACTTACAGTATTTGAGTGTACCGTAAATGCTAAATGCTTTTCATTTAGAGTTCTATAGACCTTTTTTTGGCTTTTGCAGTTGGACTGCTGTATTTTTACTGTATGCAAGGACAGTCAATAGGTCTACTATTCAATATTCAGTACAATACTAAACTTGCAGTGCATACAGTATACAATATATTCACCTTGCAGTTGCAATTACTATACTTTTCTATGTAATTGCAAAAATTGTTATACAATATATATATTTTTTTATGTAACGTTCTAGATGCTGTTCTCCATTTTTTTGATGTAGTGTATCATCTGTAATGCTTATTTTATTGACTCATGTATGATCTGAAAGCATTGTTTGATTTTAAGTAAAGGTGAAATGGTTTTGAAGCAGTTGTTTGACTTTGCCAGTTTAGTTTGACAATTTGGATTTGTTTTTAATGCTGTGAGAAAATGGGTGAAGGTTTCAATAAATGTCTCAGCAATATATATTTATTATTTTTTTATTTTTTTATAACAATTTCAGCATATTTTCAATTGTGTTACTACAATACACAAAATCATAAATGATCCTTTTCACAACACAAAATAATCGTTTCATCTACATAAATGTTTCATTCACAATAATTGATAATTGAATTCATTTCAAAATGCCATTACTATCAAAATTTTGGTCTTCACAATAATTGCATTTCAAAATGCCATTACTATCAAAATCTTTTCGTTCAGTTTACAGTTTTTCCTTTTTTTTTTTTTTTTTTTTTTTCAATTGCTAACAAGCATCGGTCAATACTGAAGCCACATTTTCAAAACTCTTCACACCAAATTGTGAATCTTTTTATTATTATTATTGTTTTCACACAAAATGCATTCAATGACCATATTTCCCCAAATCCATAAACACTTTTATCATTCATACTTCACCATTTGCAAAACACTATTTATTTGCATAACATTTTTCGAATGCTAACACACTGCTTTCAAAACTGATAAAAGCACATTCAAATCAGAATGATGGCAAACTCTGAGCATTTCTGTAGGAATTACATTGAAATATCTTTTAAATAATAAATAAATTATCTATTAAATAATAAGTATTACATGTTTTGTTGTTGTTGATTTGTAATTATTATTACGTCATGATTTTGTTGTGGTTGTTTCAACTTTGTATTTTTTGCATGTAAATACTTTATGTAAATATATAAAAAACAAATTGCTGCATTTCTCATTAATTCTTTATGCTGTAATACAGTCAGTAAAATAAAAAGATCTTTTTTCCATTTGCAATAACATGCAAAAACCTTTAAATGGTGCAATTGTGTGCTCTGTACAATAACATACATTTCCATATGACTGCAGTTGTGCTGCCTTTGAGTGATTCATCTGTTGTTGTCAGACACCTGTTCGAAACACACCTGCTGAAATGGTTTTGTGTAAGTGCACCTGTCCACATCCACATGCACAAGTCAGAGCCAAGAGCCGCAGAACACGTTAATAATTGCATCTTGATTTGTGGCTTAATTTTCAAAGTGTCCCGCCATCAGCCCCCGGCAGCCCCCCAGGGATCCTGCAATCTGTCATTACAAACCGTTAGTTCAGACCTCTGACTTCTCAAGGCTGTGTTTCCTGGGATCATATATCCCTCTGTCAAAGACACACACTACACATAAGTAATGACAACATCATCTGGATTGATCCTTTACTTGTATCAGCTGCAAAACAAGCCAGGCTTAAACTAACGAGTTCTCACCACTGCTGATCTATGTTCTGGTGGCTTAATGATATTGTAGGCATTTCAGTGAATATAGTCTTAGTATTCCTCATTCAATTCATTATAAACAATATAACAAGAAAAAAAATAAAATAAAAGAATGCCTGTTTTCCCATTCGTTTTTTGTAAAAATTGCATAGGGTCACTTATGACCTGAGGTGTGTTAAAGGTGTAAGTATATTTTTCTGCACAACAATAATTGAATCTTTGATGACTGAATAAGTGCAATTCACCTTTATTCCACAAGGTGGCAATGTATGGTACACAATGATGAAGTGACATTTCACGTATAGTTACCGCATGCAGAAAACAAAAAGGATAGGAAGTATCATCAGCAAAACTTGAAATGGCTCAGCGATTTACTGCTGAGCAAGTACTGAACACTATCATATATTAGTTTCACTGTCTGACGGTGGATCTGGTGAAGAAGCTGATTAAAATATTGATTTTAAAGATGTTGAAAATTATAGTTTTGGGAATAAGTTTGAGATGGTGAATATGAGCCAGATGCTGAATGTACTGGGAAATGAGCTCTGACGAGATCAGTGATGATGGTATAAAACATCTGCTCAAACTGCACCCTTCCAAACTCCAAAAAGTAACAAAATTTGATTTATTTTATTCTTCTGTAATTGTTCCTGTAATCAGGAGAGTTTTATAGTATCGCGACAGGTAGAGATCCATATGTGTTAGATATAGATCTGGGTCGCTAAAGACCCGAATATGTAATAATGATTGGTGAAACATTCATGCATTTAAGGGTTAAGTAAAAGAAGAAGAATATATTTGTATTATCTGGCACCAAATTGTAATTAATGTAATACGAAAAAAAAAATTATATAAAACTTATATAATGATTTATAATGATTATGATTTAAACATAATGTATCAGGGCAATAATTCAACACCATTTATTATAGAAAACTGCATTATTTGAAAATCACATTGCACAAGATGCACAACAAATTTGATTCACCAAACTAAGCATAAGCAGGCAGTTCTGAGCAGGTGTGCGGCAGACAATCTCACAACCTGGCCAAAACTTGCAGAACATTGGCTGCATATCGAACAGCTGTTTATTTCTCCAGTCACTCATTTGTAGCAACAGAGTCATAATCAAACTTCCACAATACAGTCTGTTAAGCACCTTTTGCCATGCATAATCATTGTGACCAAACTAAGGTTATAATCTGACTAAAATAAAAATAGGAGTTTGAAAAAGAACAAACAATGAACTGAAACATTAACGTGAACATGAATATGAACAAAAACAAGGTAAAAATACAGTGACATTTATTTTATATATTGTTTTTATAATGAATAAATAAATCAATATTTTCCCTATATATTCTGATTTAATTATTCCCGCCAATTCCAACATCAAATTGTGTAAATAAATACATTTGTTATGTGACATTTTAATAGCTTTAACAATGTAAGTGTCACTGGTGTTTGCAGAAAGACAGACAAACGCAGATTAATAAAGTTCCAAACAACTCTAGTTTTAATAATAATTCCAAAGAGACAGGCAGTAGCAAACACTTTAAATAGTGACCAGACAAAAAGTGACTGTGAAGGTACAACTTATAAAGCAAACACAAACAAGATTATTGTAGGATTGAGTGCGAAACAAACACAAATGAATCTTCCAGGTGATTTGTTCAAACGTAACTCCACACAGAACTAAACATTCCAAGCCCCACATCACCCATCCCGGCTCCAGCCAGTCTACCTACTGTAAGAACTTTTATGAGCCCAGCTAAAGGAAGAACTTGTCGATGTGAGGGTTTTTTTAAAAGAATGATGGGTTCAGAGATGGCACAACTCAGTGCTCTGATCAAGATAACAGCAGAAGTTGCTGGACCCCACAACATTCCAGACCCCCTCCTCCTTAAGGACCTCTGAATGACCAAACCAGAATTCTCTTCTCTTCAAACCAGAGAACTGAGATTTTACCTATAACTATACATAAAATCATTCAAGAACAATTTTCAATGGACTTATAAATCAAACATCATGCAACTACATGATTCTATTTTGTGTCTACAATAAATGTGTGTCTAATATGCTTAGATCCCATATAATTCATGTAATTGTTATAACTATTAGATGCTTGAATGAAAGTGTGTCGTGCTTCCTGTCAGCATGACCGTATGTTCTTAATTCAAAAGATGGCTTGATTGAAATCTGTGTAAAATGTTCTGTATTCTTATAATAGTAATAATGTCTAAACTGTGGCCTCTGTCCTCTCTGCTAGAGCTTAGAGAGTAAGGAGATCCCAGATAACGCATGATTTACGATGAGACAAATAAAGCCAGTGCCTAATTGGTCCGATCTCTTCAGGAGGTGGGACAAACTTTTGAGTTTAAAATCTTAGACCCGAACAAAGTTTAGGCAGAACCAAAAATGAAGAACCAAAAATGCAGCGGGAGATGAAGATCTAGACAGACAGGTAACCATGTAAACGCACAGACGAAAGAACCCAAATCAAGATCTGAAGAACATGGGTTAAACAACTTCATTCAAGCCATCATCTACTCTCCTCTCAATTTCCTTTCTTTTCTTAGTTTCCTTTCTTTTCCGTTGTGAGTCTCGGTTCTAAGTTAAGTTTTGCGGCAAAGTTTCGTTCCACGATTCGACAAAACCAGCTTCAGACAAAGACTTTCGATCCATCCGCCAGCACACCACGTGACTGGCCGCCCCAGACATCAGGCACGAGGAGACCAACTAGCGAACGAACTCGGGAAACCCCTTTTATGCAGACAAAGGGAATCCCCAAAGCAAAGACAAGCAAGTACTACCTCCAGACTCTTAAGCTGAACTGGTGTATTGATATAAATGTATTTAACCTGTCTAAGAAACGATAGAAGGGTTAAATTAATGATTGATGGTTCGTTCCAGGTCATGTCATAAGTGCATATAGAAACTTGGGATTTCATCATCTCACTCTTAAACTTATTCTTTCCTCACTCTCTCTTTCTTTCTGCAACTCGTATGAATGTGTGTGCGTGTGTTTGTGTTAGATATTAGTTTTATGTGTTAGAATAATCAATAAAGTCTTGTTTGTATTTTAAACAGAAGTATTACTTGTGTTATGTGCTTACGAATTTAATGTCTTGAACTTCGATCGAAGTTACCTTGCTAACTATAGTGTTTCACTATAGTTCGGATATTTATATCCGTTGCAGAGTTGATAGTTACAGCCAGTTCAAATGAACCGCGAACGAGTCATTTGCTCGGTGGTAATAATTGACTCTTTCGAATTCCCTGTAAATTAATTAATAATTCCTTTGAGCTAAATTGACGAATCACTATAAATTACAAATATCTTACATTATTAATCAAACCCATCTGAAACACAGAACTCATAATGACGGTGACCATAGTAACTAAATTCAAACAAAGCATGAACTGAAGAAATACAAACTAAAAGTCAAACTGAACGTAATGGTGACTTTACCTACTAGAGATCTTACTATTAAGTATATACTCAATATTTAAATCTGCTATTATAAATGTAAATTATAAATACATTTTGTTAAAATCAGTTTATTGATGCAGCTTAATAATGCTTAAAAAATAAAACAGTAACGATAACAACATCAGAACAACGCCATCTCCTCAATTAAGCCCCCTTGCACTTCCAGTAAAAAAGAAAAAAAAAGAAAAAAAAAGAAAAGAAATTCCTGTATAATTCAGACACTTGGTTTATCTGTCCAGATTATGGCTTGTCTGATAGCATTGCTCCGCTGCACCCCTGCGGCTGAGCATGCAGTTATATGCAATGGAAGGCAAGATCATGCTTTCTTAAAAAATGAAAACACATTATTGGGCGAATACCCTGTAAACCTAGGTATTACCATGCCAGCTTCACACAGCACCCGAGGACAAACAAAAGTAGGGCACTAAATAGCTTTAACCTTATTCTGTTTCTTTCCATTTCATATGTACTCCCACTTTCTTTTTCTCTCTTTCTTTCTTCAAGAGTTTAAGTACGGTTCTCTCTCAAATGGCTCCCTTAACCTCTCAGAAGACCTTTCATTAAAATGTAAAGGCCACTAAGGAAAGGTCACTGCTCTGTTGGCCAGATTAAGAGCTGTGAAGACAGAGAACATTAGTTTGAATATGTCTGTTTGTCATCACAGAAGCCATCTCTCTTTACACTGGTGAAGACATGATGTTATCAGAGCAATTAGGCACCTGCAGGGCTTTAAGCTAGGCGATGGTACAACCTGTAATAATATAACTATGCATCCCTCTTTTCTTACAATCACACCAACATGTAATATTTTTGAAAATGTAAAAAAAAAAACATTCTGTGAGGGCTGGGGTTAGGGTTAGGGTTAGAGGTAGAGGATATAATAAATAGATTGTTGAATAAAAATCATTATATCTATTGAAAGTCTACATAAATCATGGAAACCCAGTGTGTGTGTGTGTGTGTGTGTGTGTGTGTGTGTGTGTATGTGTGCGTTTGATTTATATTACATTGTGGGAACCAAATGTCCCCACAAGGATAGTAAAACCTGAGATCACCTCCATTGTGGGGACCAGCCAGCGGTCCCCATGAGGGGAATGGGTTAATAAACATACTAAATTGTATTTTTTTGAAAATGTAAAAATGCAGAAAGTGTTCTGTGATGGGTAGGTTTAGGGGTAGGGTTAGTGTAAGGGGACAGAATATACAGTTTGTACTGTATAAAAACCATTAAGTCTATGGAGAGTCCCCACAAAGATAGTGAACCAGACATGTGTGTGTGTGTGTGTGTGTGTGTGTGTGTGTGTGTGTGTGTGTGTGTGTGTGTGTGTGTGTGTGTGTGTGTGTGTGCTTAATGAGCATTAATGAGTTTTATTCTTCTTACTGACACGTCAGTTGCCGCTAAATATATTAGAACGCTACAGTTTTTCATATAGGCTTTTTGAAATTAAAGTTTGATTTGTTTCACTGGAGTTAAAGTTTTTAAATGTGTGAACAAGGAACCACACTACTGATTCCAATCGAAAATGCTGTCACAGTTCATGTGAAGTCTGGTGCAGTTTGAAGTTAATATAAATTTTTCCTAAATTGCAACAGAGCTTCAGAATGAAGACTTTATCATGAATGAAACTATTACAACAACTAATATTAGTCCTTGGCTTTAAATAACCTCTGACGATGACGTCATTGGAATGCATGCTCGTTAGAGGCTATGAATGGACGTAAAATAGGTGCGCCTTCAGGTATCACTTTGTCTGAAGGGGCTTCTGGACACGCCACCAGTGCGGCATTGAAGCACAGCATCTTGTTACCACTTTTTCATAGAACAGGGTTACAGTCAAGTAACTTGAGACATTCCCTATCAAAAGCTATACTCTCAATGCTGCGCAGACAGCGCTATGGGAATGAGAATACCAACACCACCGCACTGGGAAGTGTCTGGGAAGGTTGTGTAGTGTGTGCTCACAAACATGAAAGACGTCTCAGACACGAGCTTGGGATATCGACTCAAGGACATGTGAGCCCGGAGTGGCATAAACATTGCAAACTATAAAATCGGATAAATGTGTCTGGAGAGGACCAGCCTGCCGCATTACATACTTGTTGCAAGGGGGTGCCTCTTGCCAAAGCCTTGGAGGATGCAACAGAATGAGCCCTAACTTCTAGAGGCAAAGCTTTACCGCACACCTTGTAGGGTAGAGCAATTGCATCCCTCACCCAGTGTGACATTGTTTGCTTGGTGAGGGTGCAAAATAGCTTTGACCAGCATTGAGAGTACCTTTTGATTGGGGACAAGCAACTATACAAACCTAGAACCCACCACAAACCTATCCCACCCCTGGGTAGACTTCAAGAATATAGAAATAAAATACAAACACATTAAAAAAATAAATAAAAATACAGGTTTAGAAAAAAGATTTAAAAAAAAAGTATAAAAAAAATATATCAAAAGCAGCATGCCATATTGTCACAGTTATCTGGACTCATCATTGTGGATTACCTCCGTTTGTTTTTTATTAAATAACCATTTTGTTTATAGAAACCTTTTTGAACTCTCCTTCGTCTTCGTCTTCATCTTCATTCTTGTGACACATATGTCTTAACGTTGGATCCAGGTAAACGAGAGGTTTAGAGTTCTGTTGATATAATGTCCAGGAAAGACACAGTCCACGTTCCTCTGTCCATTGTGTGAGGAGGATCCAGTGGTTGACTAGCCCCCAACCCCCCATGAGAGCAGCTAACAGTAAACATCTCTGCTGAATGGATAAGGTGAAACTCTAAATGTTCATGAACTCTACAAAAAGTAATTTCAGAGACAATTACTTTAATGTTTGCAGAAGTGAACCAATAATTATGACTTGTAATTTGTATCTTTGCGTGCAAATTACTGAAGTATAATGCATTTCTTACAACTGTTCAAAATAAATTGCTTTTGGAGAGCGTCTAACATTTTTGCATCTTCTGCAATACATCCGCAGCAGACAATTATATATATTACGAAATGCAGCCTAATATGTGAAAGTGAAGCATAGAAGGTCTGTTTAATTGCTGCTTGTCACCACAGATAACTTTTGCCACTCATATTCTTTGCATTTCAGTGTATCCTCATCAGACAGATGCAAGTGTTGTTCAGTGAGTGTTGTTTTAATAATAAAACTAAAGAAAAAACTTTAAGCAAGCATATTTTTCTCTCAAGTCATTACCTAGTTAAATCAGTAAAAAGCTGCAAGGGTCTAGCAGTTGGAAGTAAAATAATTAAAAGTAAAAAGAGATCTGCAGGGGGCAGTGGTAAGGGGGTGGATTCAAACTCAGGTTTGAACCAAACAATTACACCAAATGTGTAAACAGTCTTAGCCAGTAGTGTTGATATGCAAATGCTAAACCCCAACCTCCACTAATCTTCCACTGAAGGCACAGACTAACAGTTCTTTGCTCATAAAGCCACTGGCTCCATCCAGAACACATTTGTCTTTGTACAAATGATCCTCATTGCATCAATAATTCACCTATACATCTGATCCTCTCACCAGAGTAATGACCCCGCTGGACATGTGTTCCCAATCCTATCTTCTTCTTCTACCCTCTTTTTGTGTGATTTGTAATTCTAGTAGCTGTAATCACAAAACAGTGTAATCACAATACAATAGTGCATCCCATAGCGTCCTCTAATTTCTTATTTGTCAAAAGAGCCCATCCCACAGTCTCTAGATGTTCTCGTGTCTATATGGCTTTAACTTCTGCCAGCTAAAATCCTAAGGGTAACACTTTATTTTGATGGTCTACTTTTGACATTCTATTAACCAGGCACGTGCACACATAGACATCAAAGGGGGCTTGAGCACCTGCCCTTTTTATTCCTGGAGAGAAAGTGCCCTTTTTTTCTGGGGTGCTTTTTTTTTTTTTTTTTTTTTTTTTTTTGAAAAATAATATATATATTCCTGTTTGCGTACAGCTTCCCTGTCAAACAAATATATTTATTGAAGAATAGTATATCTAAATATCAGGTCAGGAGTTCTGAAGTTCTCTATCTCTCTCTCCCGATTAAAACCCGATTGTATTGCTTCCGCTAAAGAAAATAGTACGCTCCGTCTCTACGGTTAGAGTCCATAGCAATGCTCTGTTTTTCATGGCAACGGTCTGTTATACTCCGCACAGCGGTCTGTTATCAAGAAATAACACACCGCATTCTACATTGGAATTCAACCAAGCCATGTAATAAAATAAGTTAGTAATAAAATAAGCATATATCACCACCAGGTGATATGCTTTAGTTATTTTGTTTATCCTATTTACCTGCATTGCCCTGTCAATTAGATGCAAATGTGCGCATTTTAACTAGTTGACGCCTAATTTGCATACAGAACGTCCCCAGTTAATGACTTACATCAAGAGTCTTTCCCCCTGAAATTTAGAAATCTAAATTGGTGAATTTAGAAGAAATCTACAGATGCAAACAGATGGAGGATACACTCTAAAAAATGTAGTAAATCTGAGTAACTGCATCTGCTACATTAATAAATAAAACTGAGTAGAAATAAGTTAACATTAAACATTAAAAATAACAATATTTATAAATTAACTTTTTATTTATGAGTAATTTAACTTATTTTTTATTTCCTCTAAACCTTTATAAAATAGTATTCCATACAACCACAAATACATACATGACATATTGAATTTTTACTCAATTATTTTGGTAAGTTTAATTCAAACAATCAAGTAAGATTTTCAGAGATTTTATTAAGTTAATAAAGTTAAATATTTCTGTAATATTTACTAAGCCATAGAATATTTTTAAGAGTGTAGGTTTAATACAAACTCCATCTAAATGTGGATTTTGAAGGTTTTATTTGATGATACAGTCCTCCCTGCTCCTCAAATGTGAAACTAAGTCCATGTCAGTCACCATCAGTTATTGTGTATGTGTCTGTGTGTGTACATGCATAGCAATAATAATATTAATGTATTTGATTAAAACATTAAGGCAATTCAGTATTCTGATGCTTGGTTGTGTGAAGCTAAAAAGTTATTTTGCTTGTGAAACAAAAAGTATTTAAACAATTAATAAATATATACTTGAAACTAGTAGCATAGAAAATGTTTTCAAAACATGCACATTGTGGAATGGTTTCCTTTGCTGCTCTATAAACCTAGTGAATACTAAGGAGACCATGGTTTCTGTGTGAACTGATTATTTTGTAGACATCTTTTTGAAAATGAAAAAATGAGTTTGAGGAAGATAAAATTAATTAACTTTTTAAATTAATTTTTTAAAAAGGAAGTTAGAGTTGCATTAATATATATACTTTTTTGTTTAAAAAAAGAAAAAAAAAACGTAATTATGAGAAGTGCCCTTTATTTCACTTGAGCCCCTGCCCCTCAAAATGTCTGTGCACGTCCCTGCTATTAACTATAAGTAACTTTGCAACTACATGTAAACAAGTCATTAGAGTAGACTGTCTGCTTAATATCTGATAACACTTTATTAATTTTTTTCTGAAACAGACATTCTACTGACTATAAGTAACTTTGAAAGTATGTATCAACTTATTCTACTAACCCTTAGAGTTAGCTGACATAGTTGCAAAGCTACTTACAGTTAGTATATATAATGTATAAAGTGAACAATCTAAATAAACCATCCGGATCACCGTATTTCAACATGTTGTAAAAGTTAAGGTATCGTCATCACCTACTATTCACCACCTAGTCAAAGCAGATTAGGCAACAAAGGTTCTCTTCAGATTGTTGGCTTTCTATGTCTAATCTAAACAAGTGGATGACCTTTCAGGCACTGTACTGTTCACTACCCTAATAATACCCAGACTTTCATTAATTTATCTAGTGGTTCTGCGAGTCTCTTAGCTCGGCACCATTGTGATCAATACAGCCCTTTATCTATTCTGAAGACATTGTACAGTAAGTGCTTAAAGTGAGAAAAAAAATTAGATAGCATAGAGCTCAGCAAATAGCTAAATTATGCTTGATTCCGCAGGGTGGCCAACAAGGGAAAGTGTTTGTGTGAAGAGTTAAAGTGGCACAAAGATGCTAAGTGCTAATTAGTTATTGATCCAATTTAGCAGATGATTTCCTGTCTAGTGTGAAAAAGAGACGTTTGGGTCTTCGAGTAATGCAGTGTTCCCCAATATTACGGACTTCAGTCCAGGCCTGTCACATTATCCTGCAGGTGTCAGGAGTCTCCAAACACAATATGCAACAACAGATTCCAGAGATATCAAAAGTGGCTAGATGTCTCTGAACTCTTGGCACACTATAAAAAATATTTTTCAAAGTTGTAAATAAAAGATTATTGGAGTACATTTTACAAGGAAACAATACTTCAGTCTTTCTAAAATGTCACGCTTCATCCAATGTGTTGTTGTTTCTTTGTAATTACTGAATGGAAATTTTTTTAAAGTAAGTTATTTGATCAAGAACTGGACCATACTGATGTTGAGATAAAGAAAAGAACCAAGCTGAAATACCTTGCTGGGAAGGTCTCTGATGTTAATGGCTGTCTGTTGCAGATCACCTAATAGTGTGTTTACCAAACAGGAGCTCTGCACTTTTTGTAACACAAATTGGTACATTATCTTCTCATCATCTAACACCTAACCCGCAAAACAAGGAATTATATTCTTTCTGGGATGTGCTACAATCAATGGGATACACCCCATTTACTGGCAACTCTGCCTTTCCTGTGAGGGCGGGACCACTGCTTAGTGCTTGTAGTTACACTGTCTGTCAAGTTTAATTTTTTCATCCGATGGACACTACAATTAAGAGCAACCTGAGTCATATCCAGAGCAGTTATTGTTTTTGTTAAAGGAGTCATAACCTGCAATTTTCACTTTTCCACGAGAATCAATGTATGTTATGATTGCATAATGATTATACACTGGCCGGGAAGCCGATATTTAAAAGTGAAGCGTTTGTTTACCTCAGGGTTTGTAAAATAGCCCACGTGCACACGAACTAAAAAACGAGATTTTGATTTCTGCCCCGTCTTGACGTCAAGACGGGGCAGGATATACCATATATGGACACCGCAGACCTATGCTGCAGGAAGCCCTGCCCCTCTCCCCCTCATATTCAGTTCAGTCGAGAAAGATGCAGAAACGTAGTGCACACGTGAGTTGCTCTGTTGTTGACTGCCAGAATCAACATGTAAATGTGTTTTCTCTCCCAAGAACGGACCTAGCTATCAGGGACCAGTGGATTAAATTCATTTTTAATGACGCGGTTCCTTCAACCCTTCCCACTGGCTTATCGTTAGGTGTCTGTGCTGTGCTAAACATTGTACGCCGGAATCCTTCACAAATTTGGGGCAATATCAGGCGAAGTTGGCATCGAAGCTCGGGAAAAGCGCCATTCCAACAATCAGAGACTTGCCTGCAATTGAAACGGTAAGACTGTGTTTTTATTGCTCTACTGTGTGTAACAAACAGCAGCTAACTGCTAATGCGGCTATTGTATGCTATTGCGTCTGTCACTAGACAAATAAACGAAAGACTCGAGGTGAAGTAATTATTTATGTTCCCTGTAAACGATTTTTGACTGCATTATAATGATTTCTTAATTCAGAATATGATCAAGATTGCGTAGGTGGATGTGTTCGGGGCATTTTCCAGTTAATAGTAACATTTAATATGTTAAATGAACGAAAATGACTCGAAAAAAGATTTGTTCATTTTGATGAACGAGATCGAACAAGAGAGTCAATAGACACTGGTGGCTGGTGTTGCCAGATTGGGTGTTTTTCCGCTACATATTAAGGCCGGTTTACGGTGTGTTTTAGGTGGGTTTTCGCCTGGAAGGCTTTATAGAAATCTGGCATCCTACTGAACGAAGTTAAACTGAGAGAGCGTGGCGTTCACAGACACCAGAATGAACGAGTTCACAGTAACGTTCATCAGGCAGTAATGCGGTACGTTCAGTTCATGTTCGCCCAAAATATGAACGAGTTCATGAACTATCGTTCAATGAACGCGTTCAGGCACAACACTGGCGGGAGTATTAGCTTCGAGGTAAACATGGGGAATGGCTGCTAACGTTACTTTGCAAAAAACAAATGACTGAGATCATCATGAATTCGGCTATTGTTGTATATTGATTGCCTAACGCTTATACATTGGCCGGGAAGCCGGTCGCGGCCAGGTCGGGTTCATTCACAACTTGCGCCATAATGTCATTTTGGAATGATATGCTGAAGCGTTACCTGCGGTGTCAACCCCCCTCCTTCCTGCAACCAATCACGCGCCCCTCATTTGCATTATTAAAATGACCGTCCACGACAGCCAAAATATCGCATCAGATCTCGCGAGACAATAATGCCTTCAGAAATAAGGGTCTGAGGAGCTCTGTGTTTATTTTTTTTCCACTTTTCTTTTTTAGAGGGGCCTGAAAGACTATAATACAGCAGTAGGTATCCAAGGTAATACTAGGTTATGACTCCTTTAACTAAAACTACTAATAATTAAATTAAATTAAAAATTAAATGCAAATATTACATAAAATGTCAGAGCCGACAGCCTCATGGGTAGCTCAGACATGTAGCATGATTGCACTTCGGGTGACCTGAGTTTGAGTTCCAGCTCGTGGATCTTTCCCGATCCCGATCCAGTCCCCCTCTCTATCTCCCTTCGCTTCCTGTCTACTCTATACTACTATCCTATCCTATACTATAAATAAATCTTTTAAACATGTTTTAGACCTGTCGGGATGTTTTTTACAGGAAATTGCGAACATGTGTCACTCGACCATGCATGTCTTGTCATATCCGTAATTAGAGAAAAGTTGCTCCAGCTACTTTGACGTGTGTGTGGTGTGGGAGTTAGTTGCAGTACCAAAACGTGACCTTGATCCTTGGTCCTGTCAACCCCTTCCCTCATCGGGAAAAAAAGTAAACTCAGTCTAAAATCAGCCTAGCTTGCCATGTTCTCTTCTATAGTACTGCATAAGTTACTTTTGACTTGGAGCTGGGTGGAATCAACGTCGGAAACAGGTTGAATTTGGGCAGGGATCAGGGAATCCAGGAGTTCACATGTGGAGGAATCGGATTCAGGGCTGGGAGGAAGAATGGAACTCCATGATGTCCAACTCAACCAGCAGTCCCTCAGGGATGAACATCGATACCGGGGATCTCAAAATCGCACTGTAAATTACTTTAAAAATAAATGGTCTGACTTAAAGGTGGAAGTTAAGCGGAGAACTGCTGCGAACCGACAAAGTGTGGGCAGAACAGGCAGTGGTACAGGGGTCGATGAACTTACACCCTTTGAGCAGAGAGTTGCCTCTACTGTAGGTGACACTTTACTCTCTGGAATAGTATGTTGCTGTGGGAGACTCTGATTTACCACAGGACTGCCACAAATGTAGCTAATTTGTAATTTGTTTGCTTAACTTAGGTACACATAGCTTACCAGCCAATGTAGCTGACCAAAAGTACACCAGAGATTTTACGTATACATTGCATTTATGGCAAATGCTTGTACCCATTAGTAAGGAACAGACTCAAATCACAGTTAACATGTGCATTTGTTTATTTGGACTTATATGGTGCAACAGTAGGAACGTCCACTGGCACGCACTCGGAGTCCGCCCCTCCTGAGCAGCCAGGGCCCATTGTGTCAGCGTCTCCAGTGTCTCTGGCATTGTGTCTCCGGCATCTTGACTCATGCTCTTCTGGAGTCACAACAGCAAATCGTTATGGCCATCGGAGAAATGAACAGTCACCTGAAAAATATCACTGATGCACTCACAGACATAAACCACTCATTAAAGGAATTGGTCAAAAAAAATAACTTTGTTTCTGACTACCATTTATATTGTCGCAATCACATGTTGACAGGCCTGAATGGCTTGTTGGTTGGGCAGCACATACATTGGTCCTGGGTCGGGGTCATCTGGCGGTGCTGCCACCTCACCAAGTGGTTTGCCGTGCCTGTGCCAGAAAATCATTTTGGTCCCTGAAAACTCGTTCTCTTCGGATTTTGCTATTAGCAATGCCATCTAATAAGGCCAACGCTGCCATTGCCATAGACTAAGGGTTGTATCAATTTGCACATGCTTTTATATGTTCTTACTTAATTGCATAATTGATAGAATATTCCCATAAGGTGTGACAATAATATGTTCATTTTTTTATAAATTGCAAATTAATAGCAATGCTTCTCACAGGTAGTGGTGTGATAGACAACAATTTGTAGTGTAATGTTTGCAACTTCACTTCATTGC
This sequence comes from Squalius cephalus, assembly GCF_949319135.1. NCBI lineage: Eukaryota > Metazoa > Chordata > Actinopteri > Cypriniformes > Leuciscidae > Squalius > Squalius cephalus. Next base: position 19,713,858 of record NC_137127.1, read on the forward strand.
CTGTAAGTGTCGCCAACGGACAAAAAACATTTGAAATGTACATACGCCAGACATGAAGTTGGCGTGGAGGAACGCACATTCTCGCGTTAATTTCACTTTTAGTACAGCCAACCATGAGTGTGTAAGCTGGCGTACGCAAAGTTTTTGTGCATACGCAGCGTTGATACATGAAGCCCCAGGTGGCTGAGCTCGAGGAACTTCACGTAGTCTTCCAAAGGACGGCTTTCTTGTGAGAGGGAGCAGAGAAAGTTTTCAGGATTGGCAGGGGAAAACACTGATGAGACTTGGACTAGAAACAAAGAACATGAAAACAGAAGAAGAAAAAACATCCTAGCAAAGTAAAAAAAAAAAAAAAGAAGAAAAAAAAAGAGAAAAAAACACTCTAAAACTAGTTTTGAATGATATTTTTTTTGTATGTCCCTGATAAGCTAGACTGTAAAAATCATATGTGATGATGTTATAGAGAATTAAAGGCACTACACAGCCATTCTCATCTGTAAAAGTAAAGGAACTTTGACTCATTTGGGTTGGAATTTATTGCCCACAGGGATGTCAAATTGCATGCAAAAGCATATTTCCCTCCATGTAAGAAAGGCAGATATGCTAAGGTTTAATAATTGCTTTTAAATTGTCCTTGTAAAACACTCAGTTGGTCATTAGGCATACATGTAATAATAACACTGACATGGACCATTGGCGGCATAAAAGAAACACACATGAAGCTTGAGTATGATGATAAGTTACACTCATGGTCAATAAAGCTTATTTATCATTAACAACAGCATCACAGAGCTGAACGAGATATGCTAGCTAAGGCTTGTTTCAAACCACATACAAAATCAGTGCATGCCATTGTAGTCAGAGTAAAATTAACCAACGTTACTAAAAATGACAAGACCAAATGTTTACTACATTTAAATGATGTTTTTGTCAAAAGTGAAAAACTATAAACTCTTCCAAAATGACAAAAAGTGTAAAATACTGTAAAATAGCTGGGTTCAGCTCTTTGTAGATTAATTTGGACTATTTTGATCACCTTCCTCATATAAAGATTAGATTTTACGTCAATCAAGTTTACAATAAGGTCTCATTTGTTGACATTAGTTAATGCATGTGAACTAACAATGAGCAGTACATTTTTACAGCTTTAATTAACATTTGTTTATGTTTGTTAATAAAAGACGTTTTTGCTCATGTTACTTCACAGTGAATTAACTAATGTTAACAGACACATCTTTTAAATAATATTATTACTTTTTGTAATAATATATTAGTAAATGTTGAGATCACCATTAACTAATATTAATAAATGCTGTGGAAGTATTGTTCATTGTTAATTCATGTTAACTAATGTAGTTAGCTAATGTTAACAAATGAAACCTTATTGTAAAATGTTACCATATTTTCTTGTAAAACGTAATCCAAAAATCTTTGTTTTATTTTCAACTTCGGAAGAGTAAGTGTATATAGAGAGAGATGAAAGCACAACATTCAAAATAAGCCTGCTTTTGCTAATTGTCAAAATAGAGTAAATCAGTAGTGCAATATCATTTACTGCTCTGAAAGTAATTTATGAATTTAGCGCAAACATGCTGTAGTCACCACACAGACATCATGCAATAGATCACATATTGTATTTAGTCCACGAACACACACACACACACACACACACACAAACACAGGGGCTTTTCATTATACGGAGATCCAAATTCAGCAGTTCTGCCTGGTCAGGGCTCATATATCAGGGCCATGACAAACGGCTGACCTCGGGGTGAATGAGCAGCTCCACGGCGGATGTGGATCACTGCGGGACACCTTTGGCCAACCCACTGACCAGCCCACTGCTCAGCAACCCCTGTGACATGAATTACCACACACCCAGCAGAGTGCTGACAAGACAGAGTGGTTATGAATTATGGACACACATGCGGTACATGCCTGCCTGAGTTTGCTATACTATTGCAGATACACACACTTGAAGTCAAAAGTTTGGACACATGAGACTTATGTCATTCCCATCATGATCTCAAAATGTTTTGATCTAAAGGCTTTTGCATTAATGCTTGACATTTGACACATATATGCAAGCATTTCCTCACAATAATAATAAAAAAAAATTGTTGATTTTATTTTTAAATAAATGATTTTCAGATGAAGGATCAGATACTGAAGGAAAGCAGTCAATACATGTACAGCACACGTTAATTCTTTCAAAAGTCGTTATAAGCTGGTTGAATTGTACAGTTTAAACAAAAGAAGCATCTCTTCTGTTGAACTATTCTGACTGCTACTGAACTATTTTCAACCACATTACTCTAAAATGTGGAAAACAGTCAATGCATACAAGTACACAGTAAAGACAGTAAACAAATTTGTAATTTCTATTCTTCAAGGAACATATTAAGCAGCACAAAACTATGAAGCAGCACAACTGTTTTCAAGATTAATAACAATAAAAAATATTTCTTGAGCAGCATCAGCATATTAGAAAGATATCCATGGTTTCTGATTAGTGACACACCTGATTCTGTTCCAGTTAACGGCAATTCATTGGCTGATGATGCGGGCGCCTCCTCAGCTGTGCTACATCACTTACTCTTAATACACTGAACGCACCATCTGCTCCTCGGATTTACTTCTTCAGAAGAAGCGGTTTAATTGGCCCGTGCTAGTTAACCGTTTTACGTTTGATATTCTCTTTTTGTGCTTCAGCGACCGCATATAGTGGAACTTTCTTTGTTTTTCCTCACGGTGAAGCACAATGGATCTGCCAGCCACCATGTTCTCACTTACTGCAAGCGACAACCCACACAGTAAATGTGGGAAATGCCTCGGCCTATCACATGCACTCATGTTTCTCCCTCTCTTGCCCGGGCACTCACGTTGATTCTTCTGTGGAATTTCACCACGATTATTTATGCCCCTGTCCAAAGTCACACGATGCTTTTTCCTTTGGAATGGAGGATATTTTATCACCGCAGTGTCTGATTCAGAGGACTTTGGGCAGAGGACTCTTCCACGTAGCGGCCAGGAAGCACAGCCTTCTGTGGCCTAAACTCAGCTTGTGGACGTGCTAACTCGCGCTACTGAGAAGTTTGATATTGAGTGGTCTGACAAGCCTAGCGATTCTCAGTCCTCCAAGCTCTACGAGCATTTTCTGAGTGGCCAATCTAATTTTGCTCCTTCTTTGAACCCCCACCCTCCTCTTCTCCCTTCTAAGCCATGCAGGACAACTTCCGCCCTCGTGGGGGAAATCCTACATGGCGGCCGGCCAGGAAGGTATGATGCTTCATACCATGGCCATTTTTCAGGCCTACCAAGTAGACATCCTTAAGGAAATGGACGAGGGCGGGGGCCTGACAGAGCTACTGACCTGGCGTTGGGTGCGACTAAGCACACTGTACGTGCACAATAGCGGGTTTGGTGGCTGTTGAAGGCCATCTTTGGTTGAATATCACTGAGATTTGTGAAAAGGAAAAAGTCTTCCTACTGCAAGCCCCCATCTGCAAGTCAGGTTTGTTTGGAAGAGCAGTCAGCTCTGTGGTCGATAAATTCCGTACTGCTAAGACGCAATCTGCCGCCCTAAAGCAGTTCATGCCTATCAGGGCCCCGTGAACCTCCCACTCTTGCCTTCGCGCCCAGGGACCACCTCAAATAGGAAACAGACCTCTAGGAGAAGTGATGAGCCGAGACATCCCCCACCTCGCACAGTTTGGGGAGATCATGCTCTTCCCATGCCCCACCAGTGCCCCCGTAGGGTTGTTCCTGATTTGGCTCTCTCCCTGCGTTGGATGCTCCAGCCTCTACGCTTGACCCTGAAGTGAGAGAAACCTCCTCCTTATGTTGTTTAGGAGGGGCAATTTGGAGCCTCCCTTCAAACCTTTGGAGTCAGCTCCTCACCGAATTCTGACCATCAAGGTGGCACTTTTGATAGCGTTAGCCTTTCTCAAGCGTATGGGAGATCTGCAGGCTCTTTATATGAAGTGAGCCTTGCATGGAGTTTGCCCGGGTCTTGTGAAGGTGTTTCTGCAAACGAGACCAGGTCATCTCCTCAAAGTTTTGTCCACTTCCTTTCGCTCTCATGTGGTCATGCTTCCTCCTTTCTGTTCTCCTTTTCCTCCGCGGAGGGGTAAAGAGAGATTTAAATTTATATGTGGGCACAAGTCATCTCAGTTGTTTGTATGCTTTGAGGCTGGCCGCAAAGGGCTCGCCACCTCTAAGTACAGGATCTCTCGTTGGGTGAAAGACGCTAATTTCTTTGGCTTATGAGGTGCGTAAGCTCCCATCACCTCTGGGTGTTAGAGCGTACTCTACTAGGAGTGTCACGTCTTCCCAAGCTCTTTTTGAGGAGTTCCTTTGGAGGATATTGTGTGGTGGCAGGTTGGACTTCTCTGCACACTTTTATCAAGTTTTATAACCTGAATTTGGATGCGGCTCCCAATTTCCGGGTTCTTTCCGCATGAACTGGTCGCATTTGTCCTGGTTGAGTTTGGTCTGGCTCAAAAAAAAAAAGCGAGAGAGAAGATTGTTCTTGTGTCAAATCATGCTGCGCTTATCTTGGCGCGTGTGGTATATCGTTCGCATTGCTTTATCGCTACGCAGCATTGCGTGAACCTATGAAAGAGAACATCTCAGGTTACCTGTATAAACCTCTCGCTGCCGAGCCGGGCTTCTTCAGTAGAAAATTTGAGGAGCAGATGGCACGTTCACTGTATTAAGGCGAGACACGGCAGGCAAAAACATCGTTTTTTTTTTTACTGGTCAATTTTGAGATTTTTGGATATTTGTCTTCAATAACATGTCTTCTTTCAGGCTTGGGGTGAAAAAAAGTCAGAAATACACATTTAGGTCTTTATTTTTACTACACTTTGTCTGTTTGCGTCTGTAGATTTCTCATAAACATGCTGCTCCGCGATCGCTGTCTGCTCCCTGTCATCACATGCACCACTGGAAAGCTCTCTCTCTCCTGTACAATGCTGTCGGATCCAAATGTGGTAATTTCCTTTTTATCAGAAACCAATCGTGAAAGTAAAAGGGCTGAATGCACAATCTCATTGGCTGATGATAAATCTTTAAAGCCTGTTTTCGCAAAATGACTTTTCTCTCATACTCCATAAGTTTTCTTTTCTTTTCTACATAAATCCGAAATCTCCACTTCAGTAGCACCTATATACACCAAACTTTCCAGTCTTGTACCTAGTCATATTATGAAGACATTTAAAGAGGGATTTGTAAATATATTATTCCTAGCCTGATTTATATAACATTTTATTCCAAAAAACATGGCGAAAATAATTTTTTTAAGGCTATTGACAGTATACTGATTTACAGGATAACAAAAGTAGATATCCATAAATCCCTCTGTAATTTTTTTCCCATCTAATATGTGAACACAATGAAAAAATAATTTTTAACCTGGCTTTATCCAATACTCAGATTTCGTTTTTTTTTTAAATATATGCAAATTAGCGCATATGTAATTAGATATTGCCTAATTTGCACATTTAAACATTAAATTACAGAAAACTTGTAAAACATTTTTTTTTTCTCATCTTAATGTAGGTAATCAACTGGGAAAGTTTCATGGTGATATCTGCTAGTTAAAAATTTTACCCTATTCACCTGTAGTGTCTCGCCTTAAGAGTGAGTAGCTGCGGTTACATGGACACTTATAATCGGATTGACGGCTCAATCGGACTAAAAAACCTTCATGTAAACACCTTAATCGATCCGATTGAGCTCGATCCGAATGAAATTTCTATCGGATTGAAAAGGGTGGTTTATTCCTTTTGTAATCCGATAGAGAGAACATGTAAACACTTGATCGGATTGAAAACCGAAACTGAAAGGACTCTGCATGTGCAATGACGTTAAATAGCGTAATGACGTATGATGCGCTGAACGAGCTGTTCTTCCTGATGAGTAAAGTGTCACGTCCCACCAGTCCTTGTTTTGGATTCTCATCCACAGACGACTGGTTTTGCCCGCGGGGAGGGGCATTTTTACTGCGTGATAAGCAGCACGGCAAAACGGTTAATATGCTCTTGTCTCCAAATCATGACTAGAGACAGATTAATATTACGTCTGCTGTTTAAAACAAATAAATAACCAATAGAGGAGAAAAGTTATCCGCGAACAGTGGGAAACTCTGTATATTTGTGCAGTGTGCGCATGTCAAAAATTCTATTACGATTTGAAACTTGTGACATGTAAACGCTCACATCAACCCAATTACTTTATTTAACGTTCATGTAAACACCGTGTTCGGATTCATCAATCGTATTGATTTCATTCCGATTGTGTCTATGTAAACGTAGCAAGTGACTAAGCACCGCTGAGGAGCAGCACGCGGCATCAGCCAATGAACTGGCATGATTCTATTCATAGATGCCACCTACGTCACTACAAATAGAACGCCGCCATATTTACGACCGACTCACCCGGTATGGCGGCCCAAACTGCCCATTTGAATGAGAGAGAGAGACAGAGATCCCTGGATAAATTTTCAATTTTAGGCTCCGATCCTTATTTGTTACCCCCAGTTTTCTTTAGTCCATTATTATCTGCCCCAGGCTTGCCCCAATTGGCCTTTCATGATATATAAATACAGTACTTAAGTCATAGAGCTTCATGGCGCGCATTCATGAGAGTCGAGGCGATGTCATGAATGAATCTATGAATCTGCAGCTGTTCGGCAGGCATGAATGAATCTATCTAATCCGAACAGCAGCACTGGCAGAGTCCAGAGAGACACCAGCATCAGCACAGCCAGAGACATCAGCCAAATATCATAAAAGACTGCCATATCTGTCCGAAAGAACAGATGTTCAGTTACAGAGAAGGTTTAATACACACAAATATAGAAATGAAAGAATCTTTCGAGTCGAATCTTTTTGAATGATTCGGCTGCAATTAAAAGCTATCAAGAGGTAAAAGCTCATCAGTGATTATTATATAACAACTTAAATTGCAGTTTGTTCATCACATAAAGCTATCATATGAATAAATAACGATATTAATATAACGGATGAGTCGTATTAGATCACTTTTATGATACTTTTGTGATGTTTTTTTTGTCTTTTATTATTTTTTTGTATTTTTTTTTGCGTGACAGCCCCCAGTAGGCTAACATTACTCATTCACTTTCATTACATCGACAAGAAGAGTTCCATTAGGCTACATATTCAAAAATGTCCCTTTGCCTTCCACGGAAAGTAAACTTAAGGATTTGCACATGAAGGTGAGTAAATGATGGCAGAATTATCATTTTTGGAAGAACTAATCCTTTAATATGCATTTCAAGGCTGAGATTATGCATCGTCTGCAGAGCTAACGTTACTTACACAAAATAACATCTAAAGCGCATGTGACGAAGACAATATCTTTATGAACTTCAGAAAAATATTTATTAGATTTAGGTAGGTATTAACTAACAGACAGACAGACAGTTATATTCAAAACAACCCCAAATCTTACTAACTTGCCATGATAAAGTGCATTTAAACAGATCCAACAAATAAAATGAAGAAAAAACATTATCTGTCGATATCTGTCTGTATAATGTTGGGCAATGAGAGTATAATGGAAATATAATTAACCACAAACCAACATGAGACTTCAAGTCTTTCAAATAAATGATTCTCTCTTCTATCCTTTTCTTTTGGTATAGAATAAAATACCAGTTCAGGGTTCCTCTTTCGGCTGTTGTTGCAGCCAACTGCACAACATATTGCAGGCATTACTGAGACCGTCGGTCGTCAAGATGGCGGCGCAAAGCTACAGTGACGTCATGTGAACCGAATGAATATGGGTTCAGACAATCAGCACTGCCCAAGGGAGTTTCCCATTGGGTCATCACTATGCAGCATCTCATTCTCTAATCAGAGAACATGGTTACACAGGTAATTTCCTGATAATCTCCTGAGTATTCCCTTTAAAATTTGGATTTAGTTGGGTTTGGTTGTGCGCTTTATTACAGCCACATACATTACAGCTGTGTTATACATATGTGTTATTCAGACTCTCGTGCCTCATTTTCAAGACATTTTTAAGACAAAAAACAAGACCCCACTCAGTTGTGCTCTGTTAAACTGTGGACCTTGTTCATGTTACACAATCAGAAAAAAAATCTGTGCAAATCAATCTTTGGTTTTCTCTATATTGTTGCAATGAGACAATTTACAGTAAGCCTTGTGCTAAATTCACGACGCACAGCCAACCACATAATCAATCAAATCAAATTTAAACAACAGCTGTCGGTCAAATGAGCTGGCCTGTAGCTGAACCTTATATTGAATCTTAAAGCAGCAAAACAAAGCCCCAAAAAGCCCAGGCAATCTCTTCCACCTTCACAGGGATGGACCGCAGCTTCCCTCTGGATTATCCTGTCAGAGAACAGACCACTGCTCATATTTTACATTTAAAGGTGGAGGAAATGACCAGCCACACTATTTGACCTGTTTCCAGATTGCGTATGTTTTTCTTTTTAAGTGTGACAACGGCATTCTGCAGGTGACAAGGTCAGTGATTTACCGAATCCATAAATGAACTGTTTAAAGCAAGACGGAGAGCTCTGCGGCCCAAAGTATCCCTTGTAAACATAAGTCAGCGAGGGCTGTTGTAGGCAATGGAATTGGGTTGTTTAGATGATGGACAGCTGCCAGGGTGACACTTCTCTGAAACACTATCTGATTGGCCACTCTTTAATACACCGCTGTATATTTTCTCTTTCAGGGGGAAATGGGTGACGTATGCAGATGTCGAAACGTGAGGTAATTTACAACCCAATCGTTTATATGTTTGCTTGCTAAAGATAGTTGACAATCCAGACAGATGTAGGGATTTGGTGCCGCTCCCTACAGTATATCCTGTTGAATTGTAATGACATTCATGATCATGATAAATATAGCTTACAATTAATCGTTAAAAGATCGTGATCTCGATTCAAACACCCACGCAATCTTATTCCTAAATGAAAACGATTCGCCCGTGTTTATTAATACTTTGACAAAATCATACCAGAACAATCAAATCTGTGTCCGCGCTGCCGCTGACCCAGAGAAAGCAGTGATCATGTTTGTAATGCATTTTTGAATAGGCTGCAGCAATGAACATTTTGTCAGAACCTCTAGTAAATTACATGTCATTTTGTTTAATTGTCTGTTAAGAATCATGGGAGAATTGTGATCTCTATTTGAAAAAAAAACAAACAAAAAAAACAATGTGATTCTCAATTTTTCCAGAATCGTGTAATTCATTAAAAGTTTATCTATCCAGAAATTTAATTAGAAATCTTATTTTAATTCGGAACCGCACACAACCCTGACATATGCAAATTCATGTTTAACGCCAGAGCCAGAGCTTCTTTCTCATCTGCATCAGGCATGTAAGAGCACAGGGAAGATGGTGATGCCAGGCTAGCAGTTTTTGGATCAGGCTAGCGTCCTTACATTCTCTGTCCCATACATCTTTCGTCTGTGATAGATGAGGAAAGGCAAGGCAAACCACATCCCTCTGTTGTCTCTGTGTCAACAGGAGACGAGAATATATAAGTCACACCAAGGAAATGGAGAGCAAACATTTATAATAGTGCCACCTGTCCGCTATATTAATCACTCATCCTGTTTGCTAACAACACAAGCATCAGGGTTCGACACGCACATGATGATGTGGCTAATTTACACATGCTCTTCAACTCGCATCTAAGTATCACCGATCCTTGAGTGCTGAGACAAAAATAAATAAATAAAAAGGCTACACTTACTGAAAAATTAAGCATTGACAAATTAGTGCAGTTGCTATTTGGTTTGCTAGTATCCAGTATTGCTAGTAACAAAAAGTTCCTACTTAAAAATGATCTAAAAATCCGAAACAATTTCTTTACAAATTAGTTTAATAAAGGGATAGTCACCCAAAAAGGAAAATTCTGTCAAGTTGTTCCAAACCTGTATGAATTTCTTCCTTTTGCTGAACACAAAAGAAGATATTTTGAAGAATGTCGAAAACCAAACAGTTGATGAGCCCCATTAACTTCCATAGTCCATCGTTTCCCCCATACTATGGGCAGTCTATTTAAAACATGCAGAGACAAGCAGTGCTGATACTGGTGAAATATCAGCAGTTTTAGAAAGCCTCTCGTCCAGTCAGATTTGAGGATCGGAACTGTTATAACATATAACCTGACCTTATTGTCAGGTTTATGTTCTGTTATGTGGACCCTTATTTTGACATTCTGTTCTGTCTCCTTTCTTCTCATGCGTGTTATGTAGCCTAATTATATAGCAAAAAAAAAAAAAAAAAATCTATTCAATTCAATTAAAAATAGTGATAATGTTGCATATTGAGACTCTCAAAATTACTGTGACAGCCCTATCATCACGCATTTATTTACATTGTTACTGATTTGGATTGACACAGATTAGTTATGTTGTACTTCTGCTATATTTGTTTCTATTAGAGTTTAAGTTTACCAGAGATGAGTGGCAGTGGTCCGTAGACGTGGTTGTATGAAGCAGCATCCAAGAGTGACAAAAATTAGAGTCCGGGCAGAAACAAGGAATTTAACCATCGTTGGCTCCGTCCGGACATGCTATTTGCTGGGATTGCATAGGGGAGGATGAAACTTTGTTGTATGTCTATGTTATTTATCTTAATTTGCTTTTCTTTATTTTTTTGGTTTGATTATTTGTTTTGGTTCAATCTTGATTTCTTAGTGTTATATGTTAAATGTTAAGATACTGTGTTTCCCCTCTTGTGTTGTAATGGGCCCATCCTTTCCTTTATAATCCGTTGCTTGTATATCTTTGTAGGTATTTTTAGTTTTGTTAGTTCTACCTGAAAGACTAAAATGATATAACAAAGCATATATTTATTAACAGCCCAGCAAGCAAATATTTATAAAGTTCTTTGGCGTAGGCCCCATCCGTAGCGCGCAATCCGAGGGTAGCGGAAACTACATTTCCTGCCTGAAGAAGGCAGGGGCGCAGCCGACCACCAAAGATATGGTGGAGGAATAATTCCACCGGGATGGAGCCCACCCCCAAAGAACTGTAAGAAAAAAAAGTATACCCACCAGTCGTGTATCCTGCGGTTTCTGAAACATGGAAAGAAAAATAAGTTAAACAAAATAAGCATGACGAACACAATTTTTCTTTTTTTTTTTTTAAATGATAGATCATGATAGACCACATAGAGACAAGGCCACAATGGACCATTATATCACGATGTGCCGTACATAGACAAGGCCACGATGGACCATTAGACCGCAATGGGCTGCACATAGACAAGGCCATGATGGACCACACATAGAAGCCATTATGGCACAAGTCATGATAGACCGCATAGAGACAATAAACCACATAGAGACGAGGCCACGATGGACCATTAGACCTCGATGGGCCGTGCATAAAAGCCATTGTAGGCGCCAGGTTGTGATAGACCACATAAAGACAAGGTCATGCTTGACCACAAGGCCGTGATAGACCACACATAACCAAGGCCACAATGGACCGCGAGACCACGAAGGGCCACACACAGAACAAGGCCACACGGCCATGATAGACAACATAGAACCAAGGCCACAATGGACCACAAGGCCACGATGGCCACATATAGGACAAGGTCACAAAAGGCCACACGGCCATGATAGACCACAGAGACGAGACCGCTTAAGAGCCACAACGGCCGCTAATGCCACACAGAGACGAGGCCACAATGGACCACAGACCATGATGGGCCACACACACGACAAGGCCACAATAGGCCACACGGCCATACTAGACCACACAGAACCAAGCCGCGATGGACCACAAGACCACTATTGGGTTTATAGTATTGGGTGTGTGTGTGTGTGTGTGTGTGTGTGTGTGTGTGTGTGTGTGTGTGTGTGTGGTGTATTATGGTTTTTCCGTCCTGTCTGTTTCTCTTACTTTCACTTTCTTAGGTTGTTGCTGGTTGGCTATATTGCTTGTCAGTCAAGACTAACGAGATGAGTGCCTTGGGAGGCGGGATCTGCATCAGCATGATGAGTGACACCTGGTGAAGCGGATACTTAAAGACCATGCTGCTGCCAGTGTGACTAGAGCACTTTGTATTGAGAGCACTTTGTATTGAGAGAACCTTTGTAATGAGAGAACCTTTGTAATGAGAGAACCTTTGTAATGAGAACCTTTGTAATGAGAACCTTTGTGAGAGAGACGTTTTGGTTGGAGAAACTGTTTGTGTGTTTTATTTTCGTTACGTTGTTCACATGTATGTTCATCGTTCCTTGTTTTGGCTGTGTCCAAAAACGTTCTCATTAATGAGTGTTGCCGTCGACAAAGGAGAAGGGGATAGGTAAGATTGTCACGTGACATACATTGTACACACGTAGTTAACATTGTCTGTATAAAAACACTAGTTAGGGATTTGTGCCACCCATTGTATTTATGTTTATTAGTTAGTGTAGTTTAGTTAAGACGTCCTAGACGTTGAAGACTTTTTCTTTGATCTTTTCTATTTAGCTTAGTGTTAGAAGTTAAATGTGTTAGATAACCTTTTTGCTTATATTATTTTCTTTTGTTTGGCACAATCCGTTTTCCCCCTTTTTCCTTTGTGGTTGGGTTTTTGTTATGGTATATTTATTCATTATAAATTTATTAAACTCATTCACTTAACTCAGTGGTCTCTCGTGGTTTTCTCATCTCACTCAGTGTTATCCTTGATGTGTGTCTGGGCTGGTTACATGTGTTCCCCTCTTAAAAAGCCCTAGACGGGTACGAGTCATGGGAGGGTCGTAACACCACGATGGGCCACACATAGGACAAGGCCACGGAAGGCCACACATAGATGGGCTAAACATAGACAAGGCCACTAGGCCACATAGAACCAAGACCTCTAGAGGTCACTAGACCACGATGGGCCTTGCAGGACAAGGCCACAATAGACCACACGGCCATGGAAGACCACAGAGATGAGACCGCTTAGGAGCCACAACGGCAGCTAATGCCACACTAAAGACAGGTTTCACGAGACAAAGCCACTAGGCCACACAAAACCAAGGCCGTGATGGACCACAAGACCACGATGGGCCATAAGGACAAACCACAATAGGTTACACGGCTATGATCGAACACACAGAACCACGGCTAAGATAGCCACTCAGGACAAGTCCACAAACGGCCACGAGGCCGTGATGGACCACACAGAGATAAGAGAAAAGACCAGACAGGCCACACAGAACGAGGCTGCAATAGCCACATAGAGACAGACAACATTATCCGCTTATCGGAAGACGCGAGCTAGAGCTAAAGTGCAGATTAATGAGTGAGATATGAAACATGACACCACCACCAGTATTTGCATGAGGATTTACCTAAATCATTACTGAAGAGCTTGCTGAGCTTCCAGGATGATTTTAGAATCAGTTCTTATATAGGATTCGAAAGCAGAGGAAGACCATCTGCCCAGGATCTTGATAGCTGAAGTAGAAATGCCACGCTCAGCTGCTGTAGTGGCTGCCCCGATCCTGAACGAATGACCAGTATACAGGGAGGGAGATAAGGATAAGGGCAGCTTTTGAGGACAGAAACTAGATGAGTCCTGAACCAGGACTTAGAGAGAGATGCTTCGTTAGGTAGGAAAATAGGGGGAGTGATCTGAGAATCTATGGCGGATTTTTTAGGAATTTAATCATAGATAGAAGGGACAAAATGTATTGCTAATTTTAGAAATTGTTAATGTGATACCAGAAACTTGAGTCATTTGGAGTGCTTAAGAAAGAGAAAAGAAATTAGGTGAGAACGTGAATCAGAAAAAGACCACAGGCAAGATCTGAGTGTTTAGATCTGAAGTAAATTCCCCTGGGTGCATGAACCATGAACACTGTTAAAACATGGCTACAATCTGAATATGAAAATAGGAAGAGAAGAGACCATTTCGGATGGGAGGTAATTAAAGGGGGGTTAAATTAATTTCACTTTCTGTAATGTTGCTGTTAAAGAACAACTGCAAAGTTACAACGCACAAAGTTCAAGCATGAAAGATTTAATTTAAAGTCCCTGTAAAGTCAAAATTAAGTATGTGTTCTGAGTTTGTCACACCACAGAAAAATGTGTTATTAGCCACCCAGCCAAATTTGAATGATAAAAAAAGCCGGCAAGTACATAAAATAAGCGATCAAAATCTTGAAAAAATGAGCAGTAGTGTCTGCTCTGAAACGCTGGGGGCGTGTCCGCTGGCTGCGCTGAAACCACGCCCACTCGCGGGAAAGCTCGCTGCTGCAGTCGCCACACCCAACTGTCACCGCTACAGCCGGAATGGATGCTCGTAGCAGCTTAATTTGTTTTACAAAGCCATACATGTTCGAGCCTGGACTACCTACTATAATTATAACATAAGCACACAAGACAACTTACACTCATTGGTGGGCACGCACTGCCGACGATGGCACCAGTTGTCGGCGCGACGGGAGGATGAAGGCCGAGGCGGGAGATAGTCGGTTCGGCCACATTCACCAGTAACAGCGGATTATTAGTGAATGAATCCCAGTTGTCTCCGACGAAAGTTTATAAAACTATCCCATGTAAAATGATCACTACAGAGGCGGGTTTTGGCGGTGATCCTCAGCTCTCCATCAAGGTGGCTCTTCACAAAATTAATCCACCTCTTGTTGATGATAGTTTTTCGGAAATTTAAATAAGGACACCGATCTGTTTTGTACGTGATCGCATCCAGGTAATACGCATTTCCGCGACGAAGGCATAGCTAGCTAGCAAACTGTAGGATGTAGTAACTAATAGTAGGCTACTGACAGTGGAACTCGCGATTGAGTTGCAAACTGATGTGAATGGGCTCCAGTGCGTCATCAAGTAGGGGCGGGTCCAGGAGCTCAGGGGCTCCAGTGCGTCATCGAGCCCCCCTTTTAGCCCCGCCCAAAAAATCCGGAACACAGCAACGGTGAAAAACTGTTTAACGGTCTAACTCCACAATTCAATACTTCACAGTTCACAGTCTTTGTAATATGATTTAGCAATACATTTCTAACATTTATAATGTGTTTAGAATTTTTTTTTAGAATTGCCTTTACAGGGACTTTAAAGAGATTGCTTTGTAAGGACTACAACAACACTGAGAGGGACTGTGTGATATTCCTTCCGGATTAGTGGCATCACAAACCCTAAAGTTACATAAATCCAGCTCCCGGGATATGATTTATAGCATATTGAGACAGAATGAGCTAATGAATGACTAGAAGATAACTACGCATAAGCAAAATAATTCATCAACTAACCATCTGAAAATGGGGTCTACATGTTGATGCTTCTTGAGTCTGTCCATCTTTGTCTGAGTCTGGTTTGAACATAAAGCTAAAAGTTTTGAAATTGTCTGTGAGAGAGTAATCGAAGCTGCAAAACGAGCTGTTGAAACTCCACCCCCTGTGCCGGGAGCAGCACCCCGACTGCATCCAAAGGGACAGACAAAAACTATGTGCTTTACTCACCCTCAATGAAAATTCCAGCATAGTATATGAAAATATATTTGGGGCATTTCAAGCCAAACCCCTCACACACACCCTGGGGACACTGGAGACCCACCACACCTTGATTTCGTAATTGTAGACGAGGAAGGAACAACCGGCCATGATCAGGATGGGAAATAAAGGAATCTGAAAAGAAAAGCGAAACATTATAAACAAATACTGCAGAAATATAAGCTTTTAAGGTGTAGGGAGCCATATGATATATGGTCTAGCTGGATTATTTATTTATTTATTTATTTATTTATTTATATTTTTAAAACAGGAAAAGATTAAGGACAATCGGGCCTGGCTCAGTATAAAACTGATTTTCAGCAGGTTCCTGCTCTGCAGAACATAAAAACCACATACACAACAAAGTTCACACACTAGACAGCTAGAGACAACAACAGACACACAAACCAAGATATTGGGCAACAAGAGGGGCTATAGAGCCGTCTCAATGGTCACAGCTATACCTGTCCATTAAATGGCGAGCAAATGTTATTTTAAATAGTCTTCTTGATGTGATAGTTCTGATGTGCTGTGGGATCTCATTCCAGGTTTTAGTGAGCACATGAAAAAAAGATCTCTGTCCATAACAGTTTTTAAAAGCCGGTAAAGGCAAAAGTCCATTTGTAAAAGATCTCGTAGTGCGCTCAGACCTTGAGCTAAGTTTCGGAACCAATTCGGTTAGAGCAGTTACAGTGTGTCCATTTGAGATTTGATAAAACAAGTTTATCCCATGGCTTATTTTATAGTTCTGAAATGTCAAGGCATTACACAAAGATAGTGCAGTACAGTGGTGAGTCCAGCCTGGAAGCCTGACATGGATCTTATGAGCTCTATTATAAATTCTTATTACTGGTTCAATAATCTCATTTGTTGTTAGTGACCAAACAGGTAAACAATACGACAAAGTGGACAGAATGATGGCATGAAGATAGGTTTTTGAAACAGAAAGCAACAAATATGGTCTAATTTTGCTATAAACATATAACTTTTGGTTTAACTTTCTGGTTAGGGTTTGAACATGTTCTTGATAAGTAAGATGTGAGTCAAGATAGACTCCCAAATACTTATATGCTGATACAATTGAAAGCGTTTGATTAGAAAAAGTGATAGGATTGGATATGGATAGCTGTCTCCTAGATGAATAGAAATACATACATTGTGTTTTCTTGACATTAAGTGTTAAATGATTATCTTGCAGCCAGTTATGTAAATGCTGCAGATCTGTGTTAAGTCTGTAATCAATTGTGTCGATATTAGAACCAGAAAGAAAAATAACAGTGTCATCAGCATATAGCAAAGAACTAGAAAAATTCAAAACACAAGGAAGATCATTAATATACATAAGGAAAAGTAAAGGACCTAAAATACTGCCCTGTGGAACTCCCATAGAACACACTCGTGGCTGTGATGTTACTGTGCCGATTCTTACAGTCTGAGATCTGTCACTTAAATATGATGTAAACATATCTATTGCGGAAGATGACAAATGAAAAGAAAGAAGTTTGTTTAACAGAATTTGATGATTGACTGTATCGAAAGTTTTCTGAAAATCTATGTATATAACTCCAGTAATCTGACCCTTGTTTAAAGACGCACGTATTTGCTCAGTGAGAAGCAACAAAGCCGACATAGTTGACCGCAAGGGTCGAAAGCCATGCTGGCAATCACTGAGCAGGTTATTATTTTCAAGGTGGTTAATTAGTTGATTATACAATATTTTTTCAAGCAACTTGGAAATGGTTGGGAGAATTGCAATTGGACGGTAGTTGGAAATATTAGTTGGATCATCAGACTTAAACATCGGGGTGATCTGGGCCGTTTTCCACAAGGCAGGAAATACTGATTGTCTAATACACAAATTAACTAAATGATGAAAGAGTGGTATACGAGTACTGGCATGAGTTTTAAGAAAAGTCATGTTTAAATTATTTGTATCACAAGCATGAGAAGCATTCAGAGAACACAAAATATTAGTTATATCATTTTGTACAATTTCAGAAAAAGAGAATTGCTGAGATAATGCTGGTACTGATGTGAGAAACAGAGGAATAGTAAATTTTGAAGATAATTCTTGTACAGATGCAATAAAATACTCATTAAAAGAATTAGCAATTTTATCATGATCAGTAAGAAGAGTACCATTTATGGATATTTGCAAACTATTATTAATTTTAATTTTATTTTCACCAGTTATAGATTTCAATGTTCGCCATAATGTTCTTGGGTTGGAAACTGTTCGACTAATTTGATTTTCATAATAAGACTGTTTTGCTTTGTATAATTCAAATTTACACTTATTTCTAAACTGTGTGAAAATAAGCTTAGCTTCAGGTGTTTTTAATAATCTGTAGGCTTTCAAGGAAGAGGCCTTCTTTTTTAGGAGCTGTAAAATATCAGAAGTTACCCAAGGTACTGTATTTTGTTTAATATGTATTTTACAGGTAGTTGTATATTTTTGACGTATTGTCTCCACTCTCCTATGGAAATTTGACAGAACATGATCGGGATTTTGCAGAAACATCTCGTTACTCCAATCAGTATCAGCAAATTCAGCATTAAACTGAGACAATTTTGAATTTGGGACTTTTTTAATGTAATTATTTTTATGACATTTTGGCTGTTTAAAACATTTCCTAATGACATATATGAGTGAATGATCTGAAACTGCTGTGTTTATCACTCCTGATATGCCATACTTGGAGGGTTGATTAGTGAAAATAAGGTCCAAAATAGAATTTCGTGTTTTACCAAATCTGGTGGGATCTTTAATTAATTGATGAAGACCATATTTTATGGCAGTTGTTTTCAGAAGTTTAGATGAATTATCAATCCAATTTAAATTTATGTCACCAAGAATAACAAGCTCCTTAGTTTTAACCGATTTTATTAAGTCCGAGAACTGCAATAAATATGCAGTTGGACTGACATTTGGAGGCTTGTATGTGACAATAATAGTAACTGAAAGTTGATTAGTAAAATGAATAACCAATTGAAGTGACTCTGATACTGTTGATAGTTTTACTATAGAATGTGCATATTTTTTATTTACATAAAGAGCAACACCACCACCAGTTCTATCAGTCCTGTCATTGCGATATAATAAATAGTTTTCAATCGCAAGAAATGAATCAGATATAACAGGAGTCAGCCATGATTCAGATATTGCCATAACATGAGCCTTTGATTGAGTAAGCATGATTTTAAATTCATCCAGTTTGGGAACAAGGCTTCTCATATTTAGATGGCAAACTTTGAAACCTCTAATTCTACCAAGTTGGCATAAAGTAACTGGATTTTTCTTTAGATACAATGGTCTTTTTTGTGCTCTAACAGGTTTAGAATTAAAGCCTGGGATAACAGGAGAAGAATTAAGTAGCAACTGAGGTGTAACAAGAGGAGAATTAAATAGCAACTGAGGTATAACCGATGTGCCTACAGGTTGTTGAAAGCACTGCGGTTGAAAATCCATGTGTGGGACACCTGCATGTAAACCCATGCCCAGAATGTTATTTAAAACATGAGTTTAAAATCCCAGGAAATATAGAAAAGGGGACATAAAGGCATTTTTGCCCGGACCAGGATTAAGTTCAATATTTCCGATAAATAAAAGAACAGAGAGTAAGAGTCTTAATGAGGACTTTTGGCACATATCTACAGTAGCGTCTCTCGTGCCCATAGGTTTAAACTTAAAGTCATTTACCCACTGGTGGAAGATGATAGCGCGGGTCGAAATGGTTGTCCGTTCGAACTGGGGAACGATGTTAAGACGAGAGGTAAAACCTGTATGATCCTCCGGTCGCATACACAAGGTAGAGCACTGCAAACTTGGTACATGAGGCCGGCCAGACGAAAACCAGGGCTGCTCTCCACACATGGCTCCTCCGCGCTGGGCATTGGGCGCATACCACAAACCGCCTCTCCGGGTGGGTGAGAAGGTCGCGTCCGTCTCTCCGCCGCGTCCACGTCGCGAGGCCGGACATCCCCACTCAGGCTCAGTCACTCTCTCGAGACAAGTAAAATGGCTAGGGACTTGAACAACATTTAAGGCGCTTATTATGCCAAACAGGCACGACACAGCAACGACACAGCAAAGGACCCAGTTCAGCTGGTGTAGTAAAGGCTCCATGCCGGGTTTGAGTTGTTGATCTTTAGTTGTTAAAGAGTGCCCGTGTTGGCGTTTGTGAGTTGTCCAAACAAAGCGGTTGACCCGCACTTTTCGGTACGGGAGCAAATGAAACAACGATAGTATTATAACTGCAGTAAATCTGGTAAGAAACAGACCTGCAGACATCTGTAATACCAGATATTTGGTGTTAATCTGCAGCAGCGTTTCACAGCTCGCTGTGACAGCCGCCATCTTGGTCATCATTGAGCAGACAGACAGACAGACTAATTTACATGATCACTGTTAGAGGAGGTAGGGTGATGGATAAGGGTTGCTGAAGGGCAGAGCCGCCTGAAGACTAAAGTGCGTAGCTATGGCATTGCAGTGGTCAGGAATGTGCTCGCGCAACCTTAATCATGAAACTGGAGACTACTGATTGCCAGATAAACGTCTCAAGAATAGCATGATCGTCTTACAAGAAAATCTGCCTTAGTGATGCAACCGAGCTTCGTTAGCACATACAAAAGTTTTGCCACCACTTCGAACCCAAAAGGATGTTAGCAGCCGCTTTCTGTTAAGCGCGAATGAACGAAGCCTGAGCAGTCGTTCCACTAACGAAACCACTAAATCTTAATCTTATTAATCTTAGTACAATACTTACCTGAAGTATTTGTATTGTATTTGTATTTATTTTGATCTCCATTAGCTGTCACAAGTACAGCTATTCTTCCTGGAGTCAAACTAACATGCTTCTCTTCAGACAATTTTACACCAATTTTTCACAACACCACACACCTAAACAATGTTTAAAAAACATTGGCATGTCTAAACACCACAAACCCCCCCACCCACCCATTCATGCACTCCCACACACATATACACACAATATATACAATACATATACATAGGACCTAATTTCTACAATTATTTCAGCAGTAAAAGAGAGATTACTTGACTCATAATTAATTAGTACTATCTTATCATAGCTCTTACAGTAGCAAAAATTCATCATTTAGACTAAAATATTAGACAACATTGTGACTGACTGCAACCTTAAGTTTACATTCAACTAACACGAAAGATGTTTTTTCACAAGGACTTTAAATTGGTATTTACTATTTGCTGTAATAATATCACTTGGCAAAGTGTTCCAGTTATACATTGCTCTATACATTACTGTACTTTTTCCACAGTTGGTTTTCACTTTGGGTAGTTTAAATCTACCCTCTGTGGCATGCCTGGTTTCATAGCTGTGTTCATCAGAGCTAAAACATAGCTTTTGCTGAAGCACATTTGGAATTTTGGTAATAACAATGCTTCTTGTTAAATTTAGCAATGAGGCCAATAATCTCTCCTTTACTTTTAACCATGACAAGACATTATGCATCATGTTCACATTAGTTCTTAGTGGGCATCGAAGTGCACACCGAGCTGCCCTGTTTTGGACTTTTTGTATGGCCTTTATATGTGCTGCTGCAGCACAGGACCAAATCTCAGAACAGTAATCTAACTGTGACAGTACAACAGTTTTTATAACATCTGCAGTCATGTTAAAAGGCAACATGTTGGAACACCTTCTAACCATCGAGAGACCTCTACCCATCCTACGTACTACCGCGTTTATGTGACCAGACCATGATAATGTATTGTCCACTTCTATACCAAGTAGTTTGACCTCTTGTACTTGTACAACATTTATATCCTTGACCACAATATTCAGTTTGGGTTCATTCAACAGCATATATCTGGTTCCAAAAATTATACTTTTTGTTTTACTAATATTTAAAACTAACTTGTTATTTGTGACCCACTCAAATACAGATTTTAATTCCTCCATTAAAACAATTTCCAGTTCTTGCACTGTACTTTGTGAAGAATAAATAGTTGAGTCATCAGCATACATTGCGATCTTTGCCTTTCTTAAAACCAGTGGCAAGTCATTTATATATATAGAAAACAGGAGTGGTCCTAGGCAGCTTCCCTGTGGGATGCCACAGCAAACGGTTCTTTCCTCTGAAAAACTTCCATTAAAAAAAACAGTTTGTCTCCTGTTTATTAAATAATTCTGAAGCCAAATTAACGCTGCTGAACTAAACCCATAACATTGCATCTTTCTTAACAAAAGGTTGTGATCAATAAGATCAAAAGCTGAGCTGAAATCTAACAGAACAGCTGCTGCAAACTTTCTGTTATCTATTGCTGTCAACCAATCAGTTGTCATCTGAGCCATAGCAGTAGTGGTTGAGTGACCTGCTCTGTATGCATGTTGGAAATCTGTATTTAAGTCATTATCAGTAAAATATTCTTGAATTTGTTCAAAAACAATCCTTTCCAAAATTTTGCTCAGAGCAGGCAACAGACTGATTGGTCTACTGTTAGAGCCGCAGAATGGTACAGTGCTGCTTTTTGGTAAAGGTACAATTTTAGCCATTTTCCAAGCAAATGGATAGAAACCCTTATCAAAGCTCAAATTTAGAATATGAGCAACTGGAACCGCAATTAACCTTGCAACAAGTTTTAACAATCTTACATCAATATTATCTACACCTGATGGTTTTTCTTTACATTCTGTTAGTAACTTTTCAACCTGGTTCACAGTAACATTCATAAACTCAAAACTGCAAGTCTTTCCTTCCATAATGTTATTTGTAATTAAAATTTCTGCTTTTGTATTATTTGTTTGTTCCATATCACCTCGTAGTTTTTCAATTTTATCACAAAAATAGTTATTTAAGTGATTGGCTATATCCACTGGCTTTGTAATAAAATGACCACTAGACTCCAGAAATGATGGAGTAGATCTAGCATTCCTTCCCAACATATTATTTAGGATACTCCATAATTTCTTGTTATCATGCCTCTCATTTATAATCAGATTTTTATAATGCCACTTCTTTTTCTTTTTGTTTAATTTAGTTACGTAATTCCTTATCTTTCGGTATACCTGCCAATCTGATTCATAATTAGAAATATTTGCCACTTTCTTAGCCTCATCTCTTTGTTCCATACAGTCCTTAAGTTCAGTATCAATCCAGCCAGCTCTTATGTTCCTTACTGTTCTCTTTTTCAGAGGGGCATGTTTATTACTTACTTCTAAAAACTTTTTGTTAAATGTTTCAACTGCATGATCTGGATTATTACTCCTCAAGACATCATCCCAACAAATATTTCTGACATCCTCAATAAAATCATCTTCAGTAAAATGTTTATATGATCTTTTAACTATTATTTTGTGCCCTCCTTTAGGAACCCTGGTTTTCCTCACCATTGCTATTAGGTTATGATCGCTGCAGTCGACTGGGATTGATATTGCTTCAGTACAAAGATCACCAGAGTTTGTGAAAATATGGTCAATCAGAGTCGATGTTCTAGATCCATTACTCCTATTACAAATTCTAGTTGGCCTAGACACAACTTGTATCAAGCCACATGCCTCAGTGATAGAATGAAGCTTGTTCCTTAACGGACATTGTAGTGAATTCCAATCTATATTAAAGTCTCCCATAATATAGATTTCGTTTTGATTATCACACACATTGTCTATCATAGTACATAATTTATCTAAATAAGCTAAGTTTGCATTAGGAGGACGGTAACAGCAGCAGACCAGTAACGGCTTTAAATGTGGAATATGGACTTGGAGCCATAATGCTTCAATCTCATACAACATTAAGTCTATTCTCATTTTTACCGGTATATGGTCCTGTATAAAGATAGCAACTCCACCACCCCTTGCATTTCTGTCTTTCCTATAAATACTATAGCCTTGGATATGAAGTGAGGAGTCTTCAAATGTGGAGTCTAAAAAAGTCTCTGTAATTCCTAATATATGTAAATTTCCTTTTACTAAAATATCTGTAATGTCAGTCACCTTATTTCTAAGACTACGTATATTTAAATGTGCCAATTTTAGTCCCTTTCTATGTAATTTAGTAAAATTAGCCATTTATCAATTGTAAATTTTCCATTAAACCACTCATATAATCTCTGCACATAATTTTATCATTATTAAATCCCAATTTAAAGACAATATAACAAAAACAAACACTCCCACACCCATACTCACACTCATTCACACCCCCTAAATCTGTGATCATTGTGTAACTTGTGCAATAATCTTCTCCTTATTGTCCTGCTGTAAAAAAGTACATATCTTAGTCCATTATTATCAGCGTTCAATACGTTCCCATATATTTCCATAATACAATTTACAAGGATCCGCCAATCCTCCAATAGGCTGTTACAGATATTGTCACGTGACGCACTCACCAAATCAACAGCGTATTCGCCCTTCATCACGTGCCCGGTAGTGGGGAACCAAAACAATAGTTCTTGTCATACCTTGTGTTTTACATTGGAGGATTACAGTCAATTATAAGGGCGTATTGAATGCAAAATGCGCACTTTGGGATAGCTGACACAACTTAAGTTCTTATCCCATAATTACCAGCATTAATCTAAGCGACCGGACTGCATCTTTCCAGCGAATTCTACTCCGTACTCTCCAAGCTCTTGAGGAACAGCTCCAACTTTACAGGATCCTCAAATAACCTGTGCTCATGGCCTTTGGACACCTTTATAGTCGCCGGATAGAACAGGAAAGCCTGAAAACCCACCAGCCGAGCCTTCTCCATAGCAGGATAACAGGATTTACGTCGGGCCCGTGTCGCCAGGCTATAATCAGCCGAAAAGCTCACTTCCTTTCCTCCAACAACAAGTGGTGAGTCCCTCGCTGCTTTCAAAATCCGCGCCCTGTCAGTGTATCTTAGGCACGTGAAAATCATGACCCTTGGTTTTGTGGTCACGTTGCCCCGGGGAGGTCCGATACGGTGCGCTCTCATGATCTCTGGTGGCGCGTCCCTCAGGGTAGGGAACCACAATGGTAGTTGAGCCGTGATATACTGGAAAGAATTTAAATTCTCTTTCAATTCACATAGACCATGTACAATCACGTTATTTCGTCTGCTCCGGTCCTCTAAATCGGCTAACTTTGTCTCCACTGTTGACATTGTTTTGGACAAAACTGTAGATGTTTGCTCCACATTAGCCGTACGTGCCATTAGATTCGCGTGTGCTTCCCTAAGCGTCTTTGTTTCCTCTTTGAGTGATGAAAAATCCGCGCGAAGTGAATCCAAGTGTTGCTCCAAACGTGCAAATCCTTCCTTTGATGTTGCCTCAGCCTTGGCAAAGTGTTTCTCGAGTGCAGTTTCAATGAGCGAAGTTAACATTTCAGTAGACGCCATTGTGGTTTCACTCTCTGTGGCAGGTGGTAGGTTTGCTTTGGTTACATGCGGCATATGTAATGTCGAAATTCACCCAAAGCAGTCAAAAATAGGTAGATGTTTAACCTCAAATACTGAAGTCAGTTTTCCAGTGAAAAATACATGGACTACCCGTTTCACATTAAATCATGCAGGAGGAGAATTAAACGCAGCTACCTCTGAGCAGCCATCTTGAAGTAAGGTGCGGCATACCGATACGATACAACCTCAATCACACTTGATATTCTGCTGTTGATTTTTGAGCATAGAATCTATTTCTCAGCTGCGTAGCGTACACCTGACATTACTCTCGAGTTGCTCTTGTATGAATTAAGTTTTATTCACGGCCGAGAGATCACTGGCCATGGCAACCAAGTGAGTCCCTTGAATAGAAAAATATGTGAACATTTAAATCATACAGATGAGTAAATATAATGTCACTCAAGTCTTCTTGACTGTGATTTTTCTGATGATTGGTTTGAATGATATAATCTAAACTTATAACTGTTAGTTCTACTGTGTTAACACTAGAACGGCCATGGCGGTCATTTTGACCGTTTTGAATTTTATATCTGCAATAACTTTGTTGAAAAAATAAATACAATCCT
The DNA here is from genome assembly GCF_949319135.1 of Squalius cephalus. NCBI lineage: Eukaryota > Metazoa > Chordata > Actinopteri > Cypriniformes > Leuciscidae > Squalius > Squalius cephalus. Next base: position 19,739,340 of record NC_137127.1, read on the forward strand.
GAGGGTACCTGACTTTTCCTAAAAGTGTCTGTATTTTCATTTAAAATGTTTTTCATATAAATTACACATAAGGCAAAAAAACAAATGAACATATTTACCTATTTCGGCCATAGCGGTCATATTGACCGCACTGAATTTCGCGGTATTATTATAGGCTATAGGCAATATACACAACAATAAAATGTCGTAAAAAATACACTAAACATATTCAACAACAAATAATTTAAATGTAATGATATTCAGAACAGAACAAGAATGAAAAAATAACTATAAACAAGCCAAAATGAAATACTTTATAAGCGAAAGTGAAAGTAAGGGGCGTTAGGCTCACGTAACTCTCTAGGCTAATTAGAATCAAAATGTTTCAACATTTGCGATGTATTTGGATGGTAAACTATTCTTTATTATAGGCTTTATACTTCCCTCACGTTCCAATATCGACGGAAAAAAATCATCCTCTTCACATGCGCAAAAAGGCTATACGAATTGTAGGCTACTGACAAACAGAGCAGTGGAATTTTTATATGTTAGGTTGACTATTTTATTATTATATTTTATTATGGCTATAGTGAACAGGCTGCAATGTCACGATTGCAATGCTGAAATATGGTGTGTGTGTGTGTGTGTGTGTGTGTGTGTGTGTGTCGGCGGGCGCGGACGCAATCGAACAGTGGAAACATGAAAACATAGGCTACTCCGTCATTTTGTTCAGGACATCTACGGATATTATTTATTTATAAATGTATAATTAAACTCGTTTAAATGTACAGTTTTGGTGTTGTTTGGTTTTTAAAAGACATCCTAATACAATAAATGCATTAATCTCTCAATTTGTGTATTTATCATTAAAGATATAGAGTTTGGAATCTAGCGGTCAAAATGACCGCTTGCGGCAGTTCTAGTAGTTATGGAATTCTGGCACTTCTAGTGTTAAGCACGTTTTGCCAAAGTCTGTGACCTTTGACCTGAGCATCCTTAGTCTGCCTTCTTTGTACATTTAACCCTCAGATGGTCGTCGTTTCGGAGTCACATCCTGGGCCTTCCCGGTCAGAAGTGACCGGACACCTAAAAATGAAACTTCCTCCATCCCAGTAAAACCAATGCAATTTATTTTTGTTCTATAATATTTTTTCTTTTTAATTTTGTATTTTGAGAGAATTTTACTGAATTTATTAATATTTATGCAATATTTATGGTCTATTTTTGCAATTGAAAATAATATATATATATATATTTTTTTTTTTTCTTTTTTTTTTTTTTAAGAAAGAATTTTATAAGAAAGCGTAGAACCATGGTGTAACCACTAGATGGCATGTACAGCTCTCTATGAGAGGCATGTGAATTCCCCAGCTGTTTATAGACACATTTACTTTTTTTTTTTTACAGAATTTGTAACAAAAAATGCAATTAATTCAATTATAACACTTTATGTATTTTTTTGATTTTTTGATTTTTTGTCAATTTCCCATTCATTTCCTATGGGGGTCATTTTTGACCATTTTTTTACGACTACTTAGCATGCTCGGATCATGACCTAATTTTTTTAAAAATTCAAAACAGATTTTTTGTAATCAAAATGTATTGGTGTGTATGTGTATAAAAGTGTGTTTGTATGTGTGTGTGTGTGGGTGGGTGTGTCTTTTTTGCACTCTTGATGTTGTAGAGTGTCACCCCTTTACAGCTATGTACTTTTTTTTTAGGATTGTGGCCGATTTGTAGATTGTACACACAAAAATTCTAAGAATTTTTTTTTTTTTTTTTTTTTTGTCAATTTCCCATTCATTTCCTATGGGTCGGTCCATATTTTTGACCGAAGACCAAAATCGTTACTATTTTTTTTACGACCACTTAGCATGCTCGGATCATGACCTCAATTTTTTTTTTTTTTTATTCACATACCTAATGCCATAAACGTCACCAAGTTTCATAACATTCCGATGAAGCTGTGATTTTTAGAAATACAAAACAGAAAATGCTTCGGTCAGAAATGACCGAGGACCGTCTGAGGGTCAAATACTTATTACGTAAATATTTCTATGACACATATTGGTGGATTAAAGTAGTCGCCAAGAACATTTGTGTTATAGTGATTGTACCATATTTCTGTTACTGAAGAACTCAAATGTAGATATAGTGTGGAACAGTTTATAGAGAATTATCAGCACTGTAAATGTATCATTTACTTCCTTTGTATTATATACTCCTGCTATATATATATATATATATATATATTAAGGAATAATTGATGACAGGCCGTTGAATTATTAGAAAAATAATGCACACCCGAGGTGGTAATGCGGTCACAACGCGAAACGGAGTGGCCGTTGCACCTCGGGTGTGCATTATTTTTCTAATAATTCAACGGCCTGAAGTCAATTATTCCGCTTATACTACAGTTACCACACCTCGAAACATTGTTCAGATTATGTATTTCAAGACGTTTGTAAAGTTTTTGTCATTAAAACGCTCTTGTATGTAGGACTAATTTCTTACGCATCTAATCCAATGCCTCCGTTGCTAATTCCAAAACGTCATTTTAGAGTTAGTAACGGAGGTTTGAGCCACTGATAGCAGACTAATGCTGGGGACACACGACTAGCTGACACATTCTCTGACTGTTTTCATCGACAGATTTTAAACACCGACTTTGAACACAGACTGAACGCGCTGAACACGCGTTTGGACATGATCAGTCATAAGTATCAAATTACATTCATAACCGGCCTTAAAGTGTGTCCCCGGCTTTATGCAGTTATTAATGCAGTTATTAGAGAGAGATGTTGCAATAACGAGACAGAAAAGCATGTGCGTCAATATTATTATTTATGTATTAATTCAATTCGTTTTAATGAATTCGTTCATTATTTTTTTTTTCTATTATTGACAGATGACAGTAGACTAGCCAAATAAATGAAACACAAAGCCCTTTTAACAAGTAGGCCTATCAATACTTTATTTGTTATATTATCTGCAATAAAAATCCGTGCTGCAGGACTATCCATTTATTTAGCCTATATTCAGTTTAATTTTCTATTGATTATATATAGGACTATATACTTTATTTATTCAAATTAAACTGCATGTTTAATTTAAAATTTAAAATTGCAGATCAAACGCATGGGGTTAAATGTTTTTTTCTTGTTATGAATTGTATCCTATTTTCCGTTATTACAGTTGACTGCGCAAAGTGATATGGAACTGTAATGCGGTCAAGACCTGCCTGGAACTACTTTAGCTGTGCGTTTCCCTGAAAATAATGCACACCTTAGAACGTTCTTCAACCAATCAGATTCAAGCATTCAACGGCCCTGTAGTATATATATATATATATATATATATATATATATATATATATATATATATATATATATATATATAATATATATATATATATATACCCATATAAGCCCTACATACACTCACCTAAAGGATTATTAGGAACACCATACTAATACTGTGTTTGACCCCCTTTCGCCTTCAGAACTGCCTTAATTCTACGTGGCATTGATTCAACAAGGTGCTAAAAGGTGCATTCTTTAGAAATGTTGGCCCATATTGATAGGATAGCATCTTGCAGTTGATGGAGATTTGTGGGATGCACATCCAGGGCACGAAGTCTCGTTCCACCACATCCCAAAGATGCTCTATTGGGTTGAGATCTGGTGACTGTGGGGGCCATTTTAGTACAGTGAACTCATTGTCATGTTCAAGAAACCAATTTGAATTCGAGCTTGATTCGAGCTTTGTGACATGGTGCATTATCCTGCTGGAAGTAGCCATCAGAGGATGGGTACATGGTGGTCATAAAGGGATGGACATGGTCAGAAACAATGCTCAGGTAGGCCATGGCATTTAAACGATGCCCAATTGGCACTAAGGGGCCTAAAGTGTGCCAAGAAAACATCCCCCACACCATTACACCACCACCACCAGCCTGCACAGTGGTAACAAGGCATGATGGATCCATGTTCTCATTCTGTTTACGCCAAATTCTGACTACCATCTGAATGTCTCAACAGAAATCGAGACTCATCAGACCAGGCAACATTTTTCCAGTCTTCAACTGTCCAATTTTGGTGAGCTCATGCAAATTGTAGCCTCTTTTTCCTATTTGTAGTGGAGATGAGTGGTACCCGGTGGGGTCTTCTGCTGTTGTAGCCCATCCGCCTCAAGGTTGTGCGTGTTGTGGCTTCACAAATGCTTTGCTGCATACCTCGGTTGTAACGAGTGGTTATTTCAGTCAAAGTTGCTCTTCTATCAGCTTGAATCAGTCGGCCCGTTCTCCTCTGACCTCTAGCATCAACAAGGCATTTTCGCCCACAGGACTGCCGCATACTGGATGTTTTTTCCCTTTTCACACCATTCTTTGTAAACCCTAGAAATGGTTGTGCGTGAAAATCCCAGTAACTGAGCAGATTGTGAAATACTCAGACCGGCCCGTCTGGCACCAACAACCATGCCACGCTCAAAATTGCTTAAATCACCTTTCTTTCCCATTCTGACATTCAGTTTGGAGTTCAGGAGATTGTCTTGATCAGGACCACACCCCTAAATGCATTGAAGCAACTGCCATGTGATTGGTTGATTAGATAACTGCATTAATGAGAAATTGAACAGGTGTTCCTAATAATCCTTTAGGTGAGTGTATATACCCTTCATAACCATGTCGTCCAATGACCAAATTGCTTCCTTTGAGGTCAGCTTCTTTCTTTTTGGTTTCTGAAAATTCAGCTTTGCCATCACAGGAATAAATTACATTTTAAAATATATTGAAATAGAAAACATTTCTTTTAAATTGTAATACCATTTTACCACATTACTGTTTTTTACTCTGTTTTTGATCAAATACCAATAATATCTTACCGAATTTTTTTATTAACCTCTTATTTGTCAAGACATAGCAAACATGTTTCTTTAAACCATTATTTTGTACATTAATCGCCACAGTCCGATGACAGGTGCTTTCAACAATTATGGGGCATGATGCTACACCAAAATTTGGATAAAATAAAGAACAAAATGTACCATTTCATTGTATTTTCTAAGAAAATTCTAGAGATCATCTGATTAATTTCAAAAGTGTAAATGTTGCAACAATGCTACAACACATGTCCCATTTGTCAACAATTACTATGATCATAACTCACTTTCTGTAAGATCTGTAACATCTTCTCTATATCTACGTTTATATCTCAATTAAATACTCCCTGGCTGTTTATCATTATTCCGCTGTTGTTGTTTTTGGCATCCTAAGTATAATTTATTTGTTTTCTTATTGTTGTTACTCGTTCTTTATTGTTTATGTGTTGTGCCCCATTGTGATTTTGTCAAGAACTGTATTATTATTATTATTATTATTGTTATTACTATTATTATTATTATTGTGATTTGTTGTATAATGGTAAAAGGGATCTGAAGATAAACCAAAAATCAAAACAGTGAAGATTTTAATTTAATGTGTACAACATTTAGATCACCTGACCAAGAAGCTTATGCATACAGCACTATGCAAGTTTCATCCTAAAAGATACACAAGGTGCCTTCCACTCATGCACCATGACATGAAAAAACCAAAGCCCTCTAAGGAGCCTCTTCTCGTTTGCCGACCAGTATTCAATACTGTGATAAGACCAGGGGCCCTATTTTAACTACCTGAAACACAACTTAATTAATTATCAAACACGAAACGCAAGTAACTTTGTGGGCGCTGTTGCTACTATACCGGCGTGATAAATGACTCTTGCACCTGACGCAAATCTAAAATCTAACATTACTCATAGGTGTGGTTTGGGCGTAACGTGAAATAAACCAATCAGAGCATCATCTCACATTCCCTTTAACCCTCTGGGGTCTAAGGTGTTTTTGGGGTCCTTGAGATGTTCTGACATGCCCTGACATTTTTGCTTTTTTCAGTTGCTTATAAACATATTAATGGCAAAGGTGTAAATTCACTCTGTATAGCACAAACAGGGCTACCATCATATGTGAGCACCATGCATGTACATGTTTGTATTTTTGAGAGCATAATGTTTATGCATGGTTATTGAAAAAAATAAAAACTAAAGTTTCTGAAATAAGGCCATCAAACACATTCTAAATATGTGTCAATAAGACTTTTGACTAATGGATGTCATCGCCTAGAGTTTTTTCTTCAAAATGATGTGAAAATTATCTTGCCTAATCATTCACATAACACAATGCATTGATTTAAATTTTGCAAAACACTTTCTGTCTGGAAAGGCAATATGCGGAGTGGGCGTCAATGATCATGCATATTTAGTGGTTCGCACCTGGAGACAATGGGGCCCACATACTTAATGAGCCATTCATTCAGGTGTGTCACAAGAAAGAATGCAAGAGCAACAGTTGGAAGCATCTCGTGTTTTTTTTATTTTTCCACAAATTGTGCTTGCAAATTGGCCTATAATATCAAAAGGAAAACATGTCTAGTAATTGTGCAGTTAATTCTCATACTGTATTTTCAGTTTTGGAATATTTATCCTCTCCCCAAATTTGTCACTAATAAAACACAATAAAAAATTATTTTAAAGAAAAGGCTTATATTTACCTTTTATTAGTTTGTTTACATCTACCTTGTATTTTTTTTTTTATTAAAAAGGTTACAATTACAACAACAATTCAAGTGTCATCTTCTTCATTTATATAGCGCTTTTAACAACGTAGATTGTTTCAAAGCAGCTTCACAGAGATAAGCGTATAATTTAAGGTAACAGAGATTGTTTTGGCTTTATAGCAGAGTTAAGTTATTTTCCATCTAAAGTTAGTTTTGATTGATTTGCTTCCGTCGCAACGATCATTTGTTATTAAATTAGGGGCCGCTAAGACGACACCATTCCCTCTACATAGACTTTAAACGCGAACCTGTGAGAAACGCTGATGGCGTTCACATGCGCATTTAGAATGGGTTCTATAGTTATGTGCGTTTGAAAATACGCAGGTTTGGAATTCCCTACAAGCCAAGCCTAAACAAAGTACTTGTCTTTCCTTATAAATTTTGATAAAGAATTTTATTTTATTTTGTTGCTTTGGGGTAGGAACGCGAAACGAATTTCCCGACAACGCCTTATCTGTAGAGTGGTAGAGGGATCCTCCATAGGGAGAGACTAGTTGGCACTTCAGCACTGCGTTGTCATCGGTCCAGGCGAAGGTCCTTCGTCAGATCTGGATACGGCCTGGATCCGGCAGGCTGCAGGAAAACCTCGGGATAAACACAGACACTAAAATTAGCGTAGATGCCATTCTTCTCATGATGTAACGGGTACATCAGGATTTATGGGAAGTGTTCCCGGTTCCGGCTGACCTAATCTATGCAGCCTAACATTAAATTATAGAAGTCTATAATGTATTATGTGAATGCTAGGTCAAAGAGATGTGTCTTCAAAGAGAAAGTGTAATCTTTCTTTGTAAAAACTAAAGTATACATTTTATCATACATATTTCAAAGTTAAGGATTCATTACTTGAATATAGCCTAGGCTACATTGGAATAAACACTATAACATATTATTTGATTATTTTTGACAAAACATACTATATTTAACATATGAGCAAAAATTGGCAAACAAAAGCTTATTTGAGGTGGCAGATATTTTACAGTAAAAATGTATAATCTATCCAAAACTAATCAATGAAATGTTGTCTTTCATATGTCTGTAACATAGTAACTTTCGTTTTTATTATAAGAAATATAAATGTTAATCTGCAGTTTAATACGTTGCTTATACGAATACATTTTATTTCAACATATTTCACTCGATTTTTACTCAGTAGCCTATAGCAATACAGTTTGCTAAAAGCGAAACATTCACAGACAGAAACGATTCAAATTTAAACCGTCTTTTGCCAGTTGTGGTAAACAGCGGCATCTCTGCCGTTCATTCATTCATTCATGCACAGATACGCGCCGCACTTGAGAATGAAAAAAAAACTTACTACATTATTCCATAGCCTCGGATCTGTTGCTCCTCGTACTTCTGAGGTAAATTTTCCATTATGGTGTTATTCCTCACAGCGCTGCGAGACTGTGTAAACAAGTACATGATCTATGATCTGATGTGTTTTCTCGAGCTGATGTGGGCGTTCACAGTTTGCGTGGATTGCCTCAGACATTTGCGTTTGAATAGCGCGCGCTCTCCGTGGGCAGGGTCACATTACATCTGAATGAGCTCTAATTAGCTCGACTGGAATCGCTCTCTTTTAATGCAGCTTTCACAAGATGAGAATATTTGTTTTTATATAAATTACTTCATTTAAAAGAAGAGAATTCAAGCTTCATGCCTGTGTGTCTGTATGTCTGTTTGACTGAGTATTCGCTGAGTTATGGTTCATATTCGGACGCGTTTCAGAATGGACTACACTGACAGAGAGAAGGCAGAACTCGCATCATGTTTATTTTTCTTTATTTGGCGAAAAGCACAACACTTTGTTTTTATTGTGAGTATACACAAAAATAATACACACTTAACAGGATCGAGTGATGTATAACACAAGCATATAAGATACAAAGTAATATTTTATTTTATTTATTTGTTTTCACTGATAAGGAAAAAAACGAGCCTATCGCGCCGGCGCGATAGCCGACCTCAGGGGGTTAAGAGCAGGTGCGCTTGTTCCATGGCGGATTGCTATTATAACGGCAGATTTGCCAGGCGCACGCCAGGAACGGTTCACAGCCGAGGAGACTGACGTTCTCGTCAGGGCAGTAAAAGACAGAAAAGTGCCATTGTATGGGGATGGGAGAAACCCACCCAAATTAGCTTTGGTTAAACAGGTGTATAATAATTTTGGTAAATGTGTAAGCTAGATTTATGCCTATTTTTTCACATCTTCATGGACACCACAATGATTTCCCTCATGTGGAATATTTTCCCTTGTAATTATGTATGGTTTGCAAAAATGGCAACTGCTGTGTCTGTGTGTAGATGAGAGAATAAGCAAAGTGTATGTGCGTTGTGCACACCCTACATTATGGCCAAGCATGGGCCCATAAAATAGCATCTGAACGTGCCACTGAAAACGCATCACTGACTTTAGACTAGGTTTTTCCTGGTCTGTAGCGGAATTGTTTTCTGGAACTGCAAAATAGCACCAGGGAACATTTGCGCCGGAACATCCCTCCTCTTTTCGCTGAACCGCAAGTTCATTCCCTAATTTACTGACGTGCGTCTGTCGAGGGAAAAGTCCGCTGTGCGTCGGGTGCAAAATAGGAATGATACATGTGTCGGTGTACAAAGTCAATTGCGCTGGATGCAAGATAGGGCCCTATATGTTATAGACATATATGCATATGTCTATATATGTACATATATGCACTGTTTACAAAAGACCCCATTTGGACCATTATTCAGTTTGTGATGATGAACATAGGAGGTGAACAGAATGTCTAGAGTTGCGTATGTAATTCCAGTTACCTGAGAAGGGAATGAGATGCTGCTTCAGCTGCTGACGCTATGGGTAGGTCTCGCGGAGTCCAGTGTCTGATGCCCAGTGTCTTCGCCATTAATAGGCCGATGCAGTGTGATGACAGCACAAGGTGCGCCCCAACGTATTAGAAGGGTGCCTGACAAGACGTCATCAGATTAGTATATTCTGAAGGAAGATGCACAGGCACCGCCGAAGCATGGCAGTGTGAAGAAGCATCTCGTTCCCTTGTCAGGGACCACAGGGTTTCATACATAAACCTTGACATTGCCTTTCGAGGGAACTTCTATGCTGCGTTAGCTGCTGATGCTATGGGGAAGTCACAATAACTACATCATGCTGATCAGTGTCTGCTTGTAGTTCTTAAACCTCTGGTGTTCTTCTGTCTTTTTTTTTTTTTTTTTACTTCATTGGAATGGCACAAACCTTGGTAAAGGTTTTGGCACTTGCTATGTGAACAAACAAATTATGGACATGATTCATAAAGGTTAAAAAATAGTCACACTTGTGCATAACCCAACCTGGGCCCAACCTCAGTTTAGACTGCCCCGTTCCTACATAAAAGTCAAGTCATCCTCATTTATATAGTGCTTTTAACAATGTAGATTGTTTCAAAGCAGCTTTACAGAGACAAACATTTAGGGTAACAGACATTGTTTTGGCTTTATAGCGGTTCTTTAATAAAGTTATTTTCCAGCTAAAGTTAGTTTTGATTGATTCGCTTCCGTCGCAACGATCATTTGTTATTAAATTAGGGGCCGCTAAGACGACACCATTCTCTCTACATAGACTTTAAATGCGAACCTGTGATAAACGCTGATGGCGTTCACATGCGCATTAAGAATTGGTTCTATAGTTATGTGCGTTTGAATATATGTGCGCAGGTTTGGAATTCCCTACAGACCAACGCGAAATGAATTTTCCCGACAACGCTTTATCTGTAGAGTGGTAAAGGGATCCTCCATAGGGAGAGACTAGTTGGCACTTCAGCACTGCGTTGTCATCGGGTCCAGGCGAAGGTCCTTCGTCAGATCTGGATACGGCCTGGATCCAGGAGGCTGCGAGAAAACCTTGGGATAAACAAAGACACTAAAATTAGCGTAGATGCCATAATAGGCAAAAACATAACATAAGAGGCACAAAAAACATAATAGGCACAAGAGCCAGGCTCAGCCTGAGACTGGAAGAAAGGAAGAATAGAAAACAGAATGAAAAAAGGTGGTGAGGGATTAGGCAGGGGCCCCACTCAATCCTTCTCTCCTTTTTTCCTCAGGACCCAAATATGTGAGTGTGGCTTACATGTAGCAATTTTGCTTCGCTCCCAGTCCCTCAGAAAGAGAGCTAGCACAGATGCCTCTCCATCGCCACCATAGACTCTATTGGCCATGGACTGCTTAGTGGCACAGAGAGTTAGATCTATCTATATGTAGTACAGAGACTGCCTCAGGGAATAAGCTGTCCCCTTGATCCAGGCCATTAAGCAGATCTGCATGGTAAGCATGCAATACTGCCATAGTGTACAAAGTAGAGGTCTACACGGAGCACCTGAGACCCGACCCGGGACCCGTACCGGTTCGGGTCTATATTTTAAATGGTCAGCCCGGTCCTGGTCGGATCCCAATCTATTACTTTAGGTCCCGGGTCTGTTTAACATTGTTTGTAATACCCGAGTCGATCGGACTCAGAGAACACCCGGCCGTGATCAGAGTCAGTCAGCACTAGGGTTGGGTACCGAAACTCGGTTCCAATAGGGAACCGGTTCCGACGTAAACGGTAGTAACCAGACCGAATAAGAACGAAACTTTCGGTGCCTGATTTCGGTGCCTGACGTTTTTTACCGCCCCCTATAAAACATCTCGCGGCACGAATGATCCAATAATAAAACATCTCCAGTTAACCAGCAGAGCATTCATTTAGTTCGTTTGTTAAATAAGAGATCTAGCGCTGAAATTTGTTTTTTAAATCAAGTGATCAAAGTGCTCGTTGCCGCTGCGATCAGTGGCGCGGATACAGTGTTTTCTCTTGGCTCGCGCACACACTTGGCTTCACTCGGATGCGCGCTTCAATACGTTGCGGAGATCGATCTATTTATGAGGCGCCGTCTTTATGATTATGTGCGCGGAGAGTTTGTGTGTGCGTGCTCGCGTCTCAGATGAGTATGTGCGCGGAGAGTTTGTGTGTGTGTGTGTGTGTGCTCGCATCTCAGATGAGTATGTGCGCGGAGAGTTCCGCGCGTCTCGTGTGTGTAGAGTTTGCGTGTGTGTGCGTGAGCGACTTTAGAAGTTGTGCATTTCATATGTATTAGTTTGAGCATTCAGCAGTATACATGTATGTGTGACTACCTAGTACATGCAGGGTTCGAAATGAGGGGGGTCTGGGGGGGTCCCGGACCCTCCATAAGTCATTAGGGACCCCCCATAAGAATTTATTTTTGGATTTTGGGGGGTCCCCGACAAATATATTTTAACATTAAAAATTATTGTGAAAATTATAGGTCTTTAGTGACGTTTTATATTTATAACAGTAATTAATTTATTTCCTAGCGCGAGGCAGCGAGTGAGTTCCTATACAGCGTCACAGATTGTTGTTGTGGTGCTCCCACAGACACGCACTGTAGCTGAACGCGGCAAAACGAAACCTCACAAAGAGTGAAATCCTGAATGAAAATCCTGTAAGTGCTTCGATTATGTTTATATCTCCATAATTGCTTATAGTAAAATATTAGGAGTTCAAGTTCCTATATCAAAAGTTGCATTAACTAGATACCCATTGTAATGATTAGAAGAGTAGGCTACGTTTGTCAACGTTTCTTGCTAGCTGTATGAGTATGAAGCCAAATGATCTGCCAGCTAACAGCAGACTATGGAAGCTTGTTTCCGCCACAGAGTGAAAAATAAAAAGGGTAATTGCGACTTTTTTTCCTCACAATTGCGAGTTTACATCTCACAATTCTGACTTTTTATCTCAGATATAAAGTCGCAATTGCAGGTTAAAAAGTCAGAATTGCGTGATATAAAGTCGCAATTGTGTTATTAAGTCAAAATTGCGTGATATAAAGACATAATTGCGTGTTATAAAGTCAGAATTATGAGATATAAACTCGCAATTGCGAGAAATATACTTGAAATTCTGACTTTTTTTCTCAGAATTGCTTGTTTATATCTCGCAATTCTGACTTTATAATACGCAATTGGGAGATATAAAGTCAGAATTGCATGATATAAACAAGCAATTGTGTGTTATAAAGTCAGAATTGTGAGATATAAACTATTCTGAGGTCAAAAAAAAAGTGTGGACAATTGTTAGTTTATATCTCACAATTCTGAGAAAAGATGAATTGTGAGATATAAAATCGCAATTGGGATTGCGTGATATAAAGTCGCAAATGCAATTGCGAGAAAAAAAGTCAGAATTCTGACTTTATAATCTTGACGCAATTGCGACTTTATTTCACGCAATCCTGACTTTATATCTCGCAATTCTGACTTTATATCTCGCAATTCTGAGAAATAAAGTCAGAATTGCGAGATGTAAACTCGCAATTGTGAGATAAAAAGTCGCAATTATCTTTTAAAATGTTTTATTCTGTGGCGGAAACAAGCTTCCATAGCAGACCTAGCAGCTAGACTAGTTATTCAAAGCTTGCATAACAACCTACTTGTCCAGTCAGTGATTACAAAAGATAACCAGGACTTAATTCAAGTCTGTGAGTTGATTAAAGTGAATGTGATTTGAGCATGAATGAGTATATACATGAGCGCTTGGTAAGCTATCTAGGAAGCTAATATTATTTTTCTTAATTTAGAATCCTGCATCATGGAGAGAAAAAGAGGAAAAAGAACTTTTAACTTTGTTGCCCCAGAGTTAGAGGTTTACTTGTTAGATTATAGCCACTTATCCAGACACCACTACAATACTGGGCCTAGCCCACATTATGAAAAACATCCCAAGACCATTATCCCACCTTCAACATTGGTCCATATAATTTTGCCTACAGACAGTATAGTGTAGCAAGGTAGTCTTCAGAATTTTTTATTATTTAATAATTAAATTTTAGGGGACCCCCCAAGAGTCCTAAGTCATTTCGAACCCTGAGTACATGTGTATGCAAGGGTTTCATATGTGCGTGAATGAAGTTTGATTTAAGCCCTAGACGGCGCCTCATATCTATTCGTTCTGGTGAAATCTCAAAATATAATGGACACAAAGTGTCCCTGCTTGATATACAACCACTGATGAGCATAATCGGTTTAAAAAAAAAAAAAAAAAAAAAAAAAAACTACGAATGCGGATTAGAACCCAAAACCTCTGACACGCTTGACTAAAGTTCAAGTTCAGCTGCCAGTGTTCCTCTTTGGGTAAGTCTAGTATTTTAATGTCAACTGCAAATCTTGAATATCAAGTATGAAGTATATCAATATCAAGTATATTTATATGGCTATACTGTGTGTTAAATATTTCTGCTCAGTGTCAGATATTTCTCTGTTTTGTAAAAGTCATAATATGAGAAGACAAAATTTTGATCTTAACTCAAGTGTTTTGTGCTACATCAGTAGCCTTTTAAAGGGCACAATTTTTAATTTAATCAGAAATCAGAAAATCTTTTTCAGAAAATCACACACACACACACACACACACACACACACACACAGAGGTATTATTTTTTTGATAAAGTGTGTGCGGTTTAGTTTTCTTAAGTACCGTTTCAAGAACCGTTTAAGCACCGGAACCGTTTGAAAAATACCGAGTAGGTACTGGTACTGCAAAACTTGCAACTTTTAAAATTAGGATAAGAAAAGTGTGAGCCGGGAGATAAGGTTAAAAAAAACTAAAAACACGAGCGACCACTCTCTCTCTCAGCTGTTAGAAGCAGAGCGGGCAGAGTTAAAGGGATACTTCACCGATTACCATTAAGCTTTGTATCAGTAGAAACCCGGTAGTAGTTTATAATGACCGTGCTTCCCTCCCTCATGTCCCCCTGAGACGAGAGATTTCTGTATTGTGTGTCTGGAAAAAACCTCGGATGACGCAAAAATCGTCATTTTGCATCATCGGAGGCTTTTTTGGCCAGAGGTTAGAGACTACAGCCAGTAGTAGGAGCTAGTTTGCATGTTTTCAACCCGCCCATAGGGGGTGGGATCTCACGATAAAACGGTGTCTTTTCAGTTTTGAGTCAACTTGTAGCCTAGTTGTATAATTTCTTCTGATACTGCCCTCTGTAACCGGTAGGCGTGGCTTGGGAGTGGCCTCGTAGGGCAGCGAAGCAAGTACAATCTGGGAGTTGTTGTCTTTCATCCACATGAGCCAAAAATACATTTTCTGGCTTTTCTCAGTCTAGAAGGCACCAACTTCTAAAATAATTTCACATTTCTACTACATAAATGACCCAATTTAAATACACATTCATTTTTCCAGCGGTGAAATATCCCTTTAAAAGGGTGGTTGATTATGATTTCACTTTTCTAACTTTAGTTAGTGTGTAATGTTGCTGTTTGAGCATAATATCTGCAAAGTTGCAATGCTCAAAGTTCAAAGCAAAGTGAGATATTATCTTTTAAAGAATTTGCTTTTTAAGGACTACAACAAACGGCTGGTAGGGACTACACGACATTCCTCCCGGGTTAGTGACATCACTAACCCTCAAATTTACATAAACCCCGCCCTCTGAACACGATTTATAGATTATCAAGAAAGAACATGCTAATCAATGACTAGAAGATAACTACACATAAGCTACATAAATTCATCAACTAACCATTCAGAAATGTCCTGTTGCATTCTACATGCTGTCACTTCTTCTTGAGTCAATCCATCATTGAATCCGTTGACATCATGTGACTCGTTTTGAACATAAAAGGCTAAAAGTTTTTGAAATTTTCAGTGCATGTCTGTGTGAGGTAAAATGACACAAGCTGTTGAGGCTCTGCCCTCTGTGCCAGGAGCAGCAGCTCATTTGCATTTAAAGGAACAGGCACAAAACGGTGCGTTTTTGCTCACCCTCAAAAAGTGACAACTTTAACATGCTATATACAAATATCTGTGGGGTATTTTGAGCTAAAACTTCACATACACACTCTGCAGACATCAAAGACATACTTTACATCTTGTGAAAAGGGCATTATACTACCCCTTTAATGCAAGCGCACGGAGATAATACCTTCATGAGCGTTGTGAGAAAAAATCTAAAAAATAATGAGTATAAAGAGGTTAAACCTATGGGCACCTCTTCTGTCTGGGCATCCTTCATGCATATTGTGGATATTGTATGACGCTCAAATTGCGTTAAAAAGCTCATATTTTAGGTTGCTCCAGCTAAAATGCATGTGCAGTCTTGTTTCTATGGCAACCAGAGCTTCTGCAGTGACACAATGACTTTACCAATTGACGATTGGCTCTTTTACTTACCGCCAAACCGTGCTTTACACTTTCTCCCATTTGTATAATAATATGTGTAATGGTCACCAGCTGGAGTGCCCTTGAGAGCCACCAGAGGGAACTCCACATCAGACTATTGTCATTCCCTTACAAACTACATTTCCCATAACTCACTGCCTGGACTCTTCATCCATTATCACATTC
Source organism: Squalius cephalus (assembly GCF_949319135.1). NCBI lineage: Eukaryota > Metazoa > Chordata > Actinopteri > Cypriniformes > Leuciscidae > Squalius > Squalius cephalus. The sequence continues at coordinate 19,755,359 of NC_137127.1, forward strand.
ACCTGTGTCTCATTATCTTGTTTAGCTCACCCCATATAAGCCTGGTTTTCTCATTCATTATCTGCAAAGTCTTGTTTAGTGTTACACTGCAATTCCGAGCATTCTCCCTGGTTTCATGTATCTTGGTTTTTGGATGTCTTGCCTGTTCCGTGGATTACTCTTTTGCCCGTGTTCCCTGCCTTGTTGTGTTTGTTTGTATGTACTGCCTGTGTTTGACCCTGCCTGTTCTTTGGACTGCATTTGGATCCACAACCTTTGTGTCTCAGAGCAGTTCGTAACAATATGAATGAACCGTCTTGTTTAATCTTAAAGTTTTGGTGGTCAGACTCGGCTCGGAGAGCACAGAGATGATAGCAAATAAATAATGCTAACGCCAGCGGCCATGGCACTGAACGAGCAATCATTATTATAGTTCAAAAGGGCAATCAGTCGAAGTTATCATGCGAGTTAACTCGAGTTATGCAATTCTGCAAAGTCGCATTTGTCATCCGTCACCGTGATATCAAGTGGACTTTTGAAGCTGAAATAATGAGTAGATTAAGCATGCTTGAAATAACAAGAGAGGAATAACATGCACAGACCTTTCTTGGCGAAGGATTGTAATGCATCACAGTCAGGTGCAAAGAAGAGACGACGGCTACCAAAATTTGGTAAGATGAAAAAGTTTTATTTTTCGCAACTTGTTTATTGACTTGTTAACAGCAATTTAATGTGGAATATGACAATTGGGTCCAGTTGGGTCCGTGTCCTCCCGCCGCGTTCGGGTCCAGCTTTCAAATAAAAGACAGGTCCAGGTCGGTTCCGGGTAGTATATTTATGGCGTTTCTCGGATCTGCACCGGTCCGGGTCCAGCTTTTGAAATAATAGACAGGTCCGGGTCAGTTCCGTGTAGCACATTACGGGTCTCTTTGGGTTTGGGTCTGAATTTTTGGACCCATGTAGACCTCTGGTACAAAGCTCCACCAGTCTGCCTACCAACCTCAATGTTGTCTGACATGGTTTAGAGGGCCAAAGGGGAGACCCTGCTCGCAGAGACTCTACATTCAAATAACTTGAAGACAACTGAACCACACAAGGAGAGTTTTGATGTCTCCATGCACCTGACACCTCAGTGTGTAGGTCTGGGAGGAAAGGAAGGCTCACCGGAGCTGCACATTTATGTCTTTGCAGATATTGCCTTCTGCAGTCTCACATTTTGAGATGAACCAGTTCAAGCTTAGTTGGGCTGTGGCACAGAATATAAGATCCACTAGCTCAGCGTATTCAGCGTTATGCTGAATGGAGCAGGAAAGAGGTCTATTAGGTATATCTGTCTCTACTGACACCGCATCTATTCCATCAGAATCTGATAAAATATAACCATGTCTATGTAGCACGGCTCTACAGTCTAAGCGTAAACCACTTTCTAATGTCGGACCAGGTCAGAAGGCTACGTCCGCTCTTGAGCCAGCGTTTCAGCAAGACAAGGGAAATAATCACAAAAGTCAGGCTTTATAGTTGAAAAGGTAAGTATTTTTATTTTGTATTTATTTATTTTAACTTGTTTCAATTGGGGAAAAACAACAACAACAAAAATTTACAACTTCAGTAAACAATTTACAAAATAACCCTTCTGAATTAACTTCTTGAGATAAACGGTTTTAACTCAGATAATGAGTTGTTTAGTTCTGTAGTTAGTTATTTAGTTATTCTGTTAGTTCTAGTTCTGATAATCCTTGTTTACTCAGTTTAGCTACATTGATTCCTAGCTTGGTTTAGTTTAAATCTATCTACCTTAAACAACCTTGTTTCTTTCCTTTTTTACATAAACGGTATACAAAAGATTACATTCAACACCAAAATTACAATTATTTAACTCAATAACCTTTGTATTCTTTCCTTTTCAGGACACTTTCAATTAAAAAAAATGAGAAGAACAAAAAATAACAGCAGCAATGATAACAATAAATCGCAGGTAAAATATCCAATGACTTTCAATTAATTGTCTTTGATGAAGCTGACTCAAGTAAATAAACATATTTTGCTCAGTTCAGTGTCCATCGGTGAGGGGAACTCCCTCATGTTCTCCTTTCTATTGGGTTCAGGTCTGGAGACTGGCTAGGCCACTCCAGGACCTTGAGATGCTTCTTACGGAGCCACTCCTTAGTTGCCCTGGCTGTGTGTTTCGGGTCGTTGTCAGGCTGGAAGACCCAGCCATGACCCATCTTCAATGCTCTTACTGAGGGAAGGAGGTTGTTGGCCAAGATCTCGCGATACATGGCCCCATCCATCCTCCCCTCAATACGGTGCAGTTGTACTGTCCCCTTTGCAGAAAAGCATCCCCAAAGAATGATGTTTCCACCTTCATGCTTCTCGGTTGGGATGGTGTTCTTGGGGTTGTACTCATCCTTCTTCTTCCATTTTTGTTTTAGATTACGTCTCTCACAGTTGAAGTGTACCTATGATAAAAATTACAGACCTCTACATGCTTTGTAAGTAGGGAAACCTGCAAAATCGGCAGTGTATAAAATACTTGTTCTCCCCACTGTGTGTGTGTGTGTATATATATATATATATATATATATATATATATATATATATATATATATATATATATATATATATATATATATATATATATATATATATATATATATATATTAGGGCTGGGAATCGATAAAAAAAAATGAACTAATTAATTGCACAATTTGCTGTAATTAATTGCAATTAATTGCATTTCCCCCAAGCTTGTAATCATCAATATTTAAACTTAGAATAACCTAATTAAACAACACAGGAAAAAAAAAACGAACAGAAAATTGCCCTATATTAAAATAATATTAAACATCAATATATCAATATATTATTATTGTTCAATAATCAATCAACATAATCAATTTAACAGATTTTTTTTTTTTTTTTTTTTACTAATTATCAAAATAAAATATAGTCCTACAAAGCTATTATTACAAGAGCATGTGATCAGAGCAGGTCATTTTACCATTGTTGCCCAGCATGACTATACCAGATACCAGCTCAGTATAGGGCTATTGCAAACAGAAGTCTACTACTGAGAAATTTCACGTTATTTGAGCAGACTTTGCTTTTCCAGTGCGTGATCGGTACATGATTGTAGCGTTTGGGCCGTTAACGACAGAGCAGAACGCGCAGCTCAGCAAAAGACGCGCTCATGAAAGCTGCGCGAGAATGAAACCTGATCGCCGAACACGGAGGGGGGGGACGGTATCTTTTAGGCCTTTTCAATAGCAGCCGCAACAGGAAGTCATTAAAACGAGGCAAAAAAAAAGTGCTGCGTTAATTGCGTCATTATTTTTTTAACGCGTTAAGCATCTCAAATTAATCGCGAAGATTAACGCGTTAATTCCCCCAGCCCTAATATATATATATATATATATATATATATATATATATATATATATATACTACAGGGCCGTTGAATGCTTGAATCTGATTGGTTGACGAACGTTCTAAGGTGTGCATTATTTTCAGGGAAACGCACAGATTAAGTAGTTCCAGGCAGGTCTTGACCACATTACAAGGCTTACTTGTTAAAAGGCTTTTTTTTTCATTTATTTGGCTAGTCTACCGTCATCTGTCAATAATAGAAAAAAAAGAATGAACGAATTAATTAAAACGAATTGAATTAATAAATAAATAATAGTATTGACGCACATGCTTTTCTGTCTCATTATTGCAACATCTCTCTCTAATAACTGCATAAAGCCGAGCCGAGGACACACTTTAAGGCCGGTTATGAATGTAATTTGATGACTGATCATGCCCAAATGCGTGTTCAGCGCGTTCAGTCTGTGTTCAAAGTCGGTGTTCAAAGTCGGTGTTTAAAATCTGCTGCAGTCGATGAAAACAGTCAGAGAATGTGTCAGCTAGTCGTGTGTCCCCAGCATTAGTCTGCTATCAGTGGCTCAAACCTCCATTACTAACTCTAAAATGACGTTTTGGAATTAGCAACGGAGGCATTGGATTAGATGCGTAAGAAATTAGTCCTACATACAAGAGCGTTTTAATGACAAAAACTTTACAAACGTCTTGAAATACATAATCTGAACAATGTTTCGAGGTGTGGTAACTGTAGTATAAGCGGAATAATTGACTTCAGGCCGTTGAATTATTCGAAAAATAATGCACACCCGAGGTGTAACGGCCACTCCGCTTCGCGTTGTGACCGCATTACCACCTCGGGTGTGCATTATTTTTCTAATAATTCAACGGCCTGTCGTCAATTATTCCTTTTTACATATATATATATATATATGATATCATTCTAATTTGACTAGGAATTAGGCTTAAAAGAATTAAAAGTAACATTATGCTATTGGAGAGTGATGTTATATTATTACCACAGCAGTGCTCAGTGGATTAAATAATTAACTACATTAACGATTGATCAATCAACAAATTAAAGTAACTCATACTGTCATAAATTACTAAAACGTCATTTGAATTTGACAAATAATATATTTTCTTGGCCCTAATATTCAACATAATGCAGGGGAAACTGTAAAATGAGCTGCAGCAGTGCTAAACTTGCATCATAAAATTACAACAGACGAACTATCAATGTATGAATCAAACTCACTAAGACTGTCGACAGTTTCTTTTCCAGGCATCATTTTATCATATCCATGTATGTGGTTACAGTCAAATCATATAAAACAGTGAAATCGCTCTGGAACTTTGTTCTGTCTTGCTTGCATTCGAGATGGTGATGTGTCCTCCACTGACAGTCTTCGCGAATTTCGCTTATCATTTGCATAAAGTTGAAATTTCTGTACTTTTGCCAAAGGTCACTGTGTCGTCGGAAGTCGCCAGCCCTCCACTGAAATGAATGGGATAATGTCACTTTGTCGCTGGCAGTGTGAACTGGGCTTTACACACCAATTACGCTGATGGTGTCCCCAGAGCATCCATCCATGACACAGTGTAGAGTTCCCCTTCGAAAGGGAACGTCAGATCACTGTATACCCTGTAAAAGACCCTGAAATCAAGATGCAACCTCTGATATTAACTTTTTTAATATCTTAACTTTTTAATATATTAACTTGTTTAACAAGTTTTAGCGCATCATATTAACCCACTTACCAATTGCACCTAAAGACTGAGGCTGAGAAATCCAAGATGTTCAGTCTTCACAAAACATAGCAGTGAATCTCACTGGGGAACAAAAAATAGATATACAGTATCAACAGCATTCATATTAAAAACAGGGTGAATGGGTGTGAAATTAGTCTGTCTCATAAAGAAAAGATAGATGGACTAGGTGGGTTTATTATTGCCTTTATTGTGCTATAAAAAATAATAACCTACATCATTTAGAGGTACATCCACCTCCATCATCCTTTCTTTTGCATTCAATTTAATTGAGTAAGTATACTGTATATACTCACGATGACCTCAGAAAATAATAATAATAATTTTATATTAAAATGTAAAAAAAAATATTTTTACAATAAATTAAATATAAAATAATAGATACAATTAAAAAAAGATAGAATTTTTTACTAATAATTCTATTTCATTGAGGTAATTTCTATTTCTGATAATATCATGTGTAACACATTGCAGTTTTCTCACTATATTTGTCTCTTTTTCCTCTAATTTGTCTTTATCTAACACTTATAAATTATTTTTTTAGTGAAACTTGTTCATGTTTCCAGCTGACATTAGCATCGGTTAATGATAACCAGATACCAAAACACTGGACAAGTCAGTCAGTCAGTCAGTCAGTCTCTCTCTCTCTCTCTCTCTCTCTCTCTCTCTCTCTCTCTCTCTCTCTCTCTCTCTCTATCGTCGCCTCAGGAAGGTGATTCATTATATGAGAGTACTTTCGCAGCATACTTTCTCTCCAAAGGAAGCTAGCACTGTTCTCTTTCATACTTTCATAGTCACACAAAATACAGCAACATGAGGAATCAAATACCTGAAGGTTTGAGCTCATATTGAAATATTCAACTTTTAATTGCTTGACAGATGTGGTCACAATGAGCTGATGAAAACTAACTATTAAAAGTCCTCATTTGATGTCTATTGGTTTATTTTTTAAGTATACATATTTTACAACATACATCAGAGGGATCGAGATCTACTCTTCAGAGAAAGTTGCAGAATTCTCTCAAACATCTGACCTATACAAAAGATTTCCACCATATTGAGCTCGAATGACCAGGTCACCACATGCTGGTCTGAGGATGATCGATAAAAGGAAAAAGCACAGAGAGTGACCTGTAGTGCCAGTGGAGCATTGAGCTGAACTCCCTGCTAGTTTGCTTTTTGGCCCATGTGAGAAGCCCAGGACACAGGAAGTGGACAAACCCTGACAGCCAGACTTCCTATTCATCCTATTCAAGCTATGTAATGTCACAATCAATTTCACAGGTCTATACAAACCCACAGATATACAAAGAAAGACTTGGGAAACACTGCATGTGGATGTGTGAGAGGTAATCTGTGATAAGTTTTGTTCTGTGTAAATACCATTTGGATGTAAATGGTCCTCTTCCTGACATAAATTCAAGAACCAAGTAATTAGCACTTTTAGTAAGAACACGTTACATTGATCAAAATGACATTAAAGACATTTATATGTTACAAAATATTTATATTTTAAATAAATACTGTTCTTTTGAACTCTCTACTCATCAAATAATATATTTGATAATGGTAGAAATAAGAAATGTTTCTTGATCAGCAAATCTGCATATAAGAATGATTTCTGAAGGATCTTATGATCCTGAAGACTAGAGTAATGATGCTGAAATTTCAGCTTTGCATCACATTAATTCAATTTAATTATACTACAGCATTTGCAATATTATTGTTTTTGCTTTATTTTTGATCATATACTGTAAATTAAGTTGTTGTTTTTTTTTCTTATTATTGATAGTGTATACTGTTTAAAAAAATAAAAATTAAAAAAACATAAAGGAGTGTGTCCATTCTTTAGGAAAATATGTGCACATACCAGGAAAGGTCTTTTAAAGCAGAAAATATAATTATTGTTTCTTTGATATACACTGGAAAGGTTGTATCAAACAAAAAGACACGTTGATCTTTGCCAGAACTGGAACGTGCAGTTTGTAAAAAGTGACATGGCCTGACATGGACAATTAAAACAGGATTAATATCACTAAGTACTAAATAGTACTATATAGATTAATATCATAACATTATTCTACCTCCCATATAAAACGCCTCGGGTTATGTCTGTACGACTCTTTGGGGACGCTCCCTAAGCTTACGTCTCTGAAGTATGAATGAAACTATTCCAATCCTGATTAGTGTTGCGTCATGATGTAACATGTGACGGCATACCCGGAAGTAAAAATTGACTCCGGCACACACACGCGTTAGCCTCATGATGAAGCAAGCCGCACCCAGTCATGAGGGGGCGTGGCAAGGCGACACAGTGTCTCGTTCCCTTCTCAGGGAACAAGGGTTACAGACGTAACCCGAGACGTTCCCTTTCGAGGGAACTCACACTGCGTCGTTAGAAACGACTCTTAGGGGACCGAATGCCCACTATGCCACACACCAAATATGCCTGCCTTAGTGTGACACTGTCTCAGGCACAAGCTACCCAGCTAAAAAAAAATAAGTTGTCAGAACGTTTTGCTAACATTCCCATTAGGTTAGGAAAACTTTATTTTGGAATGTTTTTTAAACATTGAAAACGTCCAGTTTTTTTTTAATTGAGAACGTTCCCTGCAGGTTATTTTTAGGTTTTATTTTATAACCCAAAGAAAACCTTCTCAGAACGCTCCCTGCAGGTTATTTTTAGGTTTTATTTTAAAGTATATTTTAAAGAGAGCTTTCCAGAACATTCCCTGCACGTTATAGTTCTTTTATAACCAAAAGAGAGCGTTCCCATAACGTTCACTAACGTTCTTTAAAAGTTATGTATAAATGTTTAGAAAAAACGTTCTTAAAACTTTTTTTTTTTTAAACTGGATGTTTTGAACGTTTAGAAAACATTTTAAAAAAAAAATAACGTTTTCATAACTTAATGGGAATGTTAGAAAAACATTCTAAGAACATATTTTTGTATCTGAGAATGTTGCTCTATGAACGTTTTCTCTCAATAGTATGAGAACATCAGTCAAGTACAAATAACATCACAAGGACGTTCCATGAACGGTGTTATAAGAATGTTTTCACTCAACATTATGAGAACATCAGTCAAGAACCAATAACATCACAAGCACGTTCCATGAACGTTGTTATAAGAACGTTTTCACTCAACATTATGAGAACATCACAAGGACGTTCAATGAACGTTGTTCTAAGAACGTTTTCAATCAACATTGTGAGAACATCAGTCAAGACCAAATAACATTACAAGGACGTTCTAAAAACTGTGTTCTAAGAACGTTTTTCTCTCAACGTTACGAGAATGTATTTTAACCCTATAAACATTATAAGAACGTTCCAGAAACATTATTTCAGGAACGTTTTTTACTAACATTTACATAACTTTTACATAACTTTTACACAACGTTAGTGATCCCTGTTAGCTGGGAGCACTCATGCACCCGGCGTGTTGGGGAGGTGCAGACTATAAAGGTGTGTGGGGCCCTAGAGGACGCCATGCCCCTAGTGGAATGAGCCTTCACGGCCAAAGGTGAAGGCAGATTGCACACCTGGTAGGCTGAGGCAATAGCCTGTACAATCCAATTACTAATTATTTGTTTGGATGCAGGGAGCCCCTTCTTCTTAGGTGACCCAAAACACACCAACAGTTGGTCCGACCTCCTCCATGAAGAGGACCTCTCAAGGTAAATACTCAGTGCTCTAACAGGACAGAGCACATGGAGCCTCTTTTCTTCTGCCGACGCATGTGGTGGAGGATGAAATGCCTGTAGGACCGTAGACTGTGCCATACTTTGGGCACATAGCCAGGTCTTAGATGCAAGATGGCCTTAACTCCTCCAAGCAAGCAAGCTGGCAATATTGCCAGGGCCTGGAGATCTCCCAGCCTCTTAAGCAAGGTAATGGCTAGGAGAAAAGCCATCTTAAGCATCAGGTCTTTTAGCTGATGCCGACTGAATTGGTTTGAAGGGGGCCATTGATAACCCTTCAAGAACCACCGCCAAGTCCCAGGTTGGAACTCTGGTCCTGCTCGTCGGTCTCATCCTCCATGTACCACGGAGAAAATGTATGACCAGCTGGTGCCTCCCCAGAGGCCCATCACTTAGTGGTGCATGGAAAGACGCAATGGCAGCCACGTACACCTTAAGTGTGGACGGGGTGAGACAAGCAGAGAAACGATCTTGAAGGAACTCCAGAACTGAAGCCACCGGGCAGTTCACTGGGTCTAACTCATGTTCTCTACACCAAGTGAAAAACACATTCCACTTTAGGCCATACAATCTCCTAGTGGAAAGAGCTCTGGAATGAAGTATGGTCTCGACCACTCCACAGCTCCGGGCGAGGGTGGACTATTGTGCCTTCTGCCTGAGACAGCAGGTCCCTCCTCAGAGGGATCTGCCATGGTGGACCTGTCAGGAGTGCTATAATGTCTAAGAACCATACTCGGGCCGGCCAGAACAGGGCTACTAGAAGTAGACTGACTCCATCTCAACGGACCCTCTCCAGAACTCCCGGGAGCAGAGCGATCGGGGTAAATGCAAGGCAAGGCAAGGCACGTTTATTTATATAGCACATTTCATACACTATGGCGATTCAAAGTTCTTTACATAGAGAGGAATACAAATAATCACAAAATAAAAGCAAGGAAAATTCAAACAGTTATTCAAAAGCTTTACATAGAAAGGAATAATAATAATAATCACACAATTCATAGAGCTTTGCATAGAAAATAGACAAAAAATAAAAGCAGGGGAAATTAAAACCGTTATAAAAGGAATTAAAACTTCTCATCTGGTAAAACACCGGTGTATCTTATTTTGATTCTGAGATTTCCCCATGAGTATTCGTCAGTATTCTTCTGTGGATTTTCATATACCGTGGATTATCTGAGCCCACCAGATTAGTAATCTGTACTAGTCACCACAGTGTTCTCTTGATAATCCGTACCTGACTAGTAATCTGTACTAGTCACCACAGTGTCCCCTTGACCATCATGAGTCAATCCCTCTCAAACTCCACCACAGAAAGGTGAGCACTTGCTCAGAAATTTCGTCATCAGGACCATCGGGGTTTCCCCCACTACTACAATACCCTTCACAAAACACCAGTTATCAATCAGCACCTTTTGAGTTCAGTTTAGAATCAAAAGGAAGAATGCAGTAGTTTAGAATCAAAAGGAGAATGCAGACATAAAATACAGTGTAATCAGTCGGACGCACAGTGGCACAGTGCTCATTTATTTAAATGCACAGCTAAACAGATGTGTTTTGAGTCTGGATTTGAATGTGACTACTGTAGGAGCACATCTGATCTCATCTGGAAGCTGGTTCCAGCTGTGGCTGGCATAGTTGCTAAAAGCAGACTCATCATGCTTAGAGTGAACCCTTGGTATTTTTAGTTGATGTGATCCTAATGATCTGAGTGATCTGTTGGGTTTATATTCAGTGAGCATATCTGCAATGTATTGAGGTCCTAGGCCATTGAATGATTTATATTAAAATCAATCATAAATGTAGCTGGGAGCCAGTGTAAAGGCCTGAGGACTGGTGTGATATGTTCATATTTTCTGGTTCTGCTCAGAATCCTGGCAGCATCATTCTGTATGAGCTGCAACTGTCTTACGGTCTTTTTGGGAAGGCCAGTGAGGAGTCCATTACAATAATCCACCCTGCGGGTGATGAAAGCATGAACAAGTTTCTTCTTGAACAAGTCTTGTCTGGAAACAAAGCATCTAATTCTTGCAATATTTTTGAGATGATAGTATGCTGATTTAGTTATTGTTTTGACATGACTACTGAAGCTAAGGTCTGACTCTGGAGTCACACCAAGATTCCTGACTTGATTTTTAGCTGTCAGACCCCTAGCGTCAAGGTATGCATTCACCTTGAGAACTTCATCTTTGTTTCCAAAAGCAATGACTTCAGTTTTGTCTTTGTTTAGCTCCACGGTTGTCAAACTGGGGTACGCGTACGTGGACTTGATTTCAGGGGGTACGCGAATTGCCCGTAATCTTGACAACCGCACCACCGCGGTGGCTGAGTAGTACCGGCGGTGGTTTGCCAAAAAAAATGAATGCTGTTTTACATTAATATTATGACACACAAAGCTTTGTTTACAAAAGAAATAATAGGTTAGCAATTAAATGTTATATCGCAGCCATGGAAAAGTTTGAATTCATGACGAATGAGAGAGTTGTGCGTGAGCCCATAAACTTAAGCTTTTTCGGCTTTGAATTCTGGTTTGCAATCTGGTCATCCGATTATTAGCGAATTTAAAAATATTTCATTAGTTATTCCTTATAGAGAGCTTGAACCGTCTACTTTTAAACAAAACAATTCAAAACGAAAATAAACCGACTAGCATATGCATGTAATCCGTATGAAGTGTGCATTTCTCTCTATAGGCGCGTTCACTGCGAAGATGACGAGTCAGCATCGTCAACAACTAACTAACACTGACACAAAAAAACAAACACTTTATTAATAAACTATTCAAATGTCTCATTGCTATATTTGACACATTCATTACTTTTGCCGGCTCTTTGTGACAGCTGTTATGTGCGTTATTGGCAGCGTCACCCTCTGGTTACATGAACTCGTCACCACCGCATCAGCACCAGAACATGGAGATTTTATTTTAGAGAATGATCGCACAACAGACATTAGAACATTAGATATTCTATAATTAAATCAACTAATCGAATATAAAAAAATCGTGACTCATCCCTGCATGGAATCTCTTGTTTCTTTTCCCATATCTTCACTCGCGTCTCACCCATTTCCAAAGGGGATTATAAACGTTTGTTCCTTTGTTCGCTTTTAGGTCGATTATTTTCGTATTCTTTACTGTGTTAGGACAGATAGCCTACATTTTTACTTGTACGTCAAATTCTTTTTAACACAGTTTGTGCTTGTTATTAGACATATGATAATTGGTAAGGCGCGTCAAGTTCATTTGTAAAGCGCGTTTCACACGCGCGGGTGATTTTAATTTGGCTTTCTCTGGCAGCGCGCAAACATAGCCTAAATGCCATATCAGTGGCTAAATGCCCTTGTGGAAGATAGAATTCGCTCTTCATACCTTTTACAAGTAGAAAACATGAAGATACCAGAAAATAGATCGATGGTCTCTTTCCTGCTCGTGTCCCACATCCCTCTCAAAGAGCAGAGCGGTAGGCTGTATCACGCGTCTTTGTGTGGAAAATTTTACGAAAGTTTTTATTTATTTATTTTTAAATAGATTCAACTTTATTATATTATGTAGGTTACCAGTATTTACTGATATTTATTTCAATGCTTTACATGCTTTAGTGTGTTGTTTCTTTGTTTTGTTTTTTTATTTATTTCAAAACAACCACCAGACCACCGCAACACCGCCGGTATTTGGGTCCATTACTACCGCGGTGGTAAAAAACGTCTCGGTTACTGATGTAACCCTCGTTCCCTGAAGGAGGGAACGGGAGACGTAACGTCGACGTGACGACGTAATTGGGATCACTTCAGGGAGCCCTATCAACTTCGAGTGTCTACAGAACGAGCCAATGAACGTTGGCGTGCGTGAATCGCGTCACGCGCCCCCGCCCCGCAGCGCGGGTATAAACAGGAAGCGGGCGCACGCACACATTGTTTTTCGCTGAGGAGCCGAGATTTGTGACGGCCATGCAGCGATGGTCAGCAACGGTGGCGACGGGACGTTACGTCTCCCGTTCCCTCCTTCAGGGAACGAGGGTTACATCAGTAACCGAGACGTTCCCTTTCAGTCGCTCACGTTCGACGTAACGTCGCCGTGACGACGTAATTGGGATCCCATGGAAAACGCCACGGTTGCTGCCACATCCAGCGCCCTACGCAAGACTCTCAGACCCCCAACTGCTGGGGCGGAAGACCTGCGTAGAGGGAGTTCAACTGCTGTTCCATTATACCCCACACAGCGGAACTCTTGGATAACACTGGGAAAGCGTACTTCTCCAGGGGAAAGAACGCTGCGGAGCCACATCCTGCCCGAAGGGAGGTAACATGTGGAGAATACACATATGGACTGGCCGAAGGGGCAGTGCGACATATGGAATGTCACTGGGGTGGCTCCACCCGAAGGGGGAGACACACACCGGACAGTGACGGCAGAGCAGACTCTGCCAAGGGAAGACACGGGCTCACCGCAGGGAGCTGGTCGTGGAAGAATACACATATGGGATCGCCGCAGGGATCACCACATATGGAACCCAGCCTAGCACAAGTTACACAAGCATACGAGCACTAGGCCTGGCGTCGGACGCTCCGCAACGTCCGACTGCCGAAGGGGTGCGGAGGAACTCACAGGGTTCGCCAATGGGGAACTCAACTGGAGTAAAAAGCGCACGTATCCGTTCCTAGGAAGGGAGTGGCGCAGCAAGCCGACACTAGAGCGGGAACTTCGGTGTTACCGGCTAGTAGAAGCGAGCACACAGGAAGAAACCGGCTCAACACGTAAGCTATAAAACCTAGCGAACGTGTTAGGTGTCGCCCAGCCCGCAGCTCTACAGATGTCTGTCAGCGAGGCGCCGTGAGCCAGCGCCCAGGAAGAAGCGACACTCCTAGTGGAGTGGGCTTTCAACCCAGGCGGGCAGGGCACGCCTTGGGCTTCGTAAGCCAAGGCGATGGCATCCACTATCCAGTGGGCCATCCTCTGCTTGGAGACAGCCTTCCCTTTCTGCTGGCCTCCGTAACAGACGAAGAGCTGATCTGAGGTCCTGAGGCTTTGCGTTCTGTCCACGTACAGACGCAGAGCGCGAATGGGACAGAGAAAAGCCAGGGCTGGGTCTGCCTCCTCCGAAGGCAGCGCTTGCAGGTTCACTACCTGGTCCCGGAAGGGAGTGGTAGGAACCTTGGGCACGTATCCGGGCCGGGGTCTCAGGATGACGTGAGAGTTATCCGGGCCGAATTCTAGGCACGATTCGTCGACCGAAAATGCATGCAGGTCCCCTACCCTCTTGATAGAGGCCAATGCAACCAGGAGTATTGTCTTACAGGACAGAATTTTTAACTCAGCTGATTGCAGAGGCTCAAAGGGTGGTCTCTGAAGTGCCGAAAGGACCAGAGACAAGTCCCAAGAGGGTATAGAGAGTGGGCGAGGATGCTTTCCCAAAGACTTACCATCAACAGCATCGTGATGTGCGGCAATAGCGGCAACATACACTTTAAGGGTGGAGGGAGACAGCCTTCGCTCCAGCCCTTCTTGCAGGAAGGAAAGCACGGCTCTGATCGAGCAAGATCGGGGGTTCTCCTCATGAGAGGAGCACCAGTCAACGAACAGGTTCCACTTCAATGCATAGAGGCGCCTCGTAGAGGGGGCTCTAGCGGAAGTGATGGTGTCAACTACCGCAGGGGGTAGGTCACTTAGAACCTCCGCGTCCCGTCCAGGGACCAGACATGGAGTTTCCAGAGGTCTGGACGCGGGTGCCATAGGGTGCCCCGTCTCTGAGAGAGCAGGTCCTCTCTCAGAGGGATGGGCCAGGGAGGGGCTGTCGCGAGGAGCACTAGTTCCGGGAACCAGGTCCGGTTGGGCCAATACGGCGCAACTAACAAGACCTGCTCCTCGTCCTCCCTGACTTTGCACAAGGTCTGTGCAAGAAGGCTCACTGGGGGAAACGCATACTTGCGAAGGCCCCGGGGCCAGCTGTGTGCCAGAGCATCCATGCCGAGGGTCCCCTCGGTCAGAGAATAGAACAACTGGCAATGAGACGTGTCCGGGGCGGCAAACAGATCTACCTGAGCGGTCCCGAAGCGCCTGAAAATCAGCTGGACCACCTGGGGATGGAGTCGCCATTCTCCCGGTAGCACCTGCTGCCGTGAGAGCTCGTCGGCTGCACGGTTGAGCAGGCCCGGAATGTAAACGGCACGAAGCGACCTCAGATGCTTCTGACTCCAGAGGAGGAGATGGCGGGCGAGTTGTGACATGCAGCGGGAGCGTAGACCACATTGGCGGTTGATGTATGCAACGGTCGCAGTGCTGTCCGTACGGACCAGTACGTGCTTGCCTAGTAGCAGCGTTTTGAAACGGCTCAGTGCAAGACGTACTGCTAACAACTCGAGGCAGTTGATGTGCCAATGCAGTTGAGGCCCCGTCCACAGACCTGAAGCTGCATGCCCGTTGTACGTGGCCCCCCAGCCGGTGGTAGAGGCATCCGTGGAGACCACAGAGTGCCTGGACACTTGTTCCAGGGGAACACCTGCCCGCAGGAACGAAGGGTCCGACCACAAGCTGAGAGTTTGGCGACAGTGCGGAGTCACTTGGACCCGGCACGAGCCGCTCTGCCACGCCCATCTCGGGACTCGATCGTGGAGCCAGTGTTGGAGCGGCTTCATATGAAGCAATCCGAGCGGCGTAACCGCGGCTGCAGATGCCATATGCCCCAGGAGCCTCTGAAACAGTTTCAGTGGTGCCGCTGTTCTGCGTCTGAGCGTGCTCACGCAGTTCAACACTGACTGGACACGGGCCTCGGTGAGGCGCGCTGTCATGTTGATCGAGTCCAACTCCATACCAAGAAAAGAGATCCTCTGCCCGGGGGTGAGTTTGCTCTTTTCCCAGTTGACCCGAAGCCCTAGGTGGCTGAGATGACTGAGCACCATGTCCCTGTGTTCGCACAACTGCTCTCTCGACTGGGCCAGAATCAGCCAGTCGTCGAGGTAGTTGAGGATGCGAACACCACGCTCGCACATGGGAGCAATGGCCGCCTCCGCGACTTTCGTGAAGACGCGGGGCGACAGGGCCAGCCCGAAGGGTAAGACCTTGTACTGATATGCCCGTCCCTCGAACGCAAAGCGGAGAAACGGTCTGTGTCGAGGGAGAATCGAGACATGAAAGTACGCGTCCTTCAGGTCGATCGCTGCAAACCAATCTTGGGGACGGATGCATTTGAAAATGTGTTTCTGCGTAAGCATCTTGAACGGTAGCCTGTGAAGGGACCGGTTCAGGACGCGCAGGTCCAAGATTGGTCGTAACCCACCACCTTTCTTGGGTACAATGAAGTACGGGCTGTAGAAGCCGGTCTTCATATCGGCTGGAGGGACCGGCTCGATCGCGTCCTTCGCCAGTAGGACTGCGATCTCCGCCCTGAGCACGGGGGCATTGTCCGCCAGAACACGGGTGAACAGGATGCCCTTGAAAGCAGGGGGGCGCCGGGCGAACGGAATCGCATAGCCGAGTCTGATGGTACGGATGAGCCAGCGAGACGGGCTGGGAAGCGTTAACCAGGCTCCCAGAGACCGAGCAAGCGGGACTAACGGCACCACAGACGTACCCGGGGTGGGGCAGCGCGGCGGAATGTAGGGACCCGACTCGGACGGCACAGCGGCCCGAAGTGGGGTCTGAGTGTGTGGTGCAGCACATACCTGCTTCCGTCGAAGGGCAGAGTGAGTGTGTGGAGGCGACAGCACGTCCGGAACACAGCCACTGCTGCTCGCTGGCGATGAAAGAGGGGCTCGGGAGTGACAAGGCATGGCGGCGCCGTCGACTGCCAAGCGCGCCCTCTTGGGGCCCAGAGGTTTCAGAAATTGCTCTTTTTTTGAAAATGACCCGTGGGTCAGTGGCGGAACAAAAAGAAAAGGAAACAAAAGATTCTCCGCCCGGCCCTCCACCGGGGGAAGGAGTGGCGCCTTCGCCATCTCCTGAAGAGCAACTTGATCCACCTCTGGGCCGCCCGTCTCAGGGTCGTTTGCACCGTCGCTTGCCTCCTGGTTTGGCAGCGGCCTGGACGGGCGGGGTCGACTTCCTGCGGCTTGCTCCGCGCTGAGGCCTGGATGATGGCTGCTGCTGCTGGGGCCTGGCGGGAGCGGAGGACGCCGCAGAAGGCCGACCTCGGCGACGAGTAGACGGAGCGTCTGCGGCCGGCGGACGGGTGGGAGCGGCAGCGGTCCGCCGGGGCAGGATGTGTCGGATGGCCTCCGTCTGCTTCTGTGCGGCCGAGAACTGTTGGGCAAAGCTCTCGACCGCGTCGCCGAACAACCCAACCTGGGAAAGAGGGGCATCCAGGAACCGATATTTATCGGTGTCCCTCATATCCGCCAGGTTGAGGCAGAGGTGGCGCTCCTGGACCACCAAGGTGGACATCGCCTGACCGACTGAACGTGCGGTTTCCTTCGTCGCCCGGAGGGCAAGGTCGGTTGCCACACGGAGCTCCCGGAGGAGCTCTGGGTCAGAACCACCCTCGTTCATGTCCATGAGCGCCTGGGCCTGGTGGACCTGCAAGAGCGCCATGGCATGGAGGGCGGAAGCAGCCTGTCCACAGGCCTTGTAAGCCTTCGCCGTTAGACCGGACGAAAACTTACAGGCCTTGGACGGGAGGCGTGGATTACCCCGCCAAGAGGAAGCGGACGCCGGACACAGTTGCATCGCGACGGCCCGCTCCACTGGGGGGATATCCACATACCCCTTAGCTGCCCCGCCGTCGAGGGTGGCGAGGGGTGAGGAGCCACTAGAACGGCTTCGGGCACTATACGGTGCCTTCCATGTCCTAGAAAGCTCCTCATGCACTTCCGGAAAGAAAGGTACCGGGGCGGCGCACTGAGAAGCAGCACGGCCCGCCCCGAGAAACCAATCGTCCAACCGAGAAGGTTCGGGACGTGGTGGAGGATTCCACGCAAGCCCGACCTTCTCGGCGGCCCGGGAAAGCATAGCAGTCCATTCTGGATCTGGCTCGGACAACGCTACACACCCCGAGGGGGGCAACGCAGCCGAGTCGTCATTTCCAGAGGACAGCTCCCCCTCCGATGCTGCGATCGACATCTGATCGTCAGCTGGGGCCCCAAAGGAAACGGTTGGTCGTTCCGGGGAAGGACCAAGACGTTCACTAAGGGGCTCCAATGGCAGCAGCGTATGTGAGGCATGAGGGGCCCGCGGAGAATGACTCGACGGGGAAGCCCTCACGGTAATCCTCAGATCACCCTGGTCATGCACCAAAGTAGGTCTATTCTGCGGGGCAGAATAGACTCTAGATCGGGGCATAGGCGAGGGGACTGCACCTCCCTTGAGGTAAGCGAGTCTCGATCTTAACGCTGTGATAGTCATATTCCCGCAATGGGAACATGAACTATCCACAAAAGCTGCCTCAGCGTGCTGAATGCCCAAACACGAGAGGCAACTCTTGTGGCCATCTGCTGGCGCCAGGGAACGACCACACCCAGAAACGCACAAGCGGAATGACATCTTGAAAAAGACGCAGGGTCACGCTTGTGTTGCTCTTTTAGTTGAAAATAAAAAAGGATTTGAAAAACTCTCTTTGTGTTGAGGCACCCAGGGGTAGCCGCAGTGTGAATGCACACACAGGGGAAACGCCCACCGAACCGACACACACACACACAGACACAAACACAGTGCTGTGAAAACAGCAGTTGAGAGCTGCAATGCTCGCGGCCACCACTGATCGCGCCGTCACACCAACACAGCAACAGAGAGATGATCCTCTTTTGAAGTCTTCAAACAGCTGATTCTGATAGACAAAAAGTCTCATAGAAGCTCGGCTCCGAAGTGAAAGACAATGTGTGCGTGCGCCCGCTTCCTGTTTATACCCGCGCTGCGGGGCGGGGGCGCGTGACGCGATTCACGCACGCCAACGTTCATTGGCTCGTTCTGTAGACACTCGAAGTTGATAGGGCTCCCTGAAGTGATCCCAATTGCGTCGTCACGTCGACGTTACGTCGAACGTGAGCGACTGAAAGGGAACTGCCACCGTCACAGCCCTATTTGTATCATATGTTGACTTTTGATTAGATTTGTATCATATGTTTATGATTCTATTCACTATTCTCGACAAAATTGATAAAAATAAATATTAATAAAAATAAAAAAAACTTGTTGTTAACAATTGGTGGTGTTGGGGGTACTCCGGAAGATCTATAATGTCTCAGGGGGTACATGCCTGTTAAAAGTTTGGGAACCACTGGTTTAGCTGAAGAAAGTTTTGGCACATCCAACTGTTGACTTCATCAATGCATTGGCACAGGGAGTCAATGGGGCTGTAATCGTTAGGCGATAGGGCTAAGTAGAGCTGTGTGTCGTCTGCATAGCTGTGGTAAGCAATTTGGTTCTTTTTCATTATTTGGCTCAGTGGGCGCATATATAGGTTGAACAGGAGTGGCGCAAGAATTGAGCCTTGAGGGACTCCGCATTTCATGGATATCCACTCAGATTAATGGTCTCCTATACTCACATAATAACCTCTCCCTTCTAAGTATGACCTGAACCATTTTAGGACTATCCCAGAAAGCCAGACCCAGTTTTCCAGCCTGTCAAAAAGTATGCTGTTATCGACAGTGTCAAATGCAGCACTGAGGTCGAGTAGTACCAGCACTGATAATTTGCCTGAATCAGTATTTAAGTGAATATCGTTTATTATCATTATGAGCGCTGTTTCTGTGCTGTGATGCGGTCGGAAACCAGATTGAAAATTGTCAAAGTATCCATTCGAGCTTAAGAATTTGTTCAGCTGATTGAAGGCAACTTTTTCAATGATCTTGTGTCACGGGTGACGATTATGAAGGAGGCGGAACCTTTGATTCCGGCCGGAGTTTCCTATGGGGAGCTTTTCCGGTGTGGGACCCGCAAAAGACTCCGGTTCCGGGTACACCGGGCAATGACGGAGATTATTATGAAAGATTGAGAACAGGTGCGGGAGGAGAGTAAGCGGAACAGCGATTGGAGCGCGCATTGATTGGGGGTAACATAAAAAGGTATTACATTCAAACCAAAGAGAGTTCAGCAGTCCAGCGGAGTGGAGTGGAGTCGAGTCGAGCGGTGTTGGGGCAGCCAGTCTTGTGTTCCAGACGCGGTAGGAGACCAGAAGCCGGGCAAAGGGCGAATCTAACGGGCTGAGGCATAACTGAAGGGTTGGAGAGGAGAATCGACACCGATGAGAGATGAGTGATGTCTTTAACTGGATTGTGACATAATTGATGTCTCTTGGAACTGGATGGAACTTCATGTCATTTGAAATTGTCTTTTGGGAGGAGTTTATAGTTTATTGAATACCCCACGCTTCACTGCTGTTACCAATGAGACTTCATCGGCGAGTGGTGGACGGGACCCCATGCCAACGCCCTATTCTGTGAGTGGAGAGACTTTGCAGTGCTGTACATTGATATATTCATGTGTGATTATTTGTGTGGGTTGCAGTGAAACACGAGTGTGGGAGTGCATCGCTAAAGCATTGGTGGTTCCAGTTCGCCGACGTGCCATCCTCTCTGTTGTAATAAGAAACAGTTAAGCTGTGGAACACTTATCTTCTCTCTCTCCGTCTGAGACCTGTGAAGAACCAGTTAAGCTGTGGAATCCTTACCTCCTCTC